>NC_041391.1:713096192-713135347 GCF_002162155.2 Triticum dicoccoides
TCCCCTCCCCTCCCCTTGCCGCCCCCAAATCTCCAATCTCTTCCGACCTCCGCGGCCGGCCTCACGAGCGAGATCATGAGAATTAGATGGGGCGGTGGATGGATTCCCTTGGCATCTGCTTGATGATTTCCCTTTGTGTAATGTATGATGACAGTTGAAACCTGAAGCTTTTTGTGCGCAGTCCAATCTTATGCATCTTCATTGATCCATTATTGTTAATGGGATTGTGGCAGGGGTGGGTGTGGCACTGTGGCCTGGGTCGCGGCTCGGTTCGGCACGGGGTCGATTACCTAGCACAGGCTCCATCAATTGGATTATCGCGCCTGCTCGGCGGCCTACAGATTCTCTCCTCACGCGTGTGTTTAGCTTAGTTCAATTCGGTGTGAAATCAAGGTTTTACCTTCTATTGTAGTAGGAGTAAGATGGCGCGCTGAGCTCTGCAGAGCGGTGCAGAGTCCTCCTTCCATGCCAATAATTCAGATTTATTCTAGTACGTAATTGTCATTCATATGTGCCAGTTCTTGGATGGTCCTGCACGTATGGTTTCGTTTGCTGAATTTACACAAGCCACGCTGAGAATTCTTGCTACTGTATTGCTAATTCCGTCCGTGTACCCATCCTTACTGAATCCTTGTATACTGAATCTGGAAGAAACACTACCTGAAGAAAACAGAGCATTTATCAGTTCAGAATTCTGCATCCCTTCTTGCCTGACAGCACGACCTGCTTGCCAAAATGATACAATACCCTTCATCCTTTTCCAGACCTGAATTTTCAGATTTGTGTTCGTGATGTTTCAAGCAAAGCATCAACTGATGTTCCCCTGACTGACCGCCGCATTCCATTGCAGCTGCAGCAGCAGCCATGAGGTGCCTGTAACAGGCTCATAATAGGAACGAGTGAGGCGAGACACAGCGGCTTGAGGTGCTCGGTAACCTCTACGGTGGATTGCCTTGTGTGCTGTGGACAAGGTTAAGGATGAGTGTGAGCGGCTATTGAATTCTACAGTTTCAAACCCCATTGAGAGTGTATATATGCGGCTTCTTTCGATATATTCTCCATGTTATAAGTTTCATGTCATCTCTTCTGAAAAAAAGATAACAAACACCGCAATTGTAGTGGTTTGTTGCCATCTAGCTTTTCGGATTTTTGAATCCCCTGTAATTTCTCTGTAAGTATCCCTAGATATATAGGACAAATTAATTCATATGCATGTCAGCTGCATGAACTAAGAGGGTCAGATGCAGAATTCAGTTTAGCTCGACTGTCATGTACATCCGTTCATTTTCTAGATGGACCAAAGGGAACTGGAATTTGGTTTTCTCACGTGTTTTGTTTTTGCTGTTCTCAATTGTATTTGTGTGGAATAGAATCTATGCAAACCATACCATTTTCTCATTCAAAACTAGTCATGACCAATTTATTATGCTTATCTTTGCTTATACTGTATTTTTTGTTCAGGAATCTGGAGTTCATGTATCATTATCAAACACAAGCTTGTGGAAGGGGTGGGTGTGGCTGGGAGAAAATGTTAAACAGGAAGGGAAGAAGCTGGATCACCACAAACGCCATGGAGGAGAAGCCCACAAATGTAAGTAGCACTACTTCTTTAAACCCCCAAAGATTTTTTTTCCTGAAGCAAAATTTTCATCAAGGCACAAACATCAAGTGTTTGTCACACTTGAAACTAATGTGCCGACGTGGCACAGCGCAGTGGATCTCACGAATTCCACCACCACTCCTCGCCGCCGTCCATACTCCGACGTCAGCAGGGCCAGCAAGACGGCGACTTCCACTGGCTGTAAGCCATCAAAGCTTTGCATGCGTGAGGCCGGGTTGATGTTGACTTAATCAATCTCCCTGCTGGCGAGGACTTCCTACAGGTAGCACCAACTTAGCTGCTTGTGTACATGTTGATGGATGCTCTGCGAAATATCTCTCACCACTAGGATGATTCGGGATTCAGTTTAACTCTTTACTTTGTTTCTTTGTTAGATTTTTGTGTTTATTGCATTCTGTAGCTTCCTCAAGAAGTAAAATGGTGTTGTGTCTAGTCCTCATTAACTACGTGTTTAGTTCCTTTACAGGACTAGTTCAGTAATGAGTATATAAATACTCAGGCATTCATTATTTTGTTCATCCTGCAGCTTTGCAAGTATAAGCACCACCATTGTTTAGTTCCCAGGATCTCTTTGCTGTCATGTTGAATTTGGAGGTGATACGTTCTTCCGTTGAGTAACCAACGGTTGGGTTTCAACAACTAACAGTGCTACACCACCTTGATTTTCATGTGGTGTATATGTTTGTAAAGCACTTAGCAATTGGTAAGCCGGTTATCTAGTTAGCAAGCTTATTTTTTAAACATATGCTTATCTCATTTTAGTGAGCTCAGTTTCAGTCTTGTGCGAAAAATTCTATGGTTTTGTCTCTAATTGTGCTATTATCGATTTCTCGGTTTAAATCATGGGCCTGGTTTCTGGTGGAAATATAATTCACGGGCCTATGTGGCATCTGTTTTGATCGGTTTCACAGAGTGTTTAACTTATCTGGTTCAGAGGTGCTTTGACATTTCAACTTTTCTTACTTATGCTCGTGTAGTTGTCTCCCAATATTTATCTTCATGTTCATACAGTTTCTTACTTCTGCACGCTTCTTCTATGCAGTTAAACACACATGTCTGGTTATCAAAGACTCATGTAGGATGGTCCCGAGCTCCAAACCATGGAGGCAGTGGCCTCTTCTCTGTCTCTGTTGGTTAGCACCTGGCCTTCTCCCTCTACTTTGTTTATCCTAGTGCCCACAACCTGGTCATCTCCACTCTCTTCTGACCTCCGCCTCACGGACGAGGTGAGATGGAGTGGTGGATCGATTCCCTTGGCATCAGCTTGATTATTTCTCTTTGTGTATGATGACAGTTGAAACCTGAAACATTGTGTATGAAGTCTAATCTTATGCATGCTCATTTATCCTTCTTGTTAATGGAATTGGGGCTGGCAGAAAATGTTAAGCACGAAGGAAAGCAGCTGCATCACCACAAACGCCAAGGAGAAGCACACGAATGTAAGTAGTACTGCTGCTTTAAACTCCCAAAGGTTTTGTCTCTAGTAAAATTTTCATTGAGGCATAGACATCAAGTGTTTGTCACACTTGAAACTAATGTGCAAAGGTCAGAGAAAAACAAACAAGTGTGTGCATTGGGATCATTTACTGGTTGGTTGCTTACCGAAACTTAAGCTTTGCCTTCTAGCAATCAATGCATGCAAGTTGTGTATGCACATGTCGACAGGTGCAGTTGTACTGTAGCGACAAATACATAGTTCTGCTGCATATATACACAATCCTCAAACAGGTGCATAGTAGGAACGAGTAGGGTGAGATAGAGCGGTTGGAGATGCGGTAGCTAGATTGCATTGAGTGTTGTGTACAAGGTTAAGGACGAGTGTGAGCGGTTGTTGAGTTCTGTACTTACAAACGCCATTGAGTGTGTATACATGCGTCATCTTTCCATTCTCCATGTTATAAGTTTCCTGTAATCTGTTCTTGAAAAAGGTGACTCACACTGCAATTGTAGTGGTTTGTTAGCACCTAACTTGTAGATTTTCTAACCCCTTGTAACCTCTCTATATTTGTCCTTAGATATAAGAAAAATTAATTCATATGCATGTCAGCTGCATGAACCAGGAGGGTCAGATATAGAATTGAGCTTAGCTCGATAGTCTTGTACGCTTGTTCATTTTCTAGATGAACCTTAGGGCACCGGAATTTGGTTTTCTCATGTTGTTTTTTTAGTTGCCATTTCAACTGTATTTGTGTGGAATGGATTCTATGAAAACCATACCATTTTTTCATTCAGAAATAGTCATAACCAATTTATTATTGTTATCTTTGCTTACATTGTTATTTCGTTCAGGAATCTGGGTTTCCATTTTGAAGTTATAGCTGCTGTACTGAAAGGAAAGGAACTCTTTTCTCCGTGAAAATGCAAAGAAAAATAAATCTGGGTTATTGGTCACTCACCTGACCCAGGCCCCAGATAGAGCAATCGAGGCGGTGGCCATGGCGCTCCCAGATCGGCGACGGCCTCTACAGATGAGCGCCACCCATCGCTCATCGTCAAATGCTTCGAGTTGCCCGCGACGAAGCTGCTCGACTTCGGTGCCTCCCCTCCGTGTGGTTCCGCTCGAGGGCCGTGCGGTTCCTTGTGAGGGGAGGGCTCGGCTGCTCCGACGCCTCAAGGTCTCCTCCACCCCTCTCGTCAACTTCTCCTCTCTGCGCCAGCGCCCCGATTTTCTCTAGTCCCTGATGCGGCCCATGTGCAGGTGCACGAGCGATCCAAGGACCTTTGTGCTGGCTCAGGGATCTCACGAATTCCACCACCACTGCTAGCCGCCGTCCATGCTCCGGCGTCAGCAGCTCCAGCAAGACGGCGACTTCTGCTTCTTCCTGTCCCATGAAGCGTCCTCCAAGCTGCCCCCAATTCCCCACTCTCTTCTGACCTCCGCCTCACGACCGAGGTGAGATGGAGAGGTGGATGGGTTCCCTTGGCATCAGCTTGATGTTTTCCCTTTGTTTCTGACGACAGTTGAGACCTGAAACTTTGTGTATGCAGTCCAATGTTATGCATGCTCATTGATCCTTCTTGTTAATGGAATTGTGGCACGGGTGTGGCTGGGAGAAAATGTTGAGCAGGAAGGGAAGCAGCTGGATCACCACAAACGCCGAGGAGAAGCCCACAAATGTAAGTAGTACTATTGCTTTAAACTCCTACAAACCTTGTCCTGAAGTAAAATTTTCATGGAGACACAGACATCAAGTATTTGTCCCACTTCACACTAACGTGCAAAGGTTAGAGAAAAACAAACAAGTGCATGCTTTGGCATCAATTGCTGGAGGCTTGCTTACCAAAACTTAAGCTTTTCCCTGAAGCAATCACTGCATGCAAGCTATGTATGCGCATGTCGACAGGGGCAGTAGTACCATGGCGACAAATACACAGCTCTGCTGCATATATACAGTCCTCTAATAGGTCCAAAATGCTATGAACGAGTGAGGCGAGAAATAGAGTCTGGAGATGCTTGGTAACCTCTACGATGCATTGCCTTGAGTGCCATGGACAAGGTTAAGCAGGAGTGTGTGTGGCTATTGAATTCTGCAGTTTCCAACGCCATTGAGTGTGTATATATGCGTCATCTTTCCATTCTCGATGCAATAAGTTTCCTGTAATCTATTCTGAAAAAAGATAACTCACACTGCAATTATATTGGTTTGCTGCCATCTAGCTTACGGATTTTTGAATCCCTTGTAACCTCTCTATAATTGCCCCTAGATATAGTAGAAATTAATTCATATGCATGTCAACTACATGAACTAGGAGCGTCAGATACAGAATTCAGTTTAGCTCGATAGTCATGTGGATTTGTTCATTTTCTAGATGAACCAAAGGGCGGTGGAATTTAGTTTTCTCATGTTCTTTTTGTAGTTGCCAACTTGCCTTTTGAACTGTATTTGTGTGGAATGGATTCCATCCAAACCATACCATTTTCTCATTCAGAACTAGTCACAACCAATTATGGTTATCTGTGCTTACATTGTTATTTTTGTTCAGGAATCTCAGTTTCCATTTTGAAGTTATAGTTGTTGTACTGAAAGAAAAGGAACTCTCTTCTCTGCGAAAACACAATGGAAATACAGTTGCGAGGAGAGGGCTCGGCTGCTCCGACGCCTCAAGGTCTCCTCCCCCTCTCTGGCACCCATCTTCTCCTCTCTACGACGCCGCCCTAATTTATTCTAGTCCCTGATATGGCTGATGTCCTCATGCAGGTGCACGAGAGATCCAACGCCCTTGGTGCTGGCAAGGCGTAGCAAAGCGGATCTCACGAATTCCACCACCACCGCTCGCCGCCATCAGCAGGGCCAGCAAGGCTGCGACTTCCGCTTCTTCCTGTTCTGTGACGTGTCCTCCAAGCTGCCCCAATTCTCCACTCTCTTCTGACCTCCGCCTCACCAGCGAGGTGAGATGGAGTGGCGGATTCCCTTGAGTCTCTTGGCCAGAGCATGTATGCAGTCCAATCTTATGCATGTCAATGGAATTGTGACGGGTGTGGCTGGGAGAAAATGTAAGCAGGAAGTGAAGCAGCTGGATCTCTGCACGCAACAAGACGCTCACCACAACGCCAAGGAGAAGGCCACAAATGTAAGTAGTACTACTGCTTTAAAGTCCCAAAGATTTTGTCGTGAAGCAAAATTTTCGTCGTGACACAGACATCACGTGTTTGTCACACTTGAAACTAAGGTGCAAATGTTAGAGAAAAACTAGCAAATGCGTGCATTGGGATCAATTGCTGCTTGGTTGCTTACCCAAACCTAAGAAACTTTACCCGGAAGCAATCACTGCATGCAAAATGTGTATGCGCATGTTGGACAGGTGCAGTCGTATCGTGGCAACAAACACAGTTCTACTGCATATACACACTCCACTAATAGGTCCATAATAAGGAGTGAGGTGAGATAGAGCGGATGGAGATGCTCGGTAACCTCTACGGTGGATTCCATTGAGTGCTGTGGACAAGGGTAAGGACGAGTGTGAGCGGTTGCTGAATTCTTCAGTTTCGAACGCAATTGAGTGTGTATATACGCGTCTTCTTTCCATTCTCTGTGTTATAAGTTTCCTGTAATCTCTTTTGAAAAAAGATAACTCACACTGCAATTGTAGTGGTTTATTGCCATTTAACTTACACATCCAACATAAATTCTTAGCCTGAACATGTTCAATCCAAATATGTCGAAACAGGGCATGTTGAGATTTCAAATATCTCATTTTTCTGTATTAAATATGTTGCACCAACTAGCTGACCTGATATCTCCTGTTATTTTAACCAGCTGTTCAATTGATCCCTCCGACGCTGCTCTTCCTCGTCCGCGCCGGATCTCGGTCCTGGGATTCTCTCCCTCCCAGCTGCTGTACCGCCCGTCCCCCTTCTTCACGATCGTGCTTCTGGACAGGGGTTCGTTGTAGCTACTTCAGGCATGGTGCACATACATCTGGTTGTGGTGGTCGGCAAGCAACCTTCTGTCCTTACTGAATGCGTCATCTACCTTCTGGTGGTCGTCAATCGATGGTGTACACCGTGTCCAGCATGGTGATAGTTAAGCCTTTCCCACCCATGGCTTCATGTTGTTCTGTTCTTATGGTCCATAATTTCCCCCAGTTCACTTGTACACACATGGATGGATGGAACAGATGCAAAAGGAGAGTAGTAATATTGTTTAAGAGAGAGAGAGAGAGAGAGACTCACACACACAAAAACTTGGATTGCTTTTTTGCATTTGGTCTTTAAAAAGTTCGCCCAACAAATGTCTCGGTAGGTCTGGCTATTAAAGTTATCTCAGTAGGCCCTGTTATGGTGTACTCCTACAAGCAATATCTATCTGGTTCACATGTACACATATAATATGGTCAGGAAAAATCTAGTAGTACAATATGGACAGTAAAACAACCTTGTTCTCAAGGTTCAGGTCTAGTCAGTAGCCGTAGCTGCAAAAACAGGAGAAAAGTCGGTCTGACTTGTTGCTTTCTCGATTTTTTTGTTTTATTTTGGAAATGAGTATGTCTAGTCAAGATTCTATATTGTGAAGATATGCAATGCCTGTCATTGTTTTTACTCATGGGACTATGTAAGTTGCTACATCTGTTTGATCCAGGAAATCCAATAGTTAGCATACAGTTTAAATAAATCGAATCAATTCCATTAATCTGGACAAATTTGAAGATAGCATCTATAAGGGTTTATTTTGTATTGCAGTGGTTGTGCTTGCACATTTAATGCTGCCGAGAAGCTACACATATTTGGCATTCGCGGCCGAGCCGCTCACCATCATGGAGTTGGATCACACTAGGTAATTCACTGACTCTAGCTTGCTCAGCTTGTTCCCTTTGTCCCTCTAATTTCAGTTCTTCACCATGTTGATGTTGGTAGTGACTAATACTAGTACTATTCGTGTTCTTGATTCCAGACCTCAATGGCATGCTCTGCCATGTGGCCTCCTTGATGCTGGTCGTCGAGCACTGATTCGACTAGACTATCGCGCACATATTGATCACATTTGATAAACAAGCTATGATCGTTGGAGAGTACCCCTCAGATATATAGGTTAATTTGACTCGATTTTGGTAATATTTAGTCTGGCTTCTCTGTATTGCCCTTGGCGATTCATTGTTAGGTTTCTACACTACTCTTTACATTCTACACTTGGCATGTTTCCCGGTAAGACCTCGGAGGGTCCTATGTATAAATGAATCTTTACTTGGCCAACATATGTCTCGATACTAACTCGATCCTAACATGTGCCCCCACTGAATTGTGAATTTCCCTTGAACAACACACCTTCAGTTAGTTGTGGTGTGAATTTCAAATCCAATTACTACATTGTTAGTTCGAGGATGATTTCTGATGGCTCAGTACACACGTTTGATTTTCTAGCAGGTGCTTTGATCTGAAGGATTGGTTTGTGATACGTCATTGATTCATCGTTGACACAAATATGAAAGCACACTAGAAAGATAAACATAGGTATGCCACTATTACTCTCCTGTGCTCCATCTCATGCTCTGTGTGCCCACTTGAAATGAATAAATGTCATATACATTTCTTTTTTATAGTACTGAAAGATATGTAAGTAGGGGTGGCTTTTTTATGAATATAAGTAGCAAAACAATAGAAGTTAGCAACATGATTGCAGATTGAATTGTCGAACTGATATGATAATCATTTGATCTATGATGGCGTATGAGTAGAATGCACATATGCACATATGTGACTCGGTTCTTTTAATATTATAGGAGATCATAGCTGAAGGGTGGGTTTCCAACGACGGTGGTGTGCTGCCTTTCTTCCAGTGCCGACAAGATGGCTAGTTTGTCGCCCCGTAACCCTGGTGGTGGGCTCCCATGACTGCCTCCTGGGTTACCTACCACTTAGGTGAGTCCCTGATGTCCTTTTCCTTTGGCTACTCTTGTCTTCCTTAATCTTTGTTGTTTTCTGGTCTAAGACTCAGATATGGGATGAATTCATGATTGTTGAATGCTTAGAAACTAGAAAATGGCTCTGTAGGAGGCATGCACGCTCGTACTGAGAGATGCTATTCGTTTGCTTTGTCTTCCAAATCAAGAGACATGTATTCGTGTGCCTCCAGCATTTATTAAATTTCTTCAAATTTCAAAACTTTGTTGTTGTACATGCAAGGATTGTTTCATTCATCAAGAAAATAAAACAGGCCATGCCCATCAGCAACTACTCCTACTGTTTGAATAAATAAGAAATGACCATCATTTTGGATAAATTACAGCATTAATCCATCAAGGGGCATGGACAATTTCCTTGTTCTATTTCTTACTGAATCCGGTTCCATCAAAGATGCCGACAACTTTGCAGCCGTCCACCTCACCATTGCCGGCAATTGCTCCCTGCAGGTAGCATCTCATCTCCCTCTGCTCACTCACTCGCTGACTGAGCTGCAGCGTTTGTAAACAATAGTGTGTCTACTGTTGAGGTTCATGGGATTTCCCATCGTGGAGTGTAATACTAACTCTTAAGGTAACAAAACTATGATGCAACATTTGTATTTTGAGCTAAAAATCTAGTAGTACAATATGGTCAGGAGAACAACCTTGTCCCAAGGTTCAGGTCTATTCACTAGCTGCAGCTGCAAAAATAGGAGTCAAGTCTGTCTGTCTGACCTGTTGCTTTCTTGATTTTGTTTTATTTATGTTGGAAATGAATCTAGTCAAAATTATACATTGTGGATAATATGTAATGCCTGTTGTTGTTTCTTCTCATGTGACTATGTAAGTTGCTACATCTGTTTGATCCAAGAAATCCAATAGTTAGCTTGCAGTTTGAATAAATCAAAAAGATTTCATTAACATGGTCAGGTTTCAATATAGCATCCATAAGAGTGCATCCAATTTTTCACGCTATCCCACTCACTTAATCTTATTCATGGTTAAGCATTTTGCCTTGATTCATGTCAATAATCTATTGGTCAGTTTACATTGCCTCTAATGTCCTCTGCTTTGTTTGTCCTGCTCAATTACTTATCATGATGGAGTAGGAATTTATCACTCGACAACTACATGATAGACTAGATTGGTAGTTAGTTTATGGTTTGAGTTAATCAAAACGATTATATAATTTCCAGTAATATGGACAAGTTTACGTTCACTCCACTTGGAGCTCTTAGTATAATCATCACTCTCGGATTTTGGGATACAATATCTGGTGTTTTCTCATATAAGATTCTTTATGGTTTAATCATTAATCTGGAGGTTTAATTTGTATTGCAGTGTTGTACTTGCACATGTAATGCTGCGCAAGAAGGTACACATACTCGAGCCAGGCCATGAGCCGACTCACTATGATGAAGCCTGACGCTAAGTTGGATCACACTGGGGTCTGTCATGGACTCGGTTGCTCAGCCAGTTCTTTCTGCCAAGCTAATTTCAGTTCTGCACCATGTTGATGTTGGTAGCGTCTAATACCAGTATCATTCGTGTTCTTGTTTCCAGGCTTCAATGATATGCTCTGCCCGGTGGCCTCCAGGATCAGCCTCGACTCATGAAGAACACCCAAGGTACTATGTAAACCATACTTTGCTAGCTTAACTGAGTATTTGTACTAGCATCAGTCAGTCATAATCAATTTATCATTGAAAAATATGAAAGCACATTAGAAAGATAAACATGACATCCAGTGTCTGTTCTTTTATCAATGTGCATGTGTGTGGGCTCTCTTGAAGTCATTGAATAGTAGATAATTTTCTAGCATGAATGGCACTCAGGTATATTTGATCTCACACGTCAGTAGTATTCTTTGTTATTCATTTTGGATTCCACACGTGATTGGAATCTTACATTCGGCATTGTTTCTTGTCTCCCAATAGGACTTAACAGAGGTTTATGACTAAATGAACCTTTAGTTGATCAATAAGTGCATGAATCCAACCTTATGAACCTTTTTTGACCGAATGATTTCCCAGGTAATGGTATATCAAGTGCCTGAAATTTTTGATGGCAATGTAGTTTATTTAGTATAGTAAAAGTGATCTTGTACCCTGATAATTGAAGAATTTTTTGATGTCCTCTCTAGGAGCTTGTCAACAGAAATGATGACCTGTATAGCTTGTTGTTCATTAGCTATTGTGTTCATATATAGCTCGCTGTCCTCCAAACTGAAAATGCCCATCATAATAAATGTTGCCTGGCAGTATTTTCCTTTATAGTTTGCTCCTGATCATCATTTTGTTACCATTTTACTTGGCCTTCAACTAATCTTGTTCCTGTGTACCCAGGGACCTGACTTAATGATGAGGATGATGTTGGAGGAATCGGAGTGGTCACTGAAGATCGTGGACTCGCATCCGCCATTGCTGGAAGTTTGAACTTCGAGAGGGCAGAGCGATCCCGTATGAGAAGACCACCGATGTGATCATAGGTAAGCCGTTGGTTCCTCTACTCTGCTCCATCTCATTCTCTGCATGCCCACTTGAAATGAATAAAGGTCATATACATTTCTTTTGTATAGTACTTGAAAGATATGTAAATAGGTGGGCTCTTTTTGATAAATAAGTAACGAAACAATAAAAATTATCAACTTTTTTTGTTTTATGCCGGTCATCGAGCGTCGGCTAGTGTTGTGCCGGTCATCGAGTCGATGATTTAATGTTCGGATCTGTGGTAGTGGTCTTCTGGCCACCACAAGTATGTGATTTTTATGATCTTTCTTTTTACTGAAATTGGTCTCTTGTAGTTCGGTGCATCATGTTTGGTCTTTGATTTTTTTTATCCCTTTTGATTCTAGTCATAGATATGCTATATGTTTTTCTAAGAGTCTGTACAGTGCAGTTTATAAATTGGAGCTGACCTGCTGGGGCATCTTTCTGACATATTAACATCTATTTTGAATTAACTTACGTGAAATTGTACTTAAAGGTCAAGGATAGGGAATTAAAATACTTCAACCGAATTTGATTGGAAACAACATGGTGCTATTGGCTATTAGTCTACTAGTTGGGTCCGACATTTACTAAAACAAAACCTCGTTTGCTTCTTTTTTTATTTGCTGAAAAGCTCTGAGCATCTATATATTATGGATATCTTAATGTTTTGTAAAAAACATCTTTATAGTTTTCCTACTTTCAGTACTAATGATTTTGGTTTTTGCTCACATTTGTAGCATTTTCTCTGGGCGTACCTTCTGGCACGACACCACCATCCGACACAAGTTTGGCCGGCGAAGCAGCTCTGCTTGCTCTGGCACTTACTTTGACGCCTCTGGTGGCTGTTGGTCCTCTTCTCTGCTCTCTCTCAAGCTCTATGACACTTGATACTTGTTGAGGTAGTGGAAACTTACTTGTACAAGTGGGTCATTGCTATTGGATATTTTTTGCTAGTTTTTTGGATCCCAAATCTTGGTACTGGCCTGCTGGTGTTTGTTTTTGTGTATTGAAAGAAAAACATGATTTTTCTTGGTGCTCGGGCAGATTTCACCTTCTAATCAATATTTGTGCCATCTAATCCATGCTTACTTGAATTTTATTTTTCTCCCATCTCCCTTAATATTGTGGATTAATTTCGTTTTAAGGCTATCCAAATGGTTGACAAACCATCTCTTTAGTTTTCCTGCCATCAGTACAAATCATTTTGGTTTCCGCTCACATTTGTAGCATTCTTGCTGGACGCACCTTCCGGGACCATGGTGTCATCCCACACTAGTTTGGCCGGCGAAGCAGCTCTGCCTGCTCTGTCGCTCACTCCAACGCCTCCCGCGCTGCCCCTCCGGTGGCCGCTTCCTCTTTCGTCCTGGCATAGGTAAACCTAGTTCCTCTCCTTCACTCTCTCTCACGCCCTCTGTCCCCATGCATGGCCATCGAGCCGTCGTAGATGAAATGAATAATGGTCATTTGCATTTCTTTATTTTGGTGCCTGAGAGTCAGAAGTCCCAATTTCATCTTGTTGGTCTAGATAGAGATTCTGGTTGCTCTGTTTCATTCTAGCTGAATGTTCCTGCAGGTTGCTCTCCTGGTTCAAGTTGATGTTGCTCTGCACTTGTGCAGGAGAAAAACATACATACCCACCCTTGTGCGCATGTTCAGAAATTTCTTAATGTTGATATACCTGTTCTGTTGCAATGCACACAAGACCAAAGGGAATCAAAAGTCTAGGATCTAGTTTTGTTTATTTTTATTTTTTTATTTTTTGAGGGGATCTAGTTCTGTTTATATCTGTTGCAATGCACATGTATTACCCTTGGCGATACTAACAATTCATTTTGAAACTGAGATTTGTCAACACATGTGTATGTATTATCCTTACAGATTTTCAAGCGAATAAATTTATCATGGCTATCTAAGTGTTTGCGTTCTGTTCTCAACCACAATTTGATTGGAGATAGAAGAAAGCGTGTATGCAGATACTTCTTAGTGCCTAAAAGACATAAGGAGCCATGCATAGAATCATTTTTAAGTCAGCGGTTCATGCCTACAAGCTTTTGTTTTCTTGCCACAAATGCATATAGCACCCCGAGGCACTTATTATGCTCAGAGACAAACAATAAGATCTCTAGTTTATTGGTTACTGTAGATTATTAGGTAATCGTTATATTTGTGCTCTCGATGCAACTAGTGTTAAAAACGATGATTTTGATGGTTGTAGAAAATAAACTGTGTCTTCTATTAAGTCAAACTATGCAATAAACTCTCCTTGTGGTCATATGTACCGTTATGGTTTAGTTGATGTTACTGATTATGCGAGTGGTGCATAGTGTTTATCTACCCTGAACCTATCTCACTTATATATTTTGTCTTTGTTTTGTGTTGTGTTCATGAGAGACCTGACTCGGCAGTTTTTTTTGTGTTGTGTTGTTTAGATAGCAGGAGGGATGTACGACTGTTAGGCCCGAAGAGCACGGTGACATTGCTCATCATTGACAGTGAGCGGCTCAGCCCTCGTCATGCAAATAGCCAACACCATCATCATCAGCGAGGAGCTGCTGTAGTACCTGCACCTGGTGAGGCTGGTGGTGCGCTACTACATGCCTCTACAACAAGACACGGTGGCATGCTAAATGGAGCTTTGAGCAGCAGCACATCGTGGGGAGAGGACGGATGTGGTGGTCTGGGAGCCTCGGGCTCCACTACATCTGCCGCTAGAAGCAGCAACAGAGCGCGTTGTTCGACTGTGCCAGGCTTGGCGGTGATCTCGACGATTGCATGGAGTGGAAGACTTTGCAGTGTAGCAAGGTTGCTCAGGTCAGGTTTTTCTTCTACTTGATTTATTTGTTTTGTTCCATACTAGTGTACAAGTAACTAATGTGAGAAAACAAACAAAAGGTAGTACTTGTGTTTTGTTTTTGGGCTCCTCTGTATTTCATTTTTGTGTATGGGATCAGTCGGCTGAGATGAGATTGTCTATCTATTCATAGTAGCGAGTATCTCCCATCTTAAAAGTATTGACTGATGAAACTGGGAACAAGTTGCCTAGCTTGAAGTAGAAAATTCGTTGTAGCGAGTATCTCCCATCTTAAAAGGTGATGTTGATGTTTACAAATGATCTATTAAAAGAGTGTCTTATGTTTAAATACCCTTCTATAGAGGCAGGTTCCAATCGATTTCCTCGCTGCATTCTAGGCTAGCCTACTGATGCAATTTCATCTACTGAGTTTAGTATTGATGTTGGTTGCATTGGATGGTGGTTATCTCTTTTGTGAAGTATTGCAAAAAATCGTGATCTGAGGCACTAGCATGCCGGCCTTTTTAAGAAGGCATGTGTCGTGCAGGTGCTGTGCCATTTTTGTTTCTTAGATGATGAGGGATGCTCCATTGTTGAATGGGTTCCAGAGCACAACTTTTGTTTTAAAATAAATTCTGGTTTGTTCTATATTATGATTGCTTAAACTTTTGTGGAGTAACAGGTATTATAATACCAACTGTATGGGTGGTGCATAGTGTTTATCTAGCCTGAACCTTTATTGCTTATGTATTTTGTCTCTTTTGTGTTGTGTTCGTTAGAGAGAGGTCTGACATGGTGGTTTCTTAGAATATGATAGGAGCTGCTAAAGGGAAACAACCCTGGATGTCACAGGCTGAAGGAGGAGGTCTTACACATCTTCTTGGTTCAGGTGAATCCTTGCTCTCGTCTCTCTCACTGTCGTGCCGGCCATTGAGACCTTGATTTAGTGTTGGGATCTGTGGTCGTGGTCTTCCAGCCACCAAAATCATTTGACCATGATGATCTTTCATATCAATCAAGTTGTTCTCTTGTAATGCAGTGCGCGTTAGGCCTTTTTCTGCTCCATGCTACTGTTGCTAAAGGGTTAGGCTCAATATGGCGTGTTTGTCAGTGCCAAAGCAACTAGCAAAGTAGAGAATAATTTTAATGGGGTTCATTTATGATCTTCTCTTTGTAGGATCATATTAAGAGCTCCTATAATCTTTCCTGAACCTCCTTGATACGTTGCTTTTTGAAAGTGCTAGTGTGCTCCTAATAATTTTGTTTTCCATACAAAGCCATGCCACTAGTTTGTGAAAGATTATGCCCCAGCGGCACTGCCAATACTTGGGGTGCTTATGTCAATATGTCCTTATTTTTCACTAAGTTATGTATAATGGATCGGTATCTTGGTTTCCTCTCATTGGTTTTGAGAAGAGCATGTTGTTCTTGTCACCATTGTCTCGTGGTAGTATCAGCCAACACTTATGTGGGAGATTGTCTAGTGTCTTTTTGGGATCACCCACTATAAAACATTGAGTTTTGTGAAGTTGCTCTGGTTTCTTAATCCACGCATTGCATTTTGATGTGCAGGACTTGAGAAATAAGGTGAAGAAAAAGGAAAAAGACCTGCTAATCTTTCCCTTCACCGTTGGATGTCGGTCGAATGGTTGATGGCAGGGGGAACTCACTCGACGTATCGAAGCTACTGTATGGACTAAGAGATCTTTAGAGATAGGCATTTTGTTGTTAATTTTTCCTTGTCTGTAGGGTGTGGGCCGAATGGTCTTGTTCTTGGGAGTTTGTAAACTTTGGATTGAATGGCGATATTGGTATAGTCTCAGTGAGTGCTACATATGTACCACCATTGTAAAATTTGATTTGAATTGTATCGTGCAGCAAGGAGTTAGTGGTTAGCAAACAGATTGGATTGATTGGCTGTCATTTTGGCTCATGTGTCCTTGTACCTTTCTAGCATGTTGTGATGCCAAAAAATGATGATGATTTTTTATGTCAATGAAATCTGATGGCTAATGAATGAGTGATTTTGATACGACTGGTTCATGGAAATCATGATAACTATTGGTGATTCTTGAAAAACAACCAGGTGCTTTCAAATTTACCACTAGAAAAGAAACTGGGGGCAACTACATATGTTTACCTTCACCTTGTGTTTGTGTGTATGTGATTGTGAGCACAGACATGATTAGTTACCATCAGCCAGCAGCCTGTCTGGTTGTTGTCCTGCTTGACATGGTACTGCGGGTCTGTTGTCGCCGTCGCCGTGCACACCAGCTCGGACTTTTGATCTACTGCTCGAACTCCTTTGAGAAGAAAGCTCAGGATAATCTATGTCATCTTAATTATTATGTGATCTAGCTAGCTAGGTTGTTCTGATCATCTGGATTCCTGAATTGGAAGACAACATTGAATCAATGTACGTAGTACCTATCTGTTGTATACAAGTGGTCGTTGCTATCTTCTCTAATATATATGTATACAAATCTTTTAACGTGGCATCTATTTGTTATGACTAATCCATGTGTTTTTTTCCGAGTAACTTGATAGGAAGCGGATGCAATGTAGGTTTGTTTGGGGAGAGAAGGGACATGATTAATCAGGGATTGACAGAGAGATCTGATGTGATTCATCACAACTTAACAGAGAGGGATCTGACGGGACTAACACAGGATTCAGAACATACCTTACGTAAATAGGAAATAATAAACCATCCCACGTACGTATTGTAATATACTATATGGAAACTAAACTACCTAGCGTGATTTGAGGGAGGCCCGTACTTAGTAGCCTCTTATCAGCAAGTTTAACAAACCATCCTAGTAAACCTCCTCGAAATCCTCTCGCTCCCAAAAACCTATGCAACCTTCCGTC
This sequence comes from Triticum dicoccoides, assembly GCF_002162155.2. Taxonomy (NCBI): domain Eukaryota; kingdom Viridiplantae; phylum Streptophyta; class Magnoliopsida; order Poales; family Poaceae; genus Triticum; species Triticum dicoccoides. Next base: position 713,113,348 of record NC_041391.1, read on the forward strand.
TTTAATTGCTATCGCTTCACCTCCTCCTCCATTACTTCCTCTCCCTCCAGTTCTCGTCGATCGTTGGCTCCCTCGCCTCTCACGCGGATCAACCCCCTCTTCCATTACTTCCTGCATCCCTTTCTTGTCGATCCATTGGCTCCGGCGCGCCTCACACGGATCAGCCTCCAATCCAACGTCTCTCCGCGCTGCTCGCTCTCTCAGCGCTGCCGTACATGATCTCCTCTCCTCTATAAATGGTCGCCCATGTGCTCTTTCCTCTCCTCTTGCTCCTCCTACGTGGACTAAGCTGCATCTGCCGCACCCCCTCCTTTCTCCTTAATCCAACACACAAGGACTACATGCAGCAGCAGCAGCCGGTCATATCACAAGATGCCGGGAGATGATCCACACCCTGTCGTCGATGCTCTGGACATACACGTGCCTGCTGCGTAGCTCTCCTCCGCAAGGTCAGGCTTGTCTCTGTAAGAGCACACCCTTTCCCGATCTAATCTTATTCAGAAAATCTTTGCATGGCGTACTCAAACTGACTATAGTGTTTTGTCACCCTTGGTAATGCGGATGGTTGCACCAGACATGGAACCGGAGATGAAACCGCCGGCCAAGCGACACCACTAAAACTCAGGATGAGATATGGAGGTATGTCCATTCGACCATAACGGGCTAGCCGGCATGTGTTTTATTCACAAATTCATTATAGCGAGTATGTTTATTCACGGGAAACCCCCCTTTGAAACCAAATTTTTGCTAATTAAAAGAGAGATACTATATAAGAGAATTGTGCACTGTTAGAACAACTTACAACATGTAACAGTACTATAATTGTGGTTTTAGAGTTACAGAAATGAATTATACTCCACTTACGAATACCTCCAAAGACAACTAAGTTTATTGGGAATAGAAATGTTTGACAAGATAATTGCCAGAATGTTCAAGGTCTGAACAAGTGTGCAAATGGGAAGATTTTAATTTGGCAACTTGATTTTGTTTTGGCTTAGCTATGGGATCCTGGCCCTTATGTTATGTACCTTCTATAGCAAGTGATATGTTTCTGGTTGGAGGCCTAAGGCCAATGTAGTTTTGATTAATACCAGATCTATCTAAACAACCGTTTCATTTGGTTCACACAACATTACTTTTGAGTGAAAAAAAATCATGTGGTTTTATTTATTAGAAATGAATTAGCAGTGCGGTTCATGTACACAATGTGCTTGCTTAATTTTTGAGCTCTCACAAACTGATTGGGACAAACACTAGTATGCATATCCATTTATCCTTCTGATCATATCATCTTTGATGTCAAGTGGTACTGAAAGTTTCAAACTACGTAGAAGGACGTAGTATAGATCATTCGTAACGATAATTAATCTGCACTAGTTTGTGTTTATTAAACCAACACCAGTGGGTATTTGTTTAGTCGGTACAAGTGGTTCCAACTACAATATTAAATATTTCTGATAGAAACATTCTGGCTGCCACCTGTACAAGTGTAGGAGTAATTTCAAAATTATCATAATTGATGGCATTCATGGTTTTTGGGCAAATACCAAGCAATTTCTCATGCAGCCTGCGCCACCTCCAAGCTGTGTGTTGTTTTTTTTTTGAAGGGAAGCTGTGTGTTTTTTTTAAGGGGAGCTGTGTGTTGTTAAGAGGTGTTGTTTGTGTCTTTTCTCAGAGTTGATCATTTTAGATGGGCGGGCAAAAGCAGGAGATGAAGTCGTCCATGCATGCATGCATGCATGCTTGAGCTCGATCGATCGGCGTGCAGCTGTCAACTATATATATAGTGGTAACGGAAGGACATGGCCGTGGAGTGGTGTTGTAGTGCCGGTGTGGATTCGTTTCTTGTAGGAAAAAACACGTTATGCTGCCGAAATTTCCGGCGAAATTCCGCACGACTTGTCGAAATTTTGGTCTTGTTTGTAAGAAAAGAAAAAAATCTAGGGTGTTGGGTGCAAAATGTTAGGGACTCGGCTGCAAGAACATGTTGTTTGCGGGGATGGAAAAGGAAAAAGGATGCGTTGTTCCCGTTTCTATGACGTCACGTGTCAAGTCGACCACGCGAGGAAAAAAAAAGTCGACCACACGAGAAAATAAAAAAGCAAGAGCAGCAGCGACTCCCGGCATCCGCTGACTATTTTTCTATCTCGCGTGCTCTCTGTTTTTCTTCTTCTTCTCCCTTTATTTAATTTGCCGCCCCGCCGCAGACCAACCAAAAGAGAAAGAGGAGTACTCGTAAAGTAAAGAGCGAGCGCTTGCTTGGATGGAAGCATGTTTTTGCGTTTACACGACACGAAGAGTCTACCTACGTATAGCGAGGATTTGCATTCTCTTGGTCCACCTAGCTAGGATTTGCTCTCCTTCCATGCATGAGACTCCTGGACTACCAAAAACCTCGCTTGTAATATACAAGGTCGGTGCTTTCCGACAATTAGAGAAAAATGACCCACGGCCAACGCTACTAGAGATCGAATTTTCTTCTTTACCAACAACAGAAAATTTAGCAGAGATCGAGATCGAGCCATGGACATGTTGGTCGCCAGCGGCTGGTTCACGGGGGTGCTGTCGTCGTTGACGAGGTTCCTCTTCATGTGGTCCATGGCGCAGCAGTGCATTCCGGATTTTCTCAGGAACTACGTCGACACGCTCGCCAGCCGCATCATGGACGCCATATCCCCCTATGACACCGTCACCATGGACGAGCGCCACCCCGACTACTTCGGCCGCAACCAGGCCTACGCCACCGCCGAGGCCTACCTCACCGCCACCTGCCGGTCCGGCGCCCGCTGCCTCCGCGCCACCCTCGGCTTCGACGACGACCGCATGAGCCTCGCCCTGGACGACCACGAGGATTGGTGTTAGAACAAATTTTTAAATCATTAAATGCTACTGAACATTATTTTTGAATGGTACAAAACATTTTTTAATTTCATGGAGATTTTTTACATTGTATAAACATTTAAGAGTAGCAGAAAGAAATTTCTGAAACATGTGAACATTTTTTTAAAGTCATAAATGTTTTTTAAAGATATGAAACACTTTTTAAAATTACGCAAACACTTTATAAATTGTCTAATTTTTTTGAATGTCACAAACATATTGTTGAAAATCATGATCAATTTTTAAATGTCGTCAACATTTTTAAAGCACGCAGGAGGGTGCAGCAGGCAATTTGACTTATCTAGCAACCAAAGAAGAAACAACACTGTCCAGTAGCTGAATTTTTAACTGAAGCTAGCGACCAAAGAAGCAGCCATGTAGGCAACTTGATTGATCTACAGGAAGCTAGCAGTATGTGTGCATGGCTGGATTAAAATTGAACGCAGTGCTGCTGAATTTGTTTAGCTAGCGACTAGAACCTATTATGTTGTTGTTTGTTTGTTGTTGCTTCAGTTAAACTGCACAAGACATGTACTGTAGTAGTACCTTGCATGTGTTTGATGATATATGTGTAGAAGAAAGATGCAATGCGGCCTTGGAGTGGTGATCCCTATTTTAGGATAGCTGTTGGAGACAGCGCTTGCTCATGCCCAAAATAATATATCAGTTTTCGTGTCGAAAAAGTTTTACTCCACCAACTTTTCGTGACAAAAAATAAGGCTGATGTTGGAGATGCTCTAAATGTGTGATTATTTGGTTGTCCACTTTTCCTTGTTGCTATCTCTTATAACTCTCTTGATCAGTCTGCTTATGGCCACTTGATTGCAGAATTAGAAATTTCATGGAAGCTTGCGGGTGAGTTCCTTTGAAATTAGAGTGCGAGCAAAATAGGTTATTCTCATTGTCTAGCTAATCATGGTTGTTATGTTGGTAGCACCCCTCGTTAGCTATGACAGGTTCCAGATTGTATCTCTGAAGCTTGTATTAGCGGACTATAATTCTATTCTTATGAAATAAAACCTATTCTTTCTCCCAGAGAAAGTATCTAGCATCATCACGTTTCTTCTTGTTTGAGAGTGTGTCTTCATGTTTTATTATCTCAGCAAAATCTGAACGCACATACTTGAACACATTTAATAGTAGATCATTGCACGCTATATAGTATGCACGGTTGAAAAACACTACCTATTCACTAGCCTACTACAGGTACTACAAATTTACGCATAAAGTCAAGCAGTTATTTAGGAGAAAATTTGACAAAAAGATTCACCCGAACAAACCAGGTGAATGGGGCTCCTGTATAAATTACATAATCTAATTTGTATTACTTGAAAGGAAGATAAACCAACCGATGCGTGTCAGCACCCTACGGACTGATTCGGATGCACGGATACATACTTTGTGTATACTATGTACGCATCATTTACTGACTCACACATTTGTACTATATGCTATCGTGGGCAGAATTATTGATCCTCGTCTTCTTTCTAGTCGTCGTGGCTAATATTGTCGTCCCTATCGTCTTCCTCCTTTTCTTCATCACTACTGTCATTCCCTTCTTCATCTTTGTCCCCGGCAGATGCTTTCTCCTTCAGCTGGCAGGAGACATATGGTTGTCGCTTTATTGTATGAAATGCAAACGCCCTGTAATTGCTTTACTTTATCACTAAGCGGTAGCGATAGTCGTAGAAGCAATAGATGACGTAACGACAACGATGCTACGATGGAGATCAAGGTGTCGCGCCGGTGACGATGGTGATCACGACGGTGCTTCGAAGATGGAGATCACAAGCACAAGATGATGATGGCCATATCATATCACTTATATTGATTGCATGTGATGTTTATCCTTTATGCATCTTATCTTGCTTTGATTGACGGTAGCATTTTAAGATGATCTCTCACTAAATTATCAAGAAGTGTTCTCCCTGAGTATGCACCGTTGTGAAAGGTCTTCGTGCTGAGACACCACGTGATGATCGGGTGTGATAGGCTCTACGTTCAAATACAACGGGTGCAAAACAGTTGCACACGCAGAGTACTCAGGTTAAACTTGACGAGCCTAGCATATACAGATATGGCCTCGGAACACGGAGACCGAAAGGTCGAACGTGAATCATATAGTAGATATGACCAACATAGTGATTTTCACCATTGAAACTACTCCATCTCACGTGATGATCGGACATGGTTTAGTTGATTTGGATCACGTGATCACTTAGATGACTAGAGAGATGTCTGTCTAAGTGGGAGTTTTTAAGTAATATGATTAATTGAACTTAAATTTATCATGAACTTAGTACCTGATAGTATTTTGCTTGTCTATGTTTGTTGTAGATAGATGGCTCGTGTTGTTGTTCTGTTGAATTTTAATGCGTTCCTTGAGAAAGCAAAGTTGAAAGATGATGGTAGCAATTACACGGACTGGGTCCGTAACCTGAGGATTATCCTCATTGCTGCACAGAAGAATTACGTCCTGAAAGCACCGCTGGGTGCCAGGCCTGCTGCTAATGCAACTGACGACGTTAAGAACGTCTGGCAGAGCAAAGCTAATGACTACTCGATAGTTCAGTGTGTCATACTTTACAGCTTGGAACCGGGTCTTCAACGACGTTTTAAACGTCATGGAGCATATGAGATGTTCCAGGAGGTGAAGTTAATATTTCAAGAAAATGCCCAGATTGAGAGATATGAAGTCTCCAATAAGTTCTATAGCTGCAAGATGGAGGAGAATAGTTCTGTCAGTGAACACATACCCAGAATGTCTGGGTATAATAATCACTTGATTCAACTGGGAGTTAATCTTCCTGATGATAGTGTCATTGACAGAATTCTTCAATCACTGCCACCAAGCTACAAGAGCTTCGTGATGAACTATAATATGCAAGGGATGGACAAGACTATTCCCGAGCTCTTCGCAATGCTAAAACCGCGGAGGTAGAAATCAAGAAGGAGCATCAAGTGTTGATGGTTAACAAGACCACCAGTTTCAAGAAAAAAAGGCAAAGGGAAGAAGAAGGGGAACTTCAAGAAGAACAACAAACAAGTTGCTGCTCAAGAGAAGAAACCCAAGTCTGGACCTAAGCCTGAAAGTGAGTGCTTCTACTGCAAGCAGACTGGACACTGGAAGCGGAACTGCCCCAAATATTTGGCGGATAAGAAGGATGGTAAAGTGAACAAAGGTATATGTGATATACATGTTATTGATGTGTACCTTACTAATGCTCGCAGTAGCACCTGGGTATTTGATACTGGTTCTGTTGCTAATATTTGCAACTCGAAACAGGGACTTCGAATTAAGCGAAGATTGGCTAAGGACGAGGTGACGATGCGCGTGGGAAATGGTTCCAAAGTCGATGTGATCGCGGTCGGCACGCTACCTCTACATCTACCATCGGGAATAGTTTTAGACCTGAATAATTGTTATTTGGTGCCAGCGTTGAGCATGAATATTATATCTGGATCTTGTTTGATGCGAGACGGTTATTCATTTAAGTCAATGAATAATGGTTGTTCTATTTATATGAGTAATATCTTTTATGGTCATGCACCCTTGAAGAGTGGTCTATTTTTATTAAATCTCGATAGTAGTGATACACATCTAATAAATAGTACAACTTATTTGTGGCACTGCCGTTTAGGTCATATCGGTGTAAAGCGCATGAAGAAACTCCATACTGATGGGCTTTTGGAATCACTTGATTATGAATCACTTGGTACTTGCGAACCGTGCCTCATGGGCAAGATGACTAAAACGCCGTTCTCCGGAACTATGGAGCGAGCAACTGATTTGTAGGAAATCATTCATACTAATGTTTGTGGTCCAATGAATGTTGAGACTCGCGGCGGTATCGTTATTTTCTCACCTTCACAAATGATTTGAGCAGATATGAGTATATCTAATTAATGAAACACAAGTCTGAAACATTTGAAAAGTTTAAAGAATTTCAGAGTGAAGTGGAAAATTATCGTAACAAGAATAATGGAATTTATGATGTTTTTCGTGGCGTGCCGTTTGTGTCGTTTGCGCTGGCTACATGATTTTCAGTTTTTAAAATGTTTTATCTCTTAATCGAAAAATCCGATTGAAAATCCGTTTTCACCATTAAATCCCTCGCGATGAGATCTTCGAAACTAGATCCCATGTTGATATGTTTTAATGAAATTTTTTTTGGATTAAAAGTTGCCATGTCTATTGCATATGAATTGCCATGATGTTTATACTGAAGTTGCCATGATATGTTTCAGCTATTTTCTTCTACATTTAAAAGTAAATTTTGACATTTATAAAACGGGGAATTAAGAAACTAGACTTGCCATAAACCATAAACTAAAATTGCCATGATACATGCACGTAAAATTGCCATGGTTCATACAAAAAAATAATTTTCATGGTCAAAGTACTGGAGTTGCAATCATCAAAATACTAAAATTCCCATGATCTACAAACTAAAATTGCCACATGGCAACTTTAGTTTAAGCCCTATGGCAACTGCAGTGTAAACATCGTGGCAACTTCTGGCAAAAAAAAATTCATCGAAACATATCATGGGGTCTAGTTTTGAAGATCTCGTCGAGACGGATTTAATGGTGAAAACGGATTTTTAGTTCGCTTTTTTATTTAGAAGATACAACAATTTTAAGCCGAAAACCAAAAAAATTTCTGTTGATGTCATCTATTCATACGTGGCAAAATGAGTGGTGATGGAGGCGTGTGGACGATGTGCAAACGCCCACACGTGTGGGCGTTAACATTTCCGTTATTTCATCATGTAGTACTGTTTAAATCTAAACAATCCGTAGCAGATCTTCATGGTTGGTCTTGAGTGGAGAGACCCTGACTGCGTCTTATTATGAAGATTGGAGTAGAAATTATAACCGGATCATCATTCGCTTTCTGGTTCGGATCTGGGCAAGTGTCATCCGAATCACATCTAGCAGTGTCCCCGATTCGCCTAACCCCGCACGACGCCACAAGCTCGGCGTCGTGGTGGCCGGCAGATCGCCCGATCTTGACGTTGAACGCCTCCACCCCGCTCCGCAGGTCTACAGTGAGGCTGTCCATCAGGAACCATGATAGCTGCACGCCGGTGCCTTTAGCGACAACGAGCTGCTCCCTCGACTTCATCGGCCCGACGCAGAGACGGCACGGTGCGGCGGCGCTGGTGGCGAGAGGGATGCAGAGGTAGGCAGGTGCACGTAGGTGCCAGCGTCCATGCACGCGCCGCGGCCCGGGCTGGCCGATGCAAGGCGGAGGGTGAGGTTGAACTGCGGGTCGAGCGTGAGGTTCTTGGACGACGGCAGATCTAGGCCCGAGACGGAGTTGATCGTGACGGAGTAGCGCCGGTGGGGGAGGCCGAAGACGAGACCGAATGTCAAGCCGAGGGAAAGACCAGCAACATGATGAGGCACACCGAGCATCATTTGTCTAAGCACGACATCCTCTTCAAGCGCTGTCCCAGCATTGTCGCCGGCGATCGCGGGTTCTCGGGATCGGTGGACTTGGTGTCCAAGCCCGACGGGTATCCCACCATGGTTGCGCTTGTCGAACAATCTGACTATGGGTTGGTACACGATCTGGCTTGCATATGCTTGTTTAATTAGGGTTTGGATTTGGCGGCGGGGTCGTCTCCGAGGTTAGTTTGTATACGCACGCGTATCTGCTTAGGCCGTACGTGGTGCTAAAACTATAGACTTTAATCGATATGTACGTCTCTCTTTACTTAATTTGGAGTTTTCAACTACCTCACCTTCAACCGACATCTAAGTTTATTTTGATCAGCAAAAAATAGAGCTCACATCGTGGTACTTTTCTTTTTTGCTGGATTAGTTGCTGTGTGTTTTTTGCCTCTTCTATGCATTATCGGTCTCAAAGAATATTGGTTGTATACATTGCATGACGCAACAATTTTCATTCTATTGTCTAATAATAAAGTGACGATTAGAGGAAACATAAAGTACCACCTCTATTCTGAATTATAAGATATTTTAGGTATTTCAATATGACTACATATGGACCGGGAACACACATACTAAAATGCATCTATATATACATCCAGTTCAGGAAAAGTTAGAATATCTTATAATTTGAAACGGAGTAAGTAATTAATATATCAAGACATACTGCAAGATTGCCATCTAAACGGCAGCATATAATTCAGCACCAGTTTCATATGGTCCTTGTCTCGCATGTACACGTGTATAATAGTCCCTAATTGCAACCAGTTGAAATTGATAGGTTGTTTAATAAGAGAATGTCATCCATGCGCAATTAAATCCCTACTACTTCTCTAATTATATACTCCCTGCGTCTGGAAATACTTGTCATCAAAATAGATAAAAAGAGATGTATCTAGAACTAAAATATGTCTAGATCCATCCCCTTTTATACATTTTGATGACAAGTATTTCCGGACAGAGGGAGTACTAGCTAAAAAGATTGTAAGGTCCATATTTCACTTTTCTTCTCATCAGCCCTTCATCCAACCTTTCTTTCTTGTCTGATAGTTCACCACCTTATTTTACTTATCTTCTAACCAATTTTACTTTGATTTACTTACCAAACTTCTCATCAAACTACAAGGAAAATCATGGGCAAAATTTGATAAACCTTTATTTACAATATCACAATAATATGGGCAGGTAAATCACAAGTTAACGTGCTCGAATATTTATATCCGCTGCAACGCAGGGGACGGTCCTGGTTAAATAGGCAAAACTTTCTAGCTGTGTAGAATATTTCGTAGTTGCTGGATACATCATTTTAATAATAATTAAAGTCTTCGTTCATGCATGGCCAAATTAAATAACCAAACAACGCAGCATATACTGCCAACATAAATAAGAGAACAAACAAACCTTGCAAACTCTAGATGTAGGACATGCAACGGGTATTTCTATGAAATCTCGCAACAAGAAAAAACATGAATATTTCTAAGAAATAAAGCAAAGTGGTTAACACTTGTTTGGCGACTGGTCGATGAGTTGATGACTATCCACATATATATACATATTACTAGGATAAAGCATATGAGAATGAAAGAAGAAACTCTGCGATCAACTACGTACTATTATATTCTAGCTATAAGCAAACAACTATTGGTCGAGAAAGTCACATGGCACGGCGCCCAGACCGACTCGCATGCCCTTGCAGCCTAACCCCCACGGGTACGGTGACAGTACTCCTTCAAACGACCCGACTGGTAGGTGCAATGTGGCGTCGAACACGGCCACCCCTCTCTTCATGTCCGCCGCAAGAGCGTCCAACACTTTCCCTGCTGGAACCGCAGTGGCCATTGCCAGGACCTGCTGCTCCACCGCCTTCCGTGGCCTGGCGCAGAGCGGCCGCGTCTTGGGCCTGCTGGCGGCAATCCGGACGCCGCTGTAGGCCACCGTCATGTAAGCGCTGGGGTTGATGCACGCTTGTGAACCGTAGCTCCCGGAGGCGACACCGAGGGTGAGGTTGAACGAGAGGCCCGTCTTGGGGTCGGTGGAGGAGATGGAGTCTACCGCGATGGAGTAATGGGGCGTCGAGCCTGTAGTACTCGACTGGGACGATTATGCATGCAGGTATCAGGAGGGCGCCGACTACCGCGAGCAGCACGAAGCACCAAAGCGGGCACCCTCTGGCGGCATTGATCTCGTGATCTCCATCGGGTACCTGGCTCTCGACGTCGTCCATGTCCGGCAGCCTGCGCTTTTCGCTGTGGGGGTCTTGGCTCTTGGGTTTGAGTTTGGCGTAGACGCAGAACAGGTTATATGTATGGAGAAAATTAGAATCGATAGGCACGTCTCCGAAAGGAAATTAGTTTAATTATTAATTGAACCGCTAGCTGGAGTAGTAGCATCCTTGCCGGAATCGTGACCGTGCCTAGTTACTAGTAGTAGTCTAGTAGCAATGAAGCGCATGGGTCCATCAATCGGTCGCTAAAACATGCATGCATGCATGCATGCGTTCCTCCGTCGGCAGCTCGACTTTGACTTTGACTTGCGCAGGCGTTGTTTGTGAGCGAGCGTGAAACTAGCGATGGATACAACTTAGTAGTTTGATTACAACATGCACGGACATGACCAACCTGATCTTTTCAAGCAGGTTACCAACATACAACTTAGTAGTTTTTATCTTGTCAGTGGCGAAACAAACTGACCTTTTCAAGGACGGACGGACGGACCGATTGCGTCGCATCTCTCCTGCTCTCCTCGTTCCGCCGGCAACCAACCAGCCAATCATCAACTCAGAAAATGGCACATCTGTTCTCCATCCGGCGCAACATCGATCCTTCTTCAAAGGTTTCGTTTTTCTCCAACGTCATTATTTTCACTGACGGTCGAACGACACTGACGGATGTGCCTTCTCGCTCGCCGCCGGCGAGCCCAGGTAAGGTGCATGCCCTACCGTTGTTACCGTTGTTGTCCGCTCCATCGTCGCCAACAAAAAGAAAGAGAGAGAGAGAGAAACCCTCCCCTCTTCCCCACCCGATGCGACCAGCGACCGCTTTCCCTCTTTTCGCGTTGACAATGCGTGCGGGCGATGGACCCTAACCGCGACGACTCCTTGACATGACAAGGCGATACGTGTACAATGCAAGCTTGCTAGACGTTCTGGAAGGCACGAGCTGTACTGTAAGTTTTAGTTTATCCGTGCTACAAACTGCTACTCCCTCCTTTCCGGTTTATAAGGCTTATCTCAAAATTTCAGTTTTTCCATTTTGTAAGGCTCAATTTGGTTGTTTCCCATCACATGTTCAAATTCCAAGGTGCATTAAATCATTGCATGCAAGTATATAAGAGAAAATTAAGCAATGCATGTAATTTATGCATGCATGCATTGCAATTAATGCATTGGTAAACATACTTTTTTAAGAAAAACAAGAGCATTAATTGGTTGTTTTGCCAAACTACAAAAAGTATTCCACCACTCATCATCCACCTTGGTTGGTGAGATTTTTGAATTGAGCCTTATAAGCCGGAAAGGAGGGAGTAGTCGAGTAATAATCTCCTTTTTTCAAGAGATCTTTGAAATTTGTGTGGTAATAAATAAAAGGAGTAGGTAGCAATTTATGGCATGGACTCACCCACCCGTCTCGGAGTAGAGTAGTTGGCTTTGAAATTTGTGCAGCATGCATCGGGATTTGGCGAGCGGCTGGGATGACAATACAGGCGGGGATGGATCCGTGGGAGCCCAAGATGAACCAATCAGATTTTCTCGCGATTGACCTGCGTTGAGTGGAAACCAGGAAAGTGAAGAGTCCACCCACCCTCTCTCCTCCCCCGATTCATTCATTCATTCCCGCAGTCGCCGCCCCCGCGCCAACCACCTTCCCCCGACGGACCTCGATCCGCCGCCGCCCCCACCCCCACCCCCACCGTCGACGACCCCCTGGCCTCCCCCTTCACTCACCTGACGCCAGATCGAGCAGGCGAGGCGGCGGCCATGGCGATCCCAGACCCGCGACGGCCACGGTCTCGGGGGACGAAGCTGCTCGACTTCGGTGCCGGGAGAGGAGCCGCCCCTCCCATCCGTGTGGTTCCGCTCGAGGGCCGAGCGGTTCCGCGCGAGGCGAGCGCTCGACTGCTCCGACGCCTCAAGGTCTCCTCCCCTTCTCTCGCCCATCTTCTCCTCTCTACGCCGCCGCCGTGATTTGCTCTAGTCCCTGATGCAGCCGATGCCCTCACGCAGGTGCACGAGGGATCCCAGGCCACCACTCAGGCGCGGCGCGGCGTAGTGCATCTCACGAATTCCACCACCAATCCTCGCCGCCGTTCATGCTCCGGCGTCAGCAGGGCTGGCAAGACGGCGACTTCCGCTTCTTCTTGTCTCGCGACGCCTCCTCCAAGCCGCTCAAGGTACTTCCCTCCCCTCCCCTCCCCTCCCCTCCCCTTGCCGCCCCCAAATCTCCAATCTCTTCCGACCTCCGCGGCCGGCCTCACGAGCGAGATCATGAGAATTAGATGGGGCGGTGGATGGATTCCCTTGGCATCTGCTTGATGATTTCCCTTTGTGTAATGTATGATGACAGCTGAAACCTGAAGCTTTCTGTTCGCAGTCCAATCTTACGCATCTTCATTGATCCATTATTGTTAATGGGATTGTGGCAGGGGTGGGTGTGGCACTGTGGCCTGGGTCGCGGCTCGGTTCGGCACGAGGTCGATTACCTAGCACAGGCTCCATCAATTGGATTATCGCGCCTGCTCGGCGGCCTACAGATTCTGGAAGAAACACTACCTGAAGAAAACAGAGCATTTATCAGTTCATAATTATGCATCCCTTCTTGCCTGACAGCACGACCTGCTTGCCAAAATGATACAATACCCTTCATCCTTTTCCAGACCTGAATTTTCAGATTTGTGTTCGTGATGTTTCAAGCAAAGCATCAACTGATGTTCCCCTGACTGACCGCCGCATTCCATTGCAGCTGCAGCAACAGCCATGAGGTGCCTGTAACAGGCTCATAATAGGAACGAGTGAGGCGAGACACAACGGCTTGAGGTGCTCGGTAACCTCTACGGTGGATTGCCTTGTGTGCTGTGGACAAGGTTAAGGACGAGTGTGAGCGGCTATTGAATTCTACAGTTTCAATCCCCATTGAGAGTGTATATATGCGGCTTCTTTTGATATATTCTCCATGTTATAAGTTTCATGTCATCTCTTCTGAAAAAAAGATAACAAACACCGCAATTGTAGTGGTTTGTTGCCATCTAGCTTTTCGGATTTTTGAATCCCCTGTAATTTCTCTGTAAGTATCCCTAGATATATAGGACAAATTAATTCATATGCATGTCAGCTGCATGAACTAAGAGGGTCAGATGCAGAATTCAGTTTAACTCGACTGTCATGTACATCCGTTCATTTTCTAGATGGACCAAAGGGAACTGGAATTTGGTTTTCTCACGTCTTTTGTTTTTGTTGTTCTCAATTGTATTTGTGTGGAATAGAATCTATGCAAACCATACCATTTTCTCATTCAAAACTAGTCATGACCAATTTATTATGCTTATCTTTGCTTATACTGTATTTTTTGTTCAGGAATCTGGAGTTCATGTATCATTATCAAACACAAGCTTGTGGAAGGGGTGGGTGTGGCTGGGAGAAAATGTTAAACAAGAAGGGAAGAAGCTGGATCACCACAAACGCCATGGAGGAGAAGCCCACAAATGTAAGTAGCACTACTGCTTTAAACCCCCAAAGATTTATTTTCCTGAAGCAAAATTTTCATCAAGGCACAAACATCAAGTGTTTGTCACACTTGAAACTAATGTGCCGACGTGGCACAACGCAGTGGATCTCACGAATTCCACCACCACTCGTCGCCGCCGTCCATGCTCCGACGTCAGCAGGGCCAGCAAGACGGCGACTTCCACTGGTTGTAAGCCATCAAAGCTTTGCATGCGTGAGGCCGGGTTGATGTTGACTTAATCAATCTCCCTGCTGGCGAGGACTTCCTACAGGTAGCACCAACTTAGCTGCTTGTGTACATGTTGATGGAGGCTCTGCAAAATATCTCTCACCACTAGGACGATTCGGGATTCAGTTTAACTCTTTACTTTGTTTCTTTGTTAGATTTTTGTGTTTATTGCATTCTGTAGCTTCCTCAAGAAGTAAAATGGTGTTGTGTCTAGTCCTCATTAACTACCTGTTTAGTTCCTTTATAGGAGTAGTTCTGTAATGAGTATATAAATACTCAGGCATTCATTATTTTGTTCATCCTGCAGCTTTGCAAGTATAAGCACCACCATTGTTTAGTTCCCAGGATCTCTTTGCTGTCATGTTGAATTTGGAGGTGATATGTTCTTCCGTTGAGTAACCAACGGTTGGGTTTCAACAACTAACAGTGCTACACCACCTTGATTTTCATGTGGTGTATATGTTTGTAAAGCACTTAGCAATTGGTAAGCCGGTTATCTAGTTAGCAAGCTTATTTTTTAAACATATGCTTATCTCATTTTAGTGAGCTCAGCTTCAGTCTTGTGCGAAAAATTCTATGGTTTTGTCTCTAATTGTGCTATTATTGATTTCTCGGTTTAAATCATGGGCCTGGTTTCTGGTGGAAATATAATTCACGGGCCTATGTGGCATCTGTTTTGATCGGTTTCACAGAGTGTTTAACTTATCTGGTTCAGAGGTGCTTTGACATTTCAACTTTTCTTACTTATGCTCGTGTAGTTGTCTCCCAATATTTATCTTCATGTTCATACAGTTTCTTACTTCTGCACGCTTCTTCTATGCAGTTAAACACACATGTCTGGTTATCAAAGACTCATGTAGGATGGTCCTGAGCTCCAAACCATGGAGGCAGTGGCCTCTTCTCTGTCTCTGTTGGTTAGCACCTGGCCTTCTCCCTCTACTTTGTTTATCCTAGTGCCCACAACCTGGTCATCTCCACTCTCTTCTGACCTCCGTCTCACGGACGAGGTGAGATGGAGTGGTGGATAGATTCCCTTGGCATCAGCTTGATTATTTCTCTTTGTGTATGATGACAGTTGAAACCTGAAACATTGTGTATGAAGTCTAATCTTATGCATGCTCATTTATCCTTCTTGTTAATGGAATTGGGGCTGGCAGAAAATGTTAAGCACGAAGGAAAGCAGTTGCATCACCACAAACGCCAAGGAGAAGCACACGAATGTAAGTAGTACTGCTGCTTTAAACTCCCAAAGGTTTTGTCTCTAGTAAAATTTTCATCGAGGCATAGACATCAAGTGTTTGTCACACTTGAAACTAATGTGCAAAGGTCAGAGAAAAACAAACAAGTGTGTGCATTGGGATCATTTACTGGTTGGTTGCTTACCGAAACTTAAGCTTTGCCTTCTAGCAATCAATGCATGCAAGCTGTGTATGCGCATGTCGACAGGTGCAGTTGTACTGTAGCGACAAATACATAGTTCTGCTGCATATATACACAATCCTCAAACAGGTGCATAGTAAGAACGAGTAGGGTGAGATAGAGCGGTTGGAGATGCGGTAGCTAGATTGCACTGAGTGTTGTGTACAAGGTTAAGGACGAGTGTGAGCGGTTGTTGAGTTCTGTACTTACAAACGCCATTGAGTGTGTATACATGCGTCATCTTTCCATTCTCCATGTTATAAGTTTCCTATAATCTGTTCATGAAAAAGGTGACTCACACTGCAATTGTAGTGGTTTGTTCGCACCTAACTTGCAGATTTTCTAACCCCTTGTAACCTCTCTATATTTGTCCTTAGATATAAGAAAAATTAATTCATATGCATGTCAGCTGCATGAACCAGGAGGGTCAGATATAGAATTGAGCTTAGCTCGATAGTCTTGTACGCTTGTTCATTTTCTAGATGAACCTTAGGGCACCGGAATTTGGTTTTCTCATGTTGTTTTTTTAGTTGCCATTTCAACTGTATTTGTGTGGAATGGATTCTATGAAAACCATACCATTTTTTCATTCAGAAATAGTCATAACCAATTTATTATTGTTATCTTTGCTTACATTGTTATTTCGTTCAGGAATCTGGGTTTCCATTTTGAAGTTATAGCTGCTGTACTGAAAGGAAAGGAACTCTTTTCTCTGTGAAAATGCAAAGAAAAATAAATCTGGGTTATTGGTCACTCACCTGACCCAGGCCCCAGATAGAGCAATCGAGGTGGTGGCCATGGCGCTCCCAGATCGGCGACGGCCTCTGCAGATGAGCGCCACCCATCGCTCATCGTCAAATGCTTCGAGTTGCCCGCGACGAAGCTGCTCGACTTCGGTGCCTCCCCTCCGTGTGGTTCCGCTCGAGGGCCGTGCGGTTCCTTGTGAGGGGAGGGCTCGGCTGCTCCGACGCCTCAAGGTCTCCTCCACCCCTCTCGTCCATCTTCTCCTCTCTGCGCCAGCGCCCCGATTTGCTCTAGTCCCTGATGCGGCCCATGTGCAGGTGCACGAGCGATCCAAGGACCTTTGTGCTGGCTCAGCATATCTCACGAATTCCACCACCACTGCTAGCCGCCGTCCATGCTCCGGCGTCAGCAGCTCCAGCAAGACGGCGACTTCTGCTTCTTCCTGTCCCATTAAGTGTCCTCCAAGATGCCCCCAATTCCCCACTCTCTTCTGACCTCCGCCTCACGACCGAGGTGAGATGGAGAGGTGGATGGGTTCCCTTGGCATCAGCTTGATGTTTTCCCTTTGTTTCTGACGACAGTTGAGACCTGAAACTTTGTGTATGCAGTCCAATGTTATGCATGCTCATTGATCCTTCTTGTTAATGGAATTGTGGCACAGGTGTGGCTGGGAGAAAATGTTGAGCAGGAAGGGAAGCAGCCGGATCACCACAAACGCCGAGGAGAAGCCCACAAATGTAAGTAGTACTATTGCTTTAAACTCCTACAAACCTTGTCCTGAAGTAAAATTTTCATGGAGACACAGACATCAAGTATTTGTCCCACTTCACACTAACGTGCAAAGGTTAGAGAAAAACAAACAAGTGCATGCTTTGGCATCAATTGCTGGAGGCTTGCTTACCAAAACTTAAGCTTTTCCCTGAAGCAATCACTGCATGCAAGCTGTGTATGTGCATGTCGACAGGGGCAGTAGTACCATGGCGACAAATACACAGCTCTGCTGCATATATACAGTCCTCTAATAGGTCCACAATGCTATGAACGAGTGAGGCGAGAAATAGAGTCTGGAGATGCTTGGTAACCTCTACGGTGCATTGCCTTGAGTGTCGTGGACAAGGTTAAGCAGGAGTGTGTGTGGCTGTTGAATTCTGCAGTTTCCAACGCCATTGAGTGTGTATATATGCGTCATCTTTCCATTCTCGATGCAATAAGTTTCCTGTAATCTATTCTGAAAAAAGATAACTCACACTGCAATTATATTGGTTTGCTGCCATCTAGCTTACGGATTTTTGAATCCCTTGTAACCTCTCTATAATTGCCCCTAGATATAGTAGAAATTAATTCATATGCATGTCAACTACATGAACAAGGAGCGTCAGATACGGAATTCAGTTTAGCTCGATAGTCATGTGGATTTGTTCATTTTCTAGATGAACCAAAGGGCGGTGGAATTTAGTTTTCTCATGTTCTTTTTGTAGTTGCCAACTTGCCTTTTGAACTATATTTGTGTGGAATGGATTCTATCCAAACCATACCATTTTCTCATTCAGAACTAGTCACAACCAATTATGGTTATCTGTGCTTACATTGTTATTTTTGTTCAGGAATCTCGGTTTCCATTTTGAAGTTATAGTTGTTGTACTGAAAGAAAAGGAACTCTCTTCTCTGCGAAAACACAGTGGAAATACAGTTGCGAGGAGAGGGCTCGGCTGCTCCGACGCCTCAAGGTCTCCTCCCCCTCTCTGGCACCCATCTTCTCCTCTCTACGACGCCGCCCTGATTTATTCTAGTCCCTGATACGGCTGATGTCCTCATGCAGGTGCACGAGAGACCCAACGCCCTTGGTGCTGGCAAGGCGCAGCAAAGCGGATCTCACGAATTCCACCACCACCGCTCGCCGCCGTCAGCAGGGCCAGCAAGGCTGCGACTTCCGCTTCTTCCTGTTCCGTGACGTGTCCTCCAAGCTGCCCCAATTCTCCACTCTCTTCTGACCTCCGCCTCACCAGCGAGGTGAGATGGAGTGGCGGATTGCCTTGAGTCTCTTGGCCAGAGCATGTATGCAGTCCAATCTTGTGCATGTCAATGGAATTGTGACGGGTGTGGCTGGGAGAAAATGTAAGCAGGAAGTGAAGCAGCTGGATCTCTGCACGCAACAAGACGCTCACCACAACGCCAAGGAGAAGGCCACAAATGTAAGTAGTACTACTGCTTTAAAGTCCCAAAGATTTTGTCCTGAAGCAAAATTTTCGTCGTGACACAGACATCACGTGTTTGTCACACTTGAAACTAAGGTGCAAATGTTAGAGAAAAACTAGCAAATGCGTGCATTGGGATCAATTGCTGCTTGGTTGCTTACCCAAACCTAAGAAACTTTACCCGGAAGCAATCACTGCATGCAAAATGTGTAGGCGCATGTTGGACAGGTGAAGTCGTATCGTGGCAACAAACACAGTTCTGCTGCATATACACACTCCACTAATAGGTCCATAATAAGGAGTGAGGTGAGATAGAGCGGATGGAGATTCTCGGTAACCTCTACGGTGGATTCCATTGAGTGCTGTGGACAAGGGTAAGGACGAGTGTGAGCGGTTGCTGAATTCTTCAGTTTCGAACGCCATTGAGTGTGTATATACGCGTCTTCTTTCCATTCTCTGTGTTATAAGTTTCCTGTAATCTCTTTTGAAAAAAGATAACTCACACTGCAATTGTAGTGGTTTATTGCCATTTAACTTACACATCCAACATAAATTCTTAGCCTGAACATGTTCAATCCAAATATGTCGAAACAGGGCATGTTGAGATTTCAAATATCTCATTTTTCTGTATTAAATATGTTGCACCAACTAGCTGACCTGATATCTCCTGTTATTTTAACCAGCTGTTCAATTGATCCCTCCGACGCTGCTCTTCCTCGTCCGCGCCGGATCTCGGTCTTGGGATTCTCTCCCTCCGAGCTGCTGTACCGCCCGTTCCCCTTCTTCACGATCGTGCTTCTGGACAGGGGTTCGTTGTAGCTACTTCAGGCATGGTGCACATACATCTGGTTGTGGTGGTCGGCAAGCAACCTTCTGCCCTTACTGAATGCGTCATCTACCTTCTGGTGGTCGTCAATCGATGGTGTACACCGTGTCCAGCATGGTGATAATTAAACCTTTCCCACCCATGGCTTCATGTTGTTCTGTTCTTATGGTCCATAATTTCCCCCAGTTCACTTGTACACACATGGATGGATGGAACGGATGCAAAAAGAGAGTAGTAATATTGTTTAAGAGAGAGAGAGAGAGAGACTCACACACACACAAACTTGGATTGCTTTTTTGCATTTGGTCTTTAAAAA
This sequence comes from Triticum dicoccoides, assembly GCF_002162155.2. Taxonomy (NCBI): domain Eukaryota; kingdom Viridiplantae; phylum Streptophyta; class Magnoliopsida; order Poales; family Poaceae; genus Triticum; species Triticum dicoccoides. Next base: position 713,133,133 of record NC_041391.1, read on the forward strand.
GTTCGCCCAACAAATGTCTCGGTTGGTCTGGCTATTAAAGTTATCTCAGTAGGCCCTGTTATGGTGTACTCCTACAAGCAATATCTATCTGGTTCACATGTACACATATAATATGGTCAGGAAAAATCTAGTAGTACAATATGGTCAGTAAAACAACCTTGTTCTCATGGTTCAGGTCTAGTCAGTAGCCGTAGCTGCAAAAACAGGAGAAAAGTCGGTCTGACTTGTTGCTTTCTCGATTTTTTTGTTTTATTTTGGAAATGAGTATGTCTAGTCAAGATTCTATATTGTGAAGAATATGCAATGCCCGTCATTGTTTTTACTCATGGGACTATGTAAGTTGCTACATCTGTTTGATCCAGGAAATCCAATAGTTAGCATACAGTTTAAATAAATCGAAACAATTCCATTAATCTGGACATATTTGAAGATAGCATCTATAAGGGTTTATTTTGTATTGCAGTGGTTGTGCTTGCACATTTAATGCTGCCGAGAAGCTACACATATTTGGCATTCGCGGCCGAGCCGCTCACCATCATGGAGTTGGATCACACTAGGTAATTCACTGACTCTAGCTTGCTCAGCTTGTTCCCTTTGTCCGTCTAATTTCAGTTCTTCACCATGTTGATGTTGGTAGTGACTAATACTAGTACTATTCATGTTCTTGATTCCAGACCTCAATGGCATGCTCTGCCATGTGGCCTCCTTGATGCTGGTCGTCGAGCACTGATTCGACTAGACTATCGCGCACATATTGATCACATTTGATAAACAAGCTATGATCGTTGGAGAGTACCCCTCAGATATATAGGTTAATTTGACTCGATTTTGGTAATATTTAGTCTGGCTTCTCTGTATTGCCCTTGGCAATTCATTGTTAGGTTTCTACACTACTCTTTACATTTTACACTTGGCATGTTTCCCGGTAAGACCTCGGAGGGTTCTATGTATAAATGAATCTTTACTTGGCCAACATATGTCTCGATACTAACTCGATCCTAACATGTGCCCCCACTGAATTGTGAATTTCCCTTGAACAACACACCTTCAGTTAGTTGTGGTGTGAATTTCAAATCCAATTACTGCATTGTTAGTTCGAGGATGATTTCTGATGGCTCGGTACACACGTTTGATTTTCTAGCAGGTGCTTTGATCTGAAGGATTGGTTTGTGATACGTCATTGATTCATCGTTGACACAAATATGAAAGCACACTAGAAAGATAAACATAGGTATGCCACTATTACTCTCCTGTGCTCCATCTCATGCTCTGTGTGCCCACTTGAAATGAATAAATGTCATATACATTTCTTTTTTATAGTACTGAAAGATATGTAAGTAGGGGTGGCTTTTTTTATGAATATAAGTAGCAAAACAATAGAAGTTAGCAACATGATTGCAGATTGAATTGTCGAACTGATATGATAATAATTTGATCTATGATGGCGTATGAGTAGAATGCACATATGCACATATGTGACTCGGTTCTTTTAATATTATAGGAGATCATAGCTGAAGGGTGGGTTTCCAACGACGGTGGTGTGCTGCCTTTCTTCCAGTGCCGACAAGATGGCTAGTTTGTCGCCCCGTAACCCTGGTGGTGGGCTCCCATGACTGCCTCCTGGGTTACCTACCACTTAGGTGAGTCCCTGATGTCCTTTTCCTTTGGCTACTCTTGTCTTTCTTAATCTTTGTTGTTTTCTGGTCTGAGACTCAGAGATGGGATGAATTCATGATTGTTGAATGCTTAGAAACTAGAAAATGGCTCTGTAGGAGGCATGCACGCTCATACTGAGAGATGCTATTCGTTTGCTTTGTCTTCCAAATCAAGAGACATGTATTCGTGTGCCTCCAGCATTTATTAAATTTCTTCAAATTTCAAAACTTTGTTGTTGTACATGCAAGGATTGTTTCATTCATCAAGAAAATAAAACAGGCCATGCCCATCAGCAACTACTCCTACTGTTTGAATAAATAAGAAATGACCATCATTTTGGATAAATTACAGCATTAATCCATCAAGGGGCATGGGCAATTTCCTTGTTCTATTTCTTACTGAATCCGGTTCCATCAAAGATGCCGACAACTTTGCAGCCGTCCACCTCACCATTGCCGACAATTGCTCCCTGCAGGTAGCATCTCATCTCCCTCTGCTCACTCACTCGCTGACTGAGCTGCAGCGTTTGTAAACAATAGTGTGTCTACTGTTGAGGTTC
>NC_041391.1:713135357-713230723 GCF_002162155.2 Triticum dicoccoides
CAAGCTAATTTCAGTTCTGCACCATGTTGATGTTGGTAGCGTCTAATACCAGTATCATTCGTGTTCTTGTTTCCAGGCTTCAATGATATGCTCTGCCCGGTGGCCTCCAGGATCAGCCTCGACTCATGAAGAACACCCAAGGTACTATGTAAACCATACTTTGCTAGCTTAACTGAGTATTTGTACTAGCATCAGTCAGTCATAATCAATTTATCATTGAAAAATATGAAAGCACATTAGAAAGATAAACATGACATCCAGTGTCTATTCTTTTATCAATGTGCATGTATGTGTGCTCTCTTGAAGTCATTGAATAGTAGATAATTTTCTAGCATGCATGGCATTCAGGTATATTTGATCTCACACGTCACTAGTATTCTTTGTTATTCATTTTGGATTCCACACGTGATTGGAATCTTACATTCGGCACTGTTGCTTGTCTCCCAATAGGACTTAACAGAGGTTTATGACTAAATGAACCTTTAGTTGATCAATAAGTGCATGAATCCAACCTTATGAACCTTTTTTGACCGAATGATTTCCCAGGTAATGGTATATCAAGTGCCTGAAATTTTTGATGGCAATGTAGTTTATTTAGTATAGTAAAAGTGATCTTGTACCCTGATAATTGAAGAATTTTTTGATGTCCTCTCTAGGAGCTTGTCAACAGAAATGAGGACCTGTATAGCTTGTTGTTCATTAGCTATTGTGTTCATATATAGCTCGCTGTCCTCCAAACTGAAAATGCCCATCATAATAAATGTTGCCTGGCAGTATTGTCCTTTATAGTTTGCTCCTGATCATCATTTTGTTACCATTTTACTTGGCCTTCAACTAATCTTGTTCCTGTGTACCCAGGGACCTGACTTAATGATGAGGATGATGTTGGAGGAATCGGAGTGGTCACTGAAGATCGTGGACTCGCATCCGCCATTGCTGGAAGTTTGAACTTCGAGAGGGCAGAGCGATCCCGTATGAGAAGACCACCGATGTGATCATAGGTAAGCTGTTGGTTCCTCTACTATGCTCCATCTCATTCTCTGCATGCCCACTTGAAATGAATAAAGGTCATATACATTTCTTTTGTATAGTACTTGAAAGATATGTAAATAGGTGGGCTCCTTTTGATGAATAAGTAACGAAACAATAAAAATTATCAACTTTTTTTGTTTTATGCCGGTCATCGAGCGTCGGCTAGTGTTGTGCCGGTCATCGAGTCGATGATTTAATGTTCGGATCTGTGGTAGTGGTCTTCTGGCCACCACAAGTATGTGATTTTTATGATCTTTCTTTTTACTGAAATTGGTCTCTTGTAGTTCGGTGCTAACTAGCATCATGTTTGGTCTTTGATTTTTTTAACCCTTTTGATTCTAGTCATAGATATGCTATATGTTTTTCTAAGAGTCTGTACAGTGCAGTTTATAAATTGGAGCCGACCTGCTGGGGCATCTTTTTGACATATTTACTTCTATTTTGAATTAACTTACGTGAAATTGTACTTAAAGGTCAAGGATAGGGAATTAAAATACTTCAACCGAATTTGATTGGAAACAACATGGTGCTATTGGCTATTAGTCTACTAGTTGGGTCCGACATTTACTAAAACAAAACCTCGTTTGCTTCTTTTTTTATTTGCTGAAAAGCTCTGAGCATCTATATATTATGGATATCTTAATGTTTTGTAAAAAACATCTTTATAGTTTTCCTACTTTGAGTACTAATGATTTTGGTTTTCGCTCACATTTGTAGCATTTTCTCTGGGCGTACCTTCTCGCACGACACCGCCATCCGACACAAGTTTGGCCGGCGAAGCAGCTCTGCTTGCTCCGGCACTTACTTTGACGCCTCCGGTGGCTGTTGGTCCTCTTCTCTGCTCTCTCTCAAGCTCTATGACACTTGATACTTGTTGAGGTAGTGGAAACTTACTTGTACAAGTGGGTCATTGCTATTGGATATATTTTGCTAGTTTTTTGGATCCCAAATCTTGGTACTGGCCTGCTGGTGTTTGTTTTTGTGTATTGAAAGAAAAACATGATTTTTCTTGGTGCTCGGGTAGATTTCACCTTCTAATCAATATTTGTGCCATCTAATCCATGCTTACTTGAATTTTATTTTGCTCCCATCTCCCTTAATATTGTGGATTAATTTCGTTTTAAGGCTATCCAAATGGTTGACAAACCATCTCTTTAGTTTTGCTGCCATCAGTACAAATCATTTTGGTTTCTGCTCACATTTGTAGCATTCTTGCTGGACGCACCTTCCGGGACCATGGTGTCATCCCACACTAGTTTGGCCGGCGAAGCAGCTCTGCCTGCTCTGTCGCTCACTCCAACGCCTCCCGCGCTGCCCCTCCGGTGGCCGCTTCCTCTTTCGTCCTGGCATAGGTAAACCTAGTTCCTCTCCTTCACTCTCTCTCACGCCCTCTGTCACCATGCATGGGCATCGAGCCGTGGTAGATGAAATGATTAATGGTCATTTGCATTTCTTTATTTTGGTGCCTGAGAGTCAGAATTCCCAATTTCATCTTGTTGGTCTAGATAGAGATTCTGGTTGCTCTGTTTCATTCTAGCTGAATGTTCCTGCAGGTTGCTCTCCTGGTTCAAGTTGATGTTGCTCTGCACTTGTGCAGGAGAAAAACATACATACCCACCCTTGTGCACATGTTCAGAAATTTCTTAATGTTGATATACCTGTTCTGTTGCAATGCACACAAGACCAAAGGGAATCAAAAGTCTAGGATCTAGTTCTGTTTATTTTTATTTTTTTATTTTTTGAGGGGATCTAGTTCTGTTTATATCTGTTGCAATGCACATGTATTACCCTTGGCGATACTAACAATTCATTTTGAAACTGAGATTTGTCAACACATGTGTATGTATTATCCTTACAGATTTTCAAGCGAATAAATTTATCATGGCTATCTAAGTGTTTGCGTTCTGTTCTCAACCACAATTTGATTGGAGATAGAAGAAAGCGTGTATGCAGATACTTCTTAGTGCCTAAAAGACATAAGGAGCCATGCATAGAATCATTTTTAAGTCAGTGGTTCATGCCTACAAGATTTTGTTTTCTTGCCACAAATGCATATAGCACCCTGAGGCACTTATTATGCTCAGAGACAAACAATAAGATCTCTAGTTTATTGGTTACTGTAGATTATTACGTAATCGTTATATTTGTGCTCTTGATGCAACTAGTGTTAAAAACGATGATTTTGATGGTTGTAGAAAATAAACTTTGTCTTCTATTAAGTCAAACTATGCAATAAACTCTCCTTGTAGTTTATTGGTTTAGCTGATGTTACCGATTGTGCGAGTGGTGCATAGTGTTTATCTACCCTGAACCTATCTCACTTATATATTTTGTCTTTGTTTTGTGTTGTGTTCATGAGAGACCTGACTCGGCAGTTTTTTTTGTGTTGTGTTGTTTAGATAGCAGGAGGGATGTACGACTGTTAGGCCCGAAGAGCACGGTGACATTGCTCATCGTTGACAGTGAGCGGATCAGCCCTCGTCATGCAAATAGCCAACACCATCATCATCAGCGAGGAGCTGCTGTAGTACCTGCACCTGGTGAGGTTGGTGGTGCGCTACTACATGCCTCTACAACAAGACACGGTGGCATGCTAAATGGAGCTTTGAGCAGCAGCACATCGTGGGGAGAGGACGGATGTGGTGGTCTAGGAGCCTCGGGCTCCACTACATCTGCCGCTAGAAGCAGCAACAGAACGCGTTGTTCGACTGTGCCAACCTTGGCGGTGATCTCGACGATTGCATGGAGTGGAAGACTTTGCAGTGTAGCAAGGTTGCTCAGGTCAGGTTTTTCTTCTACTTGATTTATTTGTTTTGTTCCATACTAGTGTACAATTAACTAATGTGAGAAAACAAACAAAAGGTAGTTACTTGTGTTTTGTTTTTGGGCTCCTCTGTATTTCATTTTTGTGTATGGGATCAGTCGGCTGAGATGAGATTCTCTATCTATTCATAGTAGCGAGTATCTCCCATCTTAAAAGTATTGACTGATGAAACTGGGAACAAGTTGCCTAGCTTGAAGTAGAAAATTCGTTGTAGCGAGTATCTCCCATCTTAAAAGGTGATGATGATGTTTACAAATGATCTGTTAAAAGAGTGTCTTATGTTTAAATACCCTTCTATAGAGGCAGGTTCCAATCGATTTCCTCGCTGCATTCTAGGCTAGCCTACTGATGCAATTTCATCTACTGAGTTTAGTATTGATGTTGGTTGCATTGGATGGTGGTTATCTCTTTTGTGAAGTATTGCAAAAAATCGTGATCTGAGGCACTAGCATGCCGGCCTTTTTAAGAAGGCATGTGTCGTGCAGGTGTTGTGCCATTTTTGTTTCTTAGATGATGAGGGATGCTCCATTGTTGAATGGGTTCCAGAGCACAACTTTTGTTTTAAAATAAATTCTGGTTTGTTCTATATTATGATTGCTTAAACTTTTGTGGAGTAACAGGTATTATAATACCAAGGAATTATAATACCAACTGTATGGGTGGTGCATAGTGTTTATCTAGCCTGAACCTTTATTGCTTATGTATTTTGTCTCTTTTGTGTTGTGTTCGTTAGAGAGAGGTCTGACATGGTGGTTTCTTTGAATATGATAGGAGCTGCTGAAGGGAAACAACCCTGGATGTCACAGGCTAAAGGAGGAGGTCTTGCACATCTTGGTTCAGGTGAATCCTTGCTCTCGTCTCTCTCACTGTCGTGCCGGCCATTGAGACCTTGATTTAGTGTTGGGATCTGTGGTCGTGGTCTTCCAGCCACCAAAATCATTTGACCATGATGATCTTTCATATCAATCAAGTTGTTCTCTTGTAATGCAGTGCGCGTTAGGCCTTTTTCTGCTCCATGCTACTGTTGCTAAAGGGTTAGGCTCAATATGGCGTGTTTGTCAGTGCCAAAGCAACTAGTAAAGTAGAGAATAATTTTCATGGGGTTCATTTATGATCTTCTCTTTGTAGGATCATATTAAGAGCTCCTATAATCTTTCCTGAACCTCCTTGATACGTTGCTTTTTGAAAGTGCTAGTGTGCTCCTAATAATTTTGTTTTCCATACAAAGCCATGCCTCTAGTTTGTGAAAGATTATGCCCCAGCGGCACTGCCAATACTTGGGGTGCTTATGTCAATATGTCCTTATTTTTCACTAAGTTATGTATAATGGATCGGTATCTTGGTTTCCTCTCCTTGGTTTTGAGAAGAGCATGTTGTTCTTGTCACCATTGTCTCGTGGTAGTATCAGCCAACACTTATGTGTGAGATTGTCTAGTGTCTTTTTGGGATCACCCACTATAAAACATTGAGTTTTGTGAAGTTGCTCTGGTTTCTTAATCCACGCATTGCATTTTGATGTGCAGGACTTGAGAAATAAAGTGAAGAAAAAGGAAAAAGACCTGCTAATCTTTCCCTTCACCGTTGGATGTCGGTCGAATTGTTGATGGCAGGGGGAACTCACTCGACGTATCGAAGCTACTGTATGGACTAAGAGATCTTTAGAGATAGGCATTTTGTTGTTAATTTTTCCTTGTCTGTAGGGTGTGGGCCGAATGGTCTTGTTCCTGGGAGTTTGTAAAATTTGGATTGAATGGCGATATTGGTATAGTCTCAGTGAGTGCTACATATGTACCACCATTGTAAAATTTGATTTGAATTGTATCGTGCAGCAAGGAGTTAGTGGTTAGCAAACAGATTGGATTGATTGGCTGTCATTTTGGCTCATGTGTCCTTGTACCTATCTAGCATGTTGTGATGCCAAAAAATGATGATGATTTTTTATGTCAATGAAATATGATGGCTAATGAATGAGTGATTTTGATACGACTGATGCATGGAAATCATGATAACTATTGGTGATTCTTGAAAAACAACCAGGTGCTTTCAAATTTACCACTAGAAAAGAAACTGGGGGCATCTACATATGTTTACCTTCACCTTGTGTTTGTGTGTATGTGATTGTGAGCACAGACATGATTATTTACCATCAGCCAACAGCCTGTCTGGTTGTTGTCCTGCTTGACATGGTACTACGGGTCTGTTGTCGCCGTCGCCGTGCACACCAGCTCGGACTTTTGATCTACTGCTCGAACTCCTTTGAGAAGAAAGCTCAGGATAATCTGTGTCATCTTAATTATTATGTGATCTAGCTAGCTAGGTTGTTCTGATCATCTGGATTCCTGAATTGGAAGACAACATTGAATCAATGTACGTAGTACCTATCTGTTGTATACAAGTGGTCGTTGCTATCTTCTCTAATATATATGTATACAAATCTTTTAACGTAGCATCTATTTGTTATGACTAATCCATGTGTTTTTTTCCGAGTAACTTGATAGGAAGCGGATGCAATGTAGGTTTGTTTGGGGAGAGAAGGGACATGATTAATCAGGGATTGACAGAGAGATCTGATGTGATTCATCACAACTTAACAGAGAGGGATCTGACGGGACTAACACAGGATTCAGAACATACCTGACGTAAATAGGAAATAATAAATCATCCCACGTACGTATTGTAATATACTATATGGAAACTAAACTACCTAGCGTGATTTGAGGGAGGCCCGTACTTAGTAGCCTCTTATCAGCAAGTTTAACAAACCATCCTAGTAAACCTCCTCGAAATCCTCTCGCTCCCAAAAACCTATGCAACCTTCCGTCTTTAATTGCTATCGCTTCACCTCCTCCTCCATTACTTCCTCTCCCTCCAGTTCTCGTCGATCGTTGGCTCCCTCGCCTCTCACGCGGATCAACCCCCTCTTCCATTACTTCCTACATCCCTTTCTTGTCGATCCATTGGCTCCGGCGCGCCTCACACGGATCAGCCTCCAATCCAACGTCTCTCCGCGCTGCTCGCTCTCTCATCGCTGCCGTACATGATCTCCTCTCCTCTATAAATGGTCGCCCATGTGCTCTTTCCTCTCCTCTTGCTCCTCCTGCATGGACTAAGCTGCATCTGCCGCACCCCCTCCTTTCTCCTTAATCCAACACACAAGGACTACATGCAGCAGCAGCAGCCGGTCATATCACAAGATGCCGGGAGATGATCCACACCCTGTCGTCGATGCTCTAGACATACACGTGCCTGCTGCATAGCTCTCCTCCGCAAGGTCAGGCTTGTCTCTGTAAGAGCACACCCTTTCCCGATCTAATCTTATTCAGAAAATCTTTGCATGGCGTACTCAAACTGACTATAGTGTTTTGTCACCCTTGGTAATGCGGATGGTTGCACCAGACATGGAACCGGAGATGAAACCGCCGGCCAAGCGACACCACTAAAACTCAGGATGAGATATGGAGGTATGTCCATTCGACCATAACGGGCTAGCCGGCATGTGTTTTATTCACAAATTCATTATAGCGAGTATGTTTATTCACGGGAAACCCCCCTTTGAAACCAAATTTTTGCTAATTAAAAGAGAGATACTATACAAGAGAATTGTGCACTGTTAGAACAAATTACAACATGTAACAGTACTATAATTGTGGTTTTAGAGTTACAGAAATGAATTATACTCCACTTACGAATACCTTCAAAGACAACTAAGTTTATTGGGAATAGAAATGTTTGACAAGATAATTGCCAGAATGTTCAAGGTCTGAACAAGTGTGCAAATGGGAAGATTTTAATTTGGCAACTTGATTTTGTTTTGGCTTAGCTATGGGATCCTGGCCCTTATGTTATGTACCTGCTATAGCAAGTGATATGTTTCTGGTTGGAGGCCTAAGGCCAATGTAGTTTTGATTAATACCAGATCTATCTAAACAACCATTTCATTTGGTTCACACAACATTACTTTTGAGTGAAAAAAAATCATGTGGTTTTATTTATCAGAAATGAATTAGCAGTGCGGTTCATGTACACACTGTGCTTGCTTAATTTTTGAGCTCTCACAAACTGATTGGGACAAACACTAGTATGCGTATCCATTTATCCTTCTGATCATATCATCTTTGATGTCAAGTGGTACTGAAAGTTTGAAACTACGTAGAAGGACGTAGTATAGATCATTCGTAACGATAATTAATCTGCACTAGTTTGTGTTTATTAAACCAACACCAGTGGGTATTTGTTTAGTCGGTACAAGTGGTTCCAACTACAATATTAAATATTTCTGATAGAAACATTCTGGCTGCCACCTGTACAAGTGTAGGAGTAATTTCAAAATTATCATAATTGATGGCATTCATGGTTTTTGGGCAAATACCAAGCAATTTCTCATGCAGCATGCGCCACCTCCAAGCTGTGTGTTGTTTTTTTTTGAAGGGAAGCAGTGTGTTTTTTTTAAGGGGAGCTGTGTGTTGTTAAGAGGTGTTGTTTGTGTCTTTTCTCAGAGTTGATCATTTTAGATGGGCGGGCAAAAGCAGGAGATGAAGTCGTCCATGCATGCATGCATGCTTGAGCTCGATCGATCGGCGTGCAGCTGTCAACTATATATATAGTGGTAACGGAAGGACATGGCCGTGGAGCGGTGTTGTAGTGCCGGTGTGGATTCGTTTCTTGTAGAAAAAAACGCGTTATGCTGCCGAAATTTCCGGCGAAATTCCGCACGACTTGTCGAAATTTTGGTCTTGTTTGTAAGAAAAGAAAAAAATCTAGGGTGTTGGGTGCAAAATGTTAGGGACTCGGCTGCAAGAACATGTTGTTTGCGGGGATGGAAAAGGAAAAAGGATGTGTTGTTCCCGTTTCTATGACGTCACGTGTCAAGTCGACCACGCGAGGAAAAAAAAAGTCAACCACGCGAGAAAATAAAAAAGCAAGAGCAGCAGCGACTCCCGGCATCCGCTGACTATTTTTTCTATCTCGCGTGCTCTCTGTTTTTCTTCTTCTTCTCCCTTTATTTAATTTGCCGCCCCGCCGCAGACCAACCAAAAGAGAAAGAGGAGTACTCGTAAAGTAAAGAGCGAGCGCTTGCTTGGATGGAAGCATGTCTTTGCGTTTACACGACACGAAGAGTCTACCTACGTATAGCGACGATTTGCATTCTCTTGGTCCACCTAGCTAGGATTTGCTCTCCTTCCATGCATGAGACTCCTGGACTACCAAAAACCTCGCTTGTAATATACAAGGTCGGTGCTTTCCGACAATTAGAGAAAGATGACCCACGGCCAACGCTACTAGAGATTGAATTTTCTTCTTTACCAACAACAGAAAATATAGCAGAGATCGAGATCGAGCCATGGACATGTTGGTCGCCAGCGGCTGGTTCACGGGGGTGTTGTCGTCGTTGACGAGGTTCCTCTTCATGTGGTCCATGGCGCAGCAGTGCATTCCGGATTTTCTCAGGAACTACGTCGACACGCTCGCCAGCCGCATCATGGACGCCATATCCCCCTATGACACCGTCACCATGGACGAGCGCCACCCCGACTACTTAGGCCACAACCAGGCCTACGCCACCGCCGAGGCCTACCTCACCGCCACCTGCCGGTCCGGCGCCCGCTGCCTCCGCGCCACCCTCGGCTTCGACGACGACCGCATGAGCCTCGCCCTGGACGACCACAAGGATTGGTGTTAGAACAAATTTTTAAATCATTAAATGCTACTGAACATTATTTTTGAATGGTACAAAACATTTTTTAATTACATGGAGATTTTTTACATTCTATAAACATTTAAGAGTAGCAGAAAGAAATTTCTGAAACATGTGAACATTTTTTTAAAGTCATAAATGTTTTTTAAAGATATGAAACACTTTTTAAAATTACGCAAACACTTTATAAATTGTCTAATTTTTTTGAATGTCACAAACATATTGTTGAAAATCATGATCAATTTTTAACAAAGTAGAGGATGTCTAACTTGTTTTTGCAGGGCATGTTGTGATGTGATATGGTCAAGACGTGATGCTACAATTTATTGTTTGAGATGATCATGTTTTGTAGCCGAAGTTACCGGCAACTGGCAGGAGACATATGGTTGTCGCTTTATTGTATGACATGCAAACGCCCTGTAATTGCTTTACTTTATCACTAAGCGGTAGCGATAGTCGTAGAAGCAATAGATGGCGTAACAACAACGATGCTACGATGGAGATCAAGGTGTCGCGCCGGTGACGATGGTGATCACGACGGTGCTTCGAAGATGGAGATCACAAGCACAAGATGATGATGGCCATATCATATCACTTATATTGATTGCATGTGATGTTTATCCTTTATGCATCTTATCTTGCTTTGATTGACGGTAGCATTTTAATATGATCTCTCACTAAATTATCAAGAAGTGTTCTCCCTGAGTATGCACCGTTGCGAAAGTTCTTCGTGCTGAGACACCACGTGATGATCGGGTGTGATAGGCTCTACATTCAAATACAACGGGTGCAAAACAGTTGCACACGCAGAGTACTCAGGTTAAACTTGACGAGCCTAGTATATACAGATATGGCCTCGGAACACGGAGACCGAACGGTCGAACGTGAATCATATAGTAGATATGATCAACATAGTGATGTTCACCATTGAAACTACTCCGTCTCACGTGATGATCGGACATGGTTTAGTTGATTTGGATCACGTGATCACTTAGATGACTAGAGAGATGTCTGTCTCAGTGGGAGTTTTTAAGTAATATGATTAATTGAACTTAAATTTATCATGAACTTAGTACCTGATAGTATTTTGCTTGTCTATGTTTGTTGTAGATAGATGGCTCGTGTTGTTGTTCCGTTGAATTTTAATGCGTTCCTTGAGAAAGCAAAGTTGAAAGATGATGGTAGCAATTACACGGACTGGGTCCGTAACCTGAGGATTATCCTCATTGCTGCACAGAAGAATTACGTCCTGGAAGCACCACTGGGTGCCAGGCCTGCTGCTGATGCAACTGACGACGTTAAGAACGTCTGGCGGAGCAAAGCTGATGACTACTCGATATTTCAGTGTCCATGCTTTACGGCTTGGAACCGGGTCTTCAACGATGTTTTGAACGTCATGGAGCATATGAGATGTTCCAGGAGTTGAAATTAATATTTCAAGCAAATGCCCAGATTGAGAGATATGATGTCTCCAATAAGTTCTATAGCTGCAAGATGGAGGAGAATAGTTCTGTCAGTGAACACATACTCAAAATGTCTGGGTATAATAATCACTTGATTCAACTGGGAGTTAATCTTCCTGATGATAGTGTCATTGACAGAATTCTTCAATCATTGCCACCAAGCTACAAGAGCTTCGTGATGAACTATAATATGCAAGGGATGGAGAAGACTATTCCCGAGCTCTTCGCAATGCTAAAAGCCGCAGAGGTAGAAATCAAGAAGGAGCATCAAATATTGATGGTTAACAAGACCACCAGTTTCAAGAAAAAAGGCAAAGGAAAGAAGAAGGGGAACTTCAAGAAGAACAGCAAACAAGTTGCTGCTCAAGAGAAGAAACCCAAGTCTGGACCTAAGCCTGAAACTGAGCTCTTCTACTGCAAGCAGACTGGACACTGGAAGCGGAACTGCCCCAAGTATTTGGCGGATAAGAAGGATGGCAAAGTGAACAAAGGTATATGTGATATAAATGTTATTGATGTGTACCTTACAAATGCTCGCAGTAGCACCTGGGTATTTGATACTGGTTCTGTTGCTAATATTTGCAACTTGAAACAGGGACTACGGATTAAGCGAAGATTGGCTAAGGACGAGGTGACGATGCGCGTGGGAAATGGTTCCAAAGTCGATGTGATCGCGGTCGGCACACTACCTCTACATCTACCATCGGGATTAGTTTTAGACCTGAATAATTGTTATTTGGTGCCAGCGTTGAGCATGAACATTATATCTGGATCTTGTTTGATGCGAGACGGTTATTCATTGAAGTCAGAGAATAATGGTTGTTCTATTTATATGAGTAATATCTTTTATGGTCATGCACCCTTGAAGAGTGGTCTATTTTTATTAAATCTCGATAGTAGTGATACACATCTAATAAATAGTACAACTTATTTGTGGCACTGCCGTTTAGGTCATATCGGTGTAAAGCGCATGAAGAAACTCCATACTGATGGGCTTTTGGAATCACTTGATTATGAATCACTTGATACTTGCGAACCGTGCCTCATGGGCAAGATGACTAAAACGCCATTCTCCGGAACTATGGAGCGAGCAACTGATTTGTTGGAAATCATTCATACTGATGTTTGTGGTCCAATGAATGTTGATGCTCGCGACGGGTATCGTTATTTTCTCACCTTCACAGATGATTTGAGCAGATATAGGTATATCTACTTAATGAAACACAAGTCTGAAACATTTGAAAAATTTAAATAATTTCAGAGTGAAGTGGAAAATTATCGTAACAAGAATAATGGAATTTATGATGTTGTTCGTGGCGTGCCGTTTGTGTCGTTTGCGCTGGCTACAGGATTTTCAGTTTTTAAAATGTTTTATCTCTTAATCGAAAAATCCGATTGAAAATCCGTTTTCACCATTAAATCCCTCGCGATGAGATCTTCGAAACTAGATCCCATGTTGATATGTTTTAATGAATTTTTTTTGGATTAAAAGTTGTCATGTCTATTGCATATGAATTGCCATGATGTTTATACGGAAGTTGCCATGATATGTTTTCTATTTTCTTCTACATTTAAAAGTAAATTTTGACATTTATAAAACGGGGAATTAAGAAACTAGACTTGCCATGAACCATAAACTAAAATTGCCATGATACATGCACGTAAAATTGCCATGGTTCATACAAAAAAATAATTTTCATGGTCAAAGTACTGGAGTTGCAATCATCAAAATACTAAAATTCCCATGATCTACAAACTAAAATTGCCACATGGCAACTTTAGTTTAAGCCCTATGGCAACTGCAGTGTAAACATCGTGGCAACTTTTGGCAAAAAAAAAATTCGTCGAAACATATCATGGGGTCTAGTTTTGAAGATCTCGTCGAGACGGATTTAATGGTGAAAACGGATTTTTAGTTCGCTTTTTTATTTAGGAGATACAACATTTTTAAGCCAAAAACCAAAAAAAATTCTGTTGATGTCATCTATTCATACGTGGCAAAATGAGTGGTGATGGAGGCGTGTGGGCGATGTGCAAACGCCCACACGTGTGGGCGTTAACATTTCCGTTATTTTATCATGTAGTACTGTTTAAATCTAAACAATCCGTAGCAGATCTTCATGGTTGGTCTTGAGTGGAGAGACCCTGACTGCGTCCTATTATGAAGATTGGAGTAGAAATTATAGCCGGATCATCATTCGCTTTCTGGTTCAGATCTGGGCAAGTGTCATCCGAATCACATCTAGCAGTGTCCCCGATTTGCCTAACCCCGCACGACGCCACCAGCTCGGCGTCGTGGTGGCCGGCAGATCGCCCGATCTTGACGTTGAACGCCTCCACCCCGCTCCGCAGGTCTACAGTGAGGCTGTCCATCAGGAACCCTGGTAGCTGCACGCCGGTGCCTTTAGCGACGACGAGCTGCTCCCTCGACTTCATCGGCCCGACGCAGAGATGGCGCGGTGCGGCGGCGCTGGTGGCGAGAGGGACGCAGCGGTAGGACAGGTGCACGTAGGTGCCAGCGTCCATGCACACGCCGCGGCCCGGGCTGGCCGATGCAAGGCGGAGGGTGAGGTTGAACTGCGGGTCGAGAATGAGGTTCTTGGACGGTGGCAGATCTAGGCCCGAGACGGAGTTGATCGTGACGGAGTAGCGCCGGTGGGGGAGGCCGAAGACGAGACCGAATGTCAAGCCGAGGGCGAGGACCAGCAACACGACTGGTAGGTGCAATGTGGCGTCGAACACGGCCACCCCTCTCTTCATGTCCACCGCAAGAGCGTCCAACACTTTTCCTGCTGGAAACGCGTTATGCTGCCGAAATTTCCGGCGAAATTCCGCACGACTTGTCGAAATTTTGGTCTTGTTTGTAAGAAAAGAAAAAAATCTAGGGTGTTGGGTGCAAAATTTTAGGGACTCGGCTGCAAGAACATGTTGTTTGCCGGGATGGAAAAGGAAAAAGGATGCGTTGTTCCCATTTCTATGACGTCACGTGTCAAGTCGACCACGCGAGGAAAAAAAAAGTTGACCACGCGAGAAAATAAAAAAGCAAGAGCAGCAGCGACTCCCGGCATCCGCTGACTATTTTTTCTATCTCGCGTGCTCTCTATTTTTCTTCTTCTTCTCCCTTTATTTAATTTGCCGCCCCGCCGCAGACCAACCAAAAGAGAAAGAGGAGTACTCGTAAAGTAAAGAGCGAGCGCTTGCTTGGATGGAAGCATGTTTTTGCGTTTACACGACACGAAGAGTCTACCTACGTATAGCGAGGATTTGCATTGTCTTGGTCCACCTAGCTAGGATTTGCTCTCCTTCCATGCATGAGACTCCTGGACTACCAAAAACCTCGCTTGTAATATACAAGGTCGGTGCTTTCCGACAATTAGAGAAAGATGACCCACGGCCAACGCTACTAGAGATCGAATTTTCTTCTTTACCAACAACAGAAAATTTAGCAGAGATCAAGATCGAGCCATGGACATGTTGGTCGCCAGCGGCTGGTTCACGGGGGTGCTGTCGTCGTTGACGAGGTTCCTCTTCATGTGGTCCATGGCGCAGCAGTGCATTCCGGATTTTCTCAGGAACTACGTCGACACGCTCGCCAGCCGCATCATGGACGCCATATCCCCCTATGACACCGTCACCATGGACGAGCGCCACCCTGACTACTTCGGCCGCAACCAGGCCTACGCCACCGCCGAGGCCTACCTCACCGCCACCTGCCGGTCCGGCGCCCGCTGCCTCCGCGCCACCCTCGGCTTCGACGACGACCGCATGAGCCTCGCCCTGGACGACCACGAGGATTGGTGTTAGAACAAATTTTTAAATCATTAAATGCTACTGAACATTATTTTTGAATGGTACAAAACATTTTTTAATTACTTGGAGATTTTTTACATTGTATAAACATTTAAGAGTAGCACAAAGAAATTTCTGAAACATGTGAACATTTTTTTAAAGTCATAAATGTTTTTTAAAGATATGAAACACTTTTTAAAATTACGCAAACACTTTATAAATTGTCTAATTTTTTTGAATGTCACAAACATATTGTTGAAAATCATGATCAATTTTTAAATGTCGTCAACATTTTTAAAGCACGCAGGAGGGTGCAGCAGGCAATTTGATTTATCTAGCAACCAAAGAAGAAACAACACTGTCCAGTAGCTGAATTTTTAACTGAAGCTAGCGACCAAAGAAGCAGCCATGTAGGCAACTTGATTGATCTACAGGAAGCTAGCAGTATGTGTGCATGGCTGGATTGAAATTGAACGCAGTGCTGCTGAATTTGTTTAGCTAGCGACTAGAACCTATTATGTTGTTGTTTGTTTGTTGTTGCTTCAGTTAAACTGCACAAGACATGTACTGTAGTAGTACCTTGCATGTGTTTGATGATATATGTGTAGATGCAATGCGGCCTTGGAGTGGTGATGCCCTATTTTAGGATAGCTGTTGGAGACAGCGCTTGCTCATGCCCAAAATAATATATCAGTTTTCGTGTCGAAAAAGTTTTACTCCACCAGCTTTTCGTGAGAAAAAATAAGGCTGATGTTGGAGATGCTCTAAATGTGTGATTATTTGGTTGTCCACTTTTCCTTGTTGCTATCTCTTATAACTCTCTTGATCAGTCTGCTTATGGCCACTTGATTGCAGAATTAGAAATTTCATGGAAACTTGCGGGTGAGTTCCTTTGAAATTAGAGTGCGAGCAAAATAGGGTATTCTCATTGTCTAGCTAATCATGGTTGTTATGTTGGTAGCACCCCTCGTTAGGTATGCCAGGTTCCAGATTGTATCTCTGAAGCTTGTATTAGCGGACTATAATTCTATTCTTATGAAATAAAACCTATTCTTTCTCCCAGAGAAAGTATCTAGCATCATCACGTTTCTTCTTGTTTGAGAGTGTGTCTTCATGTTTTATTATCTCAGCAAAATCTGAACGCACATACTTGAACACATTTAATAGTAGATCAGTGCACGCTATATAGTATGCACGGTTGAAAAACACTACCTATTCACTAGCCTACTACTGGTACTACAAATTTACGCATAAAGTCAAGCAGTTATTGAGGAGAAAATTTGACAAAAAGATTCACCCGAACAAACTAGGTGAATGGGGCTCCTGTATAAATTACATAATCTAATTTGTATTACTTGAAAGGAAGATAAACCAACCGATGTGTGTCAGCACCCTACGGACTGATTCGGATGCACGGATACATACTTTGTGTATACTATGTACACATCATTTACTGACTCACACATTTGTACTATATGCTATCGTGGGCAGAATTATTGATCCTCGTCTTCTTTCTAGTCGTCGTGGCTAATATTGTCGTCCCTATCGTCTTCCTCCTTTTCTTCATCACTACTGTCATTCCCTTTTTCATCTTTGTCCCCGGCAGATGCTTTCTCCTTCAGCTGGCAGGAGACATATGGTTGTCGCTTTATTGTATGAAATGCAAACGCCCTGTAATTGCTTTACTTTATCACTAAGCGGTAGCGATAGTCGTAGAAGCAATAGATGGCGTAACGACAACGATGCTACGATGGAGATCAAGGTGTCGCGCCGGTGACGATGGTGATCACGACGGTGCTTCGAAGATGGAGATCACAAGCACAAGATGATGATGGCCATATCATATCACTTATATTGATTGCATGTGATGTTTATCCTTTATGCATCTTATCTTGCTTTGATTGACGGTAGCATTTTAAGATGATCTCTCACTAAATTATCAAGAAGTGTTCTCCCTGAGTATGCACCGTTGCGAAAGGTCTTCGTGCTGAGACACCACGTGATGATCGGGTGTGATAGGCTCTACGTTCAAATACAACGGGTGCAAAATAGTTGCACACGCAGAGTACTCAGGTTAAACTTGACGAGCCTAGCATATACAGATATGGCCTCGGAACACGGAGACCGAAAGGTCGAACGTGAATCATATAGTAGATATGATCAACATAGTGATGTTCACCATTGAAACTACTCCATCTCACGTGATGATCGGACATGGTTTAGTTGATTTGGATCACGTGATCACTTAGATGACTAGAGAGATGTCTGTCTAAGTGGGAGTTTTTAAGTAATATGATTAATTGAACTTAAATTTATCATGAACTTAGTACCTGATAGTATTTTGCTTGTCTATGTTTGTTGTAGATAGATGGCTCGTGTTGTTGTTCCGTTGAATTTTAATGCGTTCCTTGAGAAAGCAAAGTTGAAAGATGATGGTAGCAATTACACGGACTGGGTCCGTAACCTGAGGATTATCCTCATTGCTGCACAGAAGAATTACGTCCTGGAAGCACCGCTGGGTGCCAGGCCTGCTGCTAATGCAACTGACGACGTTAAGAACGTCTGGCAGAGCAAAGATGATGACTACTCGATAGTTCAGTGTGCCATGCTTTACGGCTTGGAACCGGGTCTTCAACGACGTTTTAAACGTCATGGAGCATATGAGATGTTCCAGGAGGTGAAGTTAATATTTCAAGAAAATGCCCAGATTGAGAGATATGAAGTCTCCAATAAGTTCTATAGCTGCAAGATGGAGGAGAATAGTTCTGTCAGTGAACACATACCCAAAATGTCTGGGTATAAGAATCACTTGATTCAACTGGGAGTTAATCTTCCTGATGATAGTGTCATTGACAGAATTCTTCAATCACTGCCCCCAAGCTACAAGAGCTTCGTGATCAACTATAATATGCAAGGGATGGACAAGACTATTCCCGAGCTCTTCGCAATGCTAAAAGCCACGGAGGTAGAAATCAAGAAGGAGCATCAAGTGTTGATGGTTAACAAGACCACCAGTTTCAAGAAAAAAGGCAAAGGGAAGAAGAAGGGGAACTTCAAGAAGAACAACAAACAAGTTGCTGCTCAGGAGAAGAAACCCAAGTCTGGACCTAAGTCTGAAACTGAGTGCTTCTACTGCAAGCAGACTGGACACTGGAAGCGGAACTGCCCCAAGTATTTGGCGGATAAGAAGGATGGTAAAGTGAACAAAGGTATATGTGATATACATGTTATTGATGTGTACCTTACTAATGCTCGCAGTAGCACCTGGGTATTTGATACTGGTTCTGTTGCTAATATTTGCAACTCAAAACAGGGACTACAAATTAAGCGAAGATTGGCTAAGGACGAGGTGACGATGCGCGTGGGAAATGGTTCCAAAGTCGATGTGATCGCGGTCGGCACGCTACCTCTACATCTACCATCGGGATTAGTTTTAGACCTGAATAATTGTTATTTGGTGCCAGCGTTGAGCATGAACATTATATCTGGATCTTGTTTGATGCGAGACGGTTATTCATTTAAGTCAGAGAATAACGGTTGTTCTATTTATATGAGTAATATCTTTTATGGTCATGCACCCTTGAAGAGTGGTCTATTTTTATTAAATCTCGATAGTAGTGATACACATCTAATAAATAGTACAACTTATTTGTGGCACTGCCGTTTAGGTCATATCGGTGTATAGCGCATGAAGAAACTCCATACTAATGGGCTTTTGGAATCACTTGATTATGAATCACTTGGTACTTGCGAACCGTGCCTCATGGGCAAGATGACTAAAACGCCGTTCTCCGGAACTATGGAGCGAGCAACTGATTTGTAGGAAATCATTCATACTGATGTTTGTGGTCCAATGAATGTTGAGGCTCGCGGCAGGTATCGTTATTTTCTCACCTTCACAGATGATTTGAGCAGATATGGGTATATCTACTTAATGAAACACAAGTCTGAAACATTTGAAAAGTTTAAAGAATTTCAGAGTGAAGTGGAAAATTATCGTAACAAGAATAATGAAATTTATGATGTTGTTCGTGGCGTGCCGTTTGTGTCGTTTGCGCTGGCTACAGGATTTTCAGTTTTTAAAATGTTTTATCTCTTAATCGAAAAATCTGATTGAAAATCCATTTTCACCATTAAATCCCTCGCGATGAGATCTTCGAAACTAGATCCCATGTTGATATGTTTTAATGAAATTTTTTTTGGATTAAAAGTTGCCATGTCTATTGCATATGAATTGCCATGATGCTTATACTGAAGTTGCCATGATATGTTTTAGCTATTTTCTTCTACATTTAAAAGTAAATTTTGACATTTATAAAACGGGGAATTAAGAAACTAGACTTGCCATGAACCATAAACTAAAATTGCCATGATACATGCACGTAAAATTGCCATGGTTCATACAAAAATTAATTTTCATGGTCAAAGTACTGGAGTTGCAATCATCAAAATACTAAAATTCCCATGATCTACAAACTAAAATTGCCACATGGCAACTTTAGTTTAAGCCCTATGGCAACTGCAGTGTAAACATCGTGGCAACTTCTGGCAAAAAAAAAATTCGTCGAAACATATCATGGGGTCTAGTTTTGAAGATCTCGTCGAGACGGATTTAATGGTGAAAACGGATTTTTAGTTCGCTTTTTTATTTAGGAGATACAACATTTTTAAGCCGAAAACCAAAAAAAATTCTGTTGATGCCATCTATTCATACGTGGCAAAATGAGTGGTGATGGAGGCGTGTGGGCGATGTGCAAACGCCCACACGTGTAGGCGTTAACATTTCCGTTATTTTATCATGTAGTACTGTTTAAATCTAAACAATCCGTAGCAGATCTTCATGGTTGGTCTTGAGTGGAGAGACCCTGACTGCGTCCTATTATGAAGATTGGAGTAGAAATTATAACCAGATCATCATTCGCTTTCTGGTTCGGATCTGGGCAAGTGTCATCCGAATCACATCTAGCAGTGTCCCCGATTCGCCTAACCCCGCACGACACCACCAGCTCGGCATCGTGGTGGTCGGCAGATCGCCCGATCTTGACGTTGAACGCCTCCACCCCGCTCCGCAGGTCTACAGTGAGGCTGTCCATCAGGAACCCTGGTAGCTGCACGCCGGTGCCTTTAGCGACGACGAGCTGCTCCCTCGACTTCATCGGCCTGACGCAGAGACGGCGCGGTGCGGCGGCGCTGGTGGCGAGAGGGACGCAGAGGTAGGACAGGTGCACGTAGGTGCCAGCGTCCATGCACGCGCCGCGGCCCGGACTGGCCGATGCAAGGCGGAGGGTGAGGTTGAACTGCGGGTCGAGCGTGAGGTTCTTGGACGGCGGCAGATCTAGGCCCGAGACGGAGTTGATCGTGACGGAGTAGCGCCGGTGGGGGAGGCCGAAGACGAGACCGAATGTCAAGCCGAGGGCGAGGACCAGCAACATGATGAGGCACACCGAGCATCATTTGTCTAAGCACGACATCCTCTTCAAGCGCTGTCCCAGCATCGTCGCCGGCGATCGCGGGTTCTCGGGATAGGTGGACTTGGTGTCCAAGCCCGACGGGTATCCCACCATGGTTGCGCTTGTCAAACGATCTGACTATGGGTTGGTACACGATCTGGCTTGCATATGCTTGTTTAATTAGGGTTTGGATTTGGCGGCGGGGTCGTCTCCGAGGTTAGTTTGTACTAGCAAAAGGGCCCGTGCGTTGCAACGGGAGAAAAAAATTCATAATTTCAAATGGTCATGATCACATTTCGTTGCATCACCGAGATACAATATCTCTCTCAATTTCTCGAAATCATGAACATTTTGAAATTATGAACAATTTGTTAAACTCATGCACATATTTGAAATCGCAAACAACATACTATTACAAATTTCTGAACATTTTCTACAATCAAGAACATTTTTTCAATTTATGAATATTTTTTGCTATTTACAAACATTTTTAAAAAATTGTGAACATTTTTAAGCAATTTTCCTGAACTGGCAAACATTCTATAATCGATGAAAATATTTAGAAATTGAGTGGAATAGTTATTGAATTTGACGAACTTTTTTTGATTTAGCGAACATTTTTGGAAATGCCCGTGCCTTGCAACGGAAAAAAACTATCAAGTTATACATGTGTGGTAGATATAAAAAAGTATGAATCAAATTCACAAAGTATATACAAATCATGTCATGATGCGATAAGACACTTTTAAAATGTAATTTCAAAAACGAACAATATGATGCTCATCAAGACTTGATTTTTTAAGGCGCCACAACAAAATATTTTGTGGCTGAGCAAACTGCATTGACGGACCCTGCCTGAGCTATACTGATAAATAAAGTGTCTCGTCTGGACTTAGCGTAGCGGTGTTTACCATAACCACTATTGTGATATGAAAATAAGCATAACTGTGTATGGAAGCAAAATAGACATTTAGTCATTTTAGTATAGCTTACAAAAACAAACCCTTAGAAAGTTATGTCAATTTTGTTGGGTTCAGCGTTGTACAAAACACGGAAACCCTTTTTTACCCAACGCGAAGGACTAAATAAAATCATAAGACGAGCTATATAGATCTCCTAATAAAACCTTTATGAAACCTACAATTAGTTTTGTTCATTATTTACGGATGTGTTTTAATTTTTGTGAACATTTTCTAAAAGCTGATGGACATGATTTTTAAATTCTTGAATATGCTTTGAATATTGGCTCATTTAAAAAAATCATGAACATTTTTTATTTCATGAAATCATTAGAAATCGTGATTTGTTTATAATTTGTGGGCAATTTTTTAAGTCATGAACATTTTTTGATTTTTAGAATATTTTTTAAATTCACAAACAGTTTACCATTTTCCTACTTTTTTTCAGAACTCGCAATTGTTTGATATTTTGGAAATCCGAAATTAATTTTGAGATAAAAAACCAAAACAGAAATAAAAAAGTAAAAAGAAATAAAAAATAGGGGGCGCCATCAATCCGAAATTTATTTTTAGGGAAAAAACAAAATAGAAATAAAAAAAGATATAGAAAACAGGGGGCGCCACGACCCGCACATGGGCTGGCCCATTACTGCGCTTGGTAAAAAGAAAGAGAAAAAGCGTGAGAACCAGGGATCGAACCCTGGTCTCCTGTGTGGAGCATCATTGCCTCAACCATCGCACTGCTCATGCATTGGTGCTATTATATCGTATCCACCTTTAATAACAGAACCCTGGAGCGATATTTGAAATTAAAAACGAATCGTTTTTGCCACTTACGGGTGGCATTGGTGGGTAATTATTGCCAACTTCGAGGGTTGTTTTTATGACGTACCACCAGAAGCGATGTGTGGTTTATTAGTAGGTAAAGATACGCACGCGTATCTGCTTAGGCCGTACGTGGTGCTAAAACTATGGACTTTAATCGATATGTACGTCTCTCTTTACTTAATTTGGAGTTTTCAACTACTTCACCTTCAACCGACATCTAAGTTTATTTTGATCAGCAAAAAATAGAGCTCACATCGTGGTGCTTTTCTTTTTTGCTGGATTAGTTAATGTGTGTTTTTTGCCTCTTCTATGCATTATCGGTCTCAAAGAATATTGGTTGTATACATTGCATGACGCAACAATTTTCATTCTATTGTCTAATAATAAAGCGACGGTTAGAGGAAACATAAAGTACCACCTCTATTCTGAATTATAAGATATTTTAGGTATTTCAATATGACTACATATGGACCGGGAACACACATACTAAAATGCATCTATATATACATCCAGTTCAGGAAAAGTTAGAATATCTTATAATTTGAAACGGAGTAAGTAATTAATATATCAAGACATACTGCAAGATTGCCATCTAAACGGCAGCATATAATTCAGCGCCAGTTTCATATGGTCCTTGTCTCGCATGTACACGTGTATAATAGTCCCTAATTGCAACCAGTTGAAATTGATAGGTTGTTTAATAAGAGAATGTCATCCATGCGCAATTAAATCCCTACTACTTCTCTAATTATATACTCCCTGCGTCTGGAAATACTTGTCATCAAAATAGATAAAAAAAGATGTATCTAGAACTAAAATATGTCTGGATCCATCCCCTTTTATACATTTTGATGACAAGTATTTCCGGACAGAGGGAGTACTAGCTAAAAAGATTGTAAGGTCCATATTTCACTTTTCTTCTCATCAGCCCTTCATCCAACCTTTCTTTCTTGTCTGATAGTTCACCACCTTATTTTACTTATCTTCTAACCAATTTTACTTTGATTTACTTACCAAACTTCTCATCAAACTACAAGGAAAATCATGGGCAAAATTTGATAAACCTTTATTTACAATATCACAATAATATGGGCAGGTAAATCATAAGTTAACGTGCTCGAATATTTATATCCGCTGCAACGCAGGGACGGTCCTGGTTAAATAAGCAAAACTTTCTAGCTGTGTAGAATATTTCGTAGTTGCTGGATACATCATTTTAATAATAATTAAAGTCTTCGTTCATGCATGGCCAAATTAAATAACCAAACAACGCAGCATATACTGCCAACATAAATAAGAGAACAAACAAACCTTGCAAACTCTAGATGTAGGACATGCAACGGGTATTTCTATGAAATCTCGCAACAAGAAAAAACATGAATATTTCTAAGAAATAAAGCAAAGTGGTTAACACTTGTTTGGCGACTGGTCGATGAGTTGATGACTATCCACATATATATACATATTACTAGGATAAAGCATATGAGAATGAAAGAAGAAACTCTGCGATCAACTACGTACTATTATATTCTAGCTATAAGCAAACAACTATTGGTCGAGAAAGTCACATGGCACGGCGCCCAGACCGACTCGCATGCCCTTGCAGCCTAACCCCCACGGGTACGGTGACAGTACTCCTTCAAACGACCCGACTGGTAGGTGCAATGTGGCGTCGAACACGGCCACCCCTCTCTTCATGTCCGCCGCAAGAGCGTCCAACACTTTCCCTGCTGGAACCGCAGTGGCCATTGCCAGGACCTGCTGCTCCACCGCCTTCCGTGGCCTGGCGCAGAGCGGCCGCGTCTTGGGCCTGCTGGCGGCAATCCGGACGCCGCTGTAGGCCACCGTCATGTAAGCGCTGGGGTTGATGCACGCTTGTGAACCGTAGCTCCCGGAGGCGACACCGAGGGTGAGGTTGAACGAGAGGCCCGTCTTGGGGTCGGTGGAGGAGATGGAGTCTACCGCGACGGAGTAATGGGCGTCGAGCCTGTAGTACTCGACTGGGACGATTATGCATGCAGGTATCAGGAGGGCGCCGACTACCGCGAGCAGCACGAAGCACCAAAGCGGGCACCCTCTGGCGGCATTGATCTCGTGATCTCCATCGGGTGCCTGGCTCTCGACGTCGTCCATGTCCGGCAGCCTGCGCTTTTCGCTGTGGGGGTCTTGGCTCTTGGGTTTGAGTTTGGCGTAGACGCAGAACAGGTAATATGTATGGAGAAAATTAGAATCGATAGGCACGTCTCCGAAAGGAAATTAGTTTAATTATTAATTGAACCGCTAGCTGGAGTAGTAGCATCCTTGCCGGAATCGTGACCGTGCCTAGTTACTAGTAGTAGTCTAGTAGCAATGAAGCGCATGGGTCCATCAATCGGTCGCTAAAACATGCATGCATGCATGCATGCGTTCCTCCGTCGGCAGCTCGACTTTGACTTTGACTTGCGCAGGCGTTGTTTGTGAGCGAGCGTGAAACTAGCGATGGATACAACTTAGTAGTTTGATTACAACATGCACGGACATGACCAACCTGATCTTTTCAAGCAGGTTACCAACATACAACTTAGTAGTTTTTATCTTGTCAGTGGCGAAACAAACTGACCTTTTCAAGGACGGACGGACGGACCGATTGCGTCGCATCTCTCCTGCTCTCCTCGTTCCGCCGGCAACCAACCAGCCAATCATCAACTCAGAAAATGGCACATCTGTTCTCCATCCGGCGCAACATCGATCCTTCTTCAAAGGTTTCGTTTTTCTCCAACGTCATTATTTTCACTGACGGTCGAACGACACTGACGGATGTGCCTTCTCGCTCGCCGCCGGCGAGCCCAGGTAAGGTGCATGCCCTACCGTTGTTACCGTTGTTGTCCGCTCCATCATCGCCAACAAAAAGAGAGAGAGAGAGAGAGAAACCCTCCCCTCTTCCCCACCCGATGCGACCAGCGACCGCTTTCCCTCTTTTCGCGTTGACAATGCGTGCGGGCGATGGACCCTAACCGCGACGACTCCTTGACATGACAAGGCGATACGTGTACAATGCAAGCTTGCTAGACGTTCTGGAAGGCACGAGCTGTACTGTAAGTTTTAGTTTATCCGTGCTACAAACTGCTACTCCCTCCTTTCCGGTTTATAAGGCTTATCTCAAAATTTCAGTTTTTCCATTTTGTAAGGCTCAATTTGGTTGTTTCCCATCACATGTTCAAATTCCAAGGTGCATTAAATCATTGCATGCAAGTATATAAGAGAAAATTAAGCAATGCATGTAATTTATGCATGCATGCATTGCAATTAATGCATTGGTAAACATACTTTTTTAAGGAAAACAAGAGCATTAATTGGGTGTTTTGCCAAACTACAAAAAGTATTCCACCACTCATCATCCACCTTGGTTGGTGAGATTTTTGAATTGAGCCTTATAAGCCGGAAAGGAGGGAGTAGTCGAGTAATAATCTCCTTTTTTCAAGAGATCTTTGAAAGTTGTGTGGTAATAAATAAAAGGAGTAGGTAGCAATTTATGGCATGGACTCACCCACCCGTCTCGGAGTAGAGTAGTTGGCTTTGAAATTTGTGGAGCATGCATCGGGATTTGGCGAGCGGCTGGGATGACAATACGGGCGGGGATGGATCCGTGGGAGCCCAAGATGAACCAATCAGATTTGCTCGCGATTGACCTGCGTTGAGTGGAAACCAGGAAAGTGAAGAGTCCACCCACCCTCTCTCCTCCCCCGATTAATTCATTCATTCCCGCAGTCGCCGCCCCCGCGCCAACCACCTCCCCCCGACGGACCTCGATCCGCCGCCGCCCCCACCCCCACCCCCACCGTCGATGACCCCCTGGCCTCCCCCTTCACTCACCTGACGCCAGATCGAGCAGGCGAGGCGGCGGCCATGGCGATCCCAGA
Organism: Triticum dicoccoides; assembly: GCF_002162155.2. Lineage (NCBI taxonomy): Eukaryota > Viridiplantae > Streptophyta > Magnoliopsida > Poales > Poaceae > Triticum > Triticum dicoccoides. The sequence goes on from NC_041391.1 coordinate 713,161,297, forward strand.
CCCGCGACGGCCACGGTCTCGGGGGACGAAGCTGCTCGACTTCGGTGCCGGGAGAGAAGCCGCCCCTCCCATCCGTGTGGTTCCGCTCGAGGGCCGAGCGGTTCCGCGCGAGGCGAGCGCTTGACTGCTCCGACGCCTCAAGGTCTCCTCCCCTTCTCTCTCCCATCTTCTCCTCTCTGCGCCGCCGCCGTGATTTGCTCTAGTCCCTGATGCAGCCGATGCCCTCACGCAAGTGCACGAGGGATCCGAGGCCACCACTCAGGCGCGGCGCGGCGTAGTGCATCTCACGAATTCCACCACCAATCCTCGCCGCCGTTCATGCTCCGGCGTCAGCAGGGCCGGCAAGACGGCGACTTCCGCTTCTTCTTGTCTCGCGACGCCTCCTCCAAGCCGCTCAAGGTACTCCCCTCCCCTCCCCTCCCCTCCCCTCCCCTTGCCGCCCCCAAATCTCCAATCTCTTCCGACCTCCGCGGCCAGCCTCACGAGCGAGATCATGAGAATTAGATGGGGCGGTGGATGGATTCCCTTGGCATCTGCTTGATGATTTCCCTTTGTGTAATGTATGATGATAGTTGAAACCTGAAGCTTTCTGTGCGCAGTCCAGTCTTACGCATCTTCATTGATCCATTATTGTTAATGGGATTGTGGCAGGGGTGGGTGTGGCACTGTGGCCTGGGTCGCGGCTCGGTTCGGCACGGGGTCGATTACCTAGCACAGGCTCCATCAATTGGATTATCGCGCCTGCTCGGCGGCCTACAGATTCTCTCCTCACGCGTGTGTTTAGCTTAGTTCAATTCGGTGTGAAATCAAGGTTTTACCTTCTATTGTAGTAGGAGTAAGATGGCGCGATGAGCTCTGCAGAGCGGTGCAGAGTCCTCCTTCCATGCCAATAATTCAGATTTGTTCTACTACGTAATTGTCATTCATATGTGCCAGTTCTTGGATGGTCCTGCACGTATGGTTTCGTTTGCTGAATTTACACAAGCCACGCTGAGAATTCTTGCTACTGTATTGCTAATTCCGTCCGTGTACCCATCCTTACTGAATCCTTGTATACTGAATCTGGAAGAAACACTACCTGAAGAAAACAGAGCATTTATCAGTTCAGAATTCTGCATCCCTTCTTGCCTGACAGCACGACCTGCTTGCCAAAATGATACAATACCCTTCATCCTTTTCCAGACCTGAATTTTCAGATTTGTGTTCGTGATATTTCAAGCAAAGCATCAACTGATGTTCCCCTGACTGACCGCCGCATTCCATTGCAGCAGCAGCAGCAGCCATGAGGTGCCTGTAACAGGCTCATAATAGGAACGAGTGAGGCGAGACACAGCGGCTTGAGGTGCTCGGTAACCTCTACGGTGGATTGCCTTGTGTGCTGTGGACAAGGTTAAGGACGAGTGTGAGCGGCTATTGAATTCTACAGTTTCAAACCCCATTGAGAGTGTATATATGCAGCTTCTTTCGATATATTCTCCATGTTATAAGTTTCATGTCATCTCTTCTGGAAAAAAGATAACAAACACCGCAATTGTAGTGGTTTGTTGCCATCTAGCTTTTCGGATTTTTGAATCCCCTGTAATTTCTCTGTAAGTATCCCTAGATATATAGGACAAATTAATTCATATGCATGTCAGCTGCATGAACTAAGAGGGTCAGATGCAGAATTCAGTTTAGCTCGATTGTCATGTACATCCGTTCATTTTCTAGATGGACCAAAGGGAACTGGAATTTGGTTTTCTCACGTCTTTTGTTTTTGCTGTTCTCAATTGTATTTGTGTGGAATAGAATCTATGCAAACCATACCATTTTCTCATTCAAAACTAGTCATGACCAATTTATTATGCTTATTTTTGCTTATACTGTATTTTTTGTTCAGGAATCTGGAGTTCATGTATCATTATCAAGCACAAGCTTGTGGAAGGGGTGGGTGTGGCTGGGAGAAAATGTTAAACAGGAAGGGAAGAAGCTGGATCACCACAAACGCCATGGAGGAGAAGCCCACAAATGTAAGTAGCACTACTGCTTTAAACCCCCAAAGATTTTTTTTCCTGAAGCAAAATTTTCATCAAGGCACAAACATCAAGTGTTTGTCACACTTGAAACTAATGTGCCGACGTGGCACAGCGCAGTGGATCTCACGAATTCCACCACCACTCCTCGCCGCCGTCCATGCTCCAACGTCAGCAGGGCCAGCAAGACGGCGACTTCCACTGGCTGTAAGCCATCAAAGCTTTGCATGCGTGAGGCCGGGTTGATGTTGACTTAATCAATCTCCCTGCTGGCGAGGACGTCCTACAGGTAGCACCAACTTAGCTGCTTGTGTATATGTTGATGGATGCTCTGCGAAATATCTCTCACCACTAGGACGATTCGGGATTCAGTTTAACTCTTTACTTTGTTTCTTTGTTAGATTTTTGTGTTTATTGCATTCTGTAGCTTCCTCAAGAAGTAAAATGGTGTTGTGTCTAGTCCTCATTAACTACCTGTTTAGTTCCTTTACAGGAGTAGTTCAGTAATGAGTATATAAATACTCATGCATTCATTATTTTGTTCATCCTGCAGCTTTGCAAGTATAAGCACCACCATTGTTTAGTTCCCAGGATCTCTTTGCTGTCATGTTGAATTTGGGGGTGATATGTTCTTCCGTTGAGTAACCAACGGTTGGGTTTCAACAACTAACAGTGCTACACCACCTTGATTTTCGTGTGGTGTATATGTTTGTAAAGCACTTAGCAATTGGTAAGCCGGTTATCTAGTTAGCAAGCTTATTTTTTAAACATATGCTTATCTCATTTTAGTGAGCTCAGCTTCAGTCTTGTGCAAAAAATTCTATGGTTTTGTCTCTAATTGTGCTATTATCGATTTCTCGGTTTAAATCATGGGCCTGGTTTCTGGTGGAAATATAATTCACGGGCCTATGTGGCATCTGTTTTGATCGGTTTCACAGAGTGTTTAACTTATCTGGTTCAGAGGTGCTTTGACATTTCAACTTTTCTTACTTGTGCTCGTGTAGTTGTCTCCCAATATTTATCTTCATGTTCATACAGTTTCTTACTTCTGCACGCTTCTTCTATGCAGTTAAACACACATGTCTGGTTCTCAAAGACTCATGTAGGATGGTCCCGAGCTCCAAACCATGGAGGCAGTGGCCTCTTCTCTGTCTTTGTTGGTTAGCACCTGGCCTTCTCCCTCTACTTTGTTTATCCTAGTGCCCACAACCTGGTAATCTCCACTCTCTTCTGACCTCCGCCTCACGGACGAGGTGAGATGGAGTGGTGGATCGATTCCCTTGGCATCAGCTTGATTATTTCTCTTTGTGTATGATGACAGTTGAAACCTGAAACATTGTGTATGAAGTCTAATCTTATGCATGCTCATTTATCCTTCTTGTTAATGGAATTGGGGCTGGCATAAAATGTTAAGCACGAAGGAAAGCAGCTGCATCACCACAAACGCCAAGGAGAAGCACACGAATGTAAGTAGTACTGCTGCTTTAAACTCCCAAAGGTTTTGTCTCTAGTAAAATTTTCATCGAGGCATAGACATCAAGTGTTTGTCACACTTGAAACTAATGTGCAAAGGTCAGAGAAAAACAAACAAGTGTGTGCATTGGGATCATTTACTGGTTGGTTGCTTACCGAAACTTAAGCTTTGCCTTCTAACAATCAATGCATGCAAGCTGTGTATGCGCATGTCGACAGGTGCAGTTGTACTGTAGCGACAAATACATAGTTCTGCTGCATATATACACAATCCTCAAACAGGTGCATAGTAAGAACGAGTAGGGTGAGATAGAGCGGTTGGAGATGCGGTAGCTAGATTGCATTGAGTGTTGTGTACAAGGTTAAGGACGAGTGTGAGCGGTTGTTGAGTTCTGTACTTACAAACGCCATTGAGTGTGTATACATGAGTCATCTTTCCATTCTCCATGTTATAAGTTTCCTGTAATCTGTTCTTGAAAAAGGTGACTCACACTGCAATTGTAGTGGTTTGTTCGCACCTAACTTGCAGATTTTCTAACCCCTTGTAACGTCTCTATATTTGTCCTTAGATATAAGAAAAATTAATTCATATGCATGCCAGCTGCATGAACCAGGAGGGTCAGATATAGAATTGAGCTTAGCTCGATAGTCTTGTACGCTTGTTCATTTTCTAGATGAACCTTAGGGCATCGGAATTTGGTTTTCTCATGTTGTTTTTTTAGTTGCCATTTCAACTGTATTTGTGTGGAATGGATTCTATGAAAACCATACCATTTTTTCATTCAGAAATAGTCATAACCAATTTATTATTGTTATCTTTGCTTACATTGTTATTTCGTTCAGGAATCTGGGTTTCCATTTTGAAGTTATAGCTGCTGTACTGAAAGGAAAGGAACTCTTTTCTCCGTGAAAATGCAAAGAAAAATAAATCTGGGTTATTGGTCACTCACCTGACCCAGGCCCCAGATAGAGCAATCGAGGCGGTGGCCATGGCGCTCCCAGATCGGCGACGGCCTCTGCAGATGAGCGCTACCCATCGTTCATCGTCAAATGCTTCGAGTTGCCCGCGACGAAGCTGCTCGACTTCGGTGCCTCCCCTCCGTGTGGTTCCGCTCGAGGGCCGTGCGGTTCCTTGTGAGGGGAGGGCTCGGCTGCTCCGACGCCTCAAGGTCTCCTCCACCCCTCTTGTCCATCTTCTCCTCTCTGCGCCAGCGCCCCGATTTGCTCTAGTCCCTGATGCGGCCCATGTGCAGGTGCACGAGCGATCCAAGGACCTTTGTGCTGGCTCAGCGGATCTCACAAATTCCACCACCACTGCTAGCCGCCGTCCATGCTCCGGCGTCAGCAGCTCCAGCAAGACGGCGACTTCTGCTTCTTCCTGTCCCATGAAGCGTCCTCCAAGCTGCCCCCAATTCCCCACTCTCTTCTGACCTCCGCCTCACGACCGAGGTGAGATGGAGGGGTGGATGGGTTCCCTTGGCATCAGCTTGATGTTTTCCCTTTGTTTCTGACGACAGTTGAGACCTGAAACTGTTGGAAATATGCCCTAGAGGCAATAATAAAAGTATTATTATTATATTTCCTTGTTCATGATAATTGTCTTTTATTCATCCTATAACTGTATTATCCGGAAATCGTAATACACGTGTGAATACATAGACCACAATATGTCCCTAGTGAGCCTCTAGTTGACTAGCTCGTTGTGATCAACAGATAGTCATGGTTTCCTGGCTATGGACATTGGATGTCGTTGATAACGGGATCACATCATTAGGAGAATGATGTGATGGACAAGACCCAACCCTAAGACTAGCACAAAGATCGTGTAGTTCGTTTGCTAGAGCTTTGCCAATGTCAAGTATCTCTTCCTTTGACCATGAGATCGTGTAACTCCTGGATACCGTAGGAGTGCTTTGGGTGTATCAAACGTCACAACGTAACTGGGTGACTATAAAGGTGCACTACAAGTATCTCCGAAAGTATCTATTGTTTTATGCGGATCGAGACTGGGATTTGTCACTCCGTGTAAACGGAGAGGTATCTCTGGGCCCACTCGGTAGGACATCATCATATGCGCAATGTGACCAAGGAGTTGATCACGGGATGATGTGTTACGGAACGAGTAAAGTGACTTGCCGGTAACGAGATTGAACAAGGTATTGGATACCGACGATCGAATCTCGGGCAAGTAACATACCGATAGACAAAGGGAATTGAATACGGGATTGATTAAGTCCTTGACATCGTGGTTCATCCGATGAGATCATCGTGGAACATGTGGGAGCCAACATGGGTATCCAGATCCCGCTGTTGGTTATTGACCAGAGAACGTCTCGGTCATGTCTGCATGTCTCCCGAACCCGTAGGGTCTACACACTTAAGGTTCGATGACGCTAGGGTTATAAAGGAAGCTTGTATGTGGTTACCGAATGTTGTTCGGAGTCCCGGATGAGATCCCGGACGTCACGAGGAGTTCCGGAATGGTCCGGAGGTAAAGATTTATATATAGGAAGTCCTGTTTCGGCCATCGGGACAAGTTTCGGGGTCATCGGTATTGTACCGGGACCACCGGAAGGGTCCCGGGGGCCCACCGGGTGGGGCCACCTGCCCCGGGGGGCCACATGGGCTGTAGGGGGTGCGCCTTGGCCTACATGGGCCAAGGGCACCAGCCCCAAGAGGCCCATGCGCCTAGGAAACCCTAGAGGGAAGAGTCCTCGAGGGGGAAGGCACCTCCGAGGTGCCTTGGGGAGGATGGACTCCTCCCCCCCCTCTTGGCCGCCGCACCAGATGCAATCTGGAGGCTGGCCGTCGCCCCTTGGGGTGGGAAACCCTAAAGGGGGCGCAGCCCTCCCCTTCCCCTATATATATGAGGCCTAGGGGCTGCCCATAACACGCGATTTGATCTCTCTTGGTGCAGCCCTGCCTCTCTCCCTACTCCTCCTCTCCCATGGTGCTTGGCGAAGCCCTGCGGGATTGCCACGCTCCTCCACCACCACCACACCGTTGTGCTGCTGTTGTATGGAGTCTTCCTCAACCTCTCCCTCTCTCCTTGCTGGATCAAGGCGTGGGAGACGTCACCGGGCTGTACGTGTGTTGAACGCAGAGGTGCCGTCCGTTCGGCACTTGATCATCGGTGATCTGAATCACGACGAGTATGACTCCATCAACCCCGTTCACTTGAACACTTCCGCTTAGCGATCTACAAGGGTATGTAGATGCACTCTCCTTTCTAGTCATTGCTGGTCTCTCCATAGATAGATCTTGGTGTTACGTAGGAAATTTTTTGAATTTCTGCTACGTTCCCCAACAGTGGCATCATGAGCTAGGTCTATTGCGTAGATTCTTTGCACGAGTAGAACACAAAGTAGTTGTGGGCGTTGATGTTGTTCAATATGCTTACCGTTACTAGTCCAATCTTGTTTCGACGGTATTGTGGGATGAAGCGGCCCGGACCAACCTTACACGTACTCTTACGTGAGACAGGTTCCATCGATTGATATGCACTTGGTGCATAAGGTGGCTAGCGGGTGCCAGTCTCTCCCACTTTAGTCGGAACAGATTCGATGAAAAGGGTCCTTATGAAGGGTAAATAGCAATTGGCATATCACGTTGTGGTTTTGCGTAGGTAAGAAACGTTCTTGCTAGAAACCCATAGCAGCCACGTAAAACATGCAAACAACAATTAGAGGACGTCTAACTTGTTTTTGCAGGGTATGCTATGTGATGTGATATGGCCAAGAAGAATGTGATGAATGATATGTGATGTATGAGATTGATCATGTTCTTGTAATAGGATTCACGACTTGCATGTCGATGAGTATGACAACCGGCAGGAGCCATAGGAGTTGTCTTTATTTATTGTATGACATGCGTGTCATTTAACAACGCCATGTAAATTACTTTACTTTATTGCTAAACGCGTTAGCCATAGAAGTAGAAGTAGTCGTTGGCGTGACAACTTCATGAAGACATGATGATGGAGATCATGATGATGGAGATCATGGTGTCATGCCGGTGACAAGATGATCATGGAGCCCCAAAGATGAAGATCAAAGGAGCTATATGATATTGGCCATATCATGTCACTACTCTATTTGATTGCATGTGATGTTTATCATGTTTATGCATCTTGTTTACTTAGGACGACGGTAGTAAATAAGATGATCCCTTACAAAATTTCAAGAAGTGTTCTCCCCTAACTGTGCACCGTTGCTACAGTTCGTCGCTTCTAAGCACCACGTGATGATCGGGTGTGATGGATTCTTACGTTCACATACAACGGGTGTAAGACAGTTTTACACAGCGAAAACACTTAGGGTTAACTTGACGAGCCTAGCATGTGCAGACATGGCCTCGGAACACGGAGACCGAAAGGTCGAGCATGAGTCGTATAGCAGATACGATCAACATGAAGATGTTCACCGATGATGACTAGTCCGTCTCACGTGATGATCGGACACGGCCTAGTTGACTCGGATCATATAATCACTTAGATGACCAGAGGGATGTCTATCTGAGTGGGAGTTCATAAGATGAACTTAATTATCTTGAACATAGTCAAAAGACCTTTTGCAAATTATGTCGTAGCTCGCGCTTTAGTTCTACTGTTTTAGATATGTTCCTAGAGAAAATATAGTTGAAAGTTGATAGTAGCAATTATGCGGACAGTAGAAAGCTTATGTCCTTAATGCACTGCTCAGTGTGCTGAACCCCAAACGTCGTTTGTGGATGTTGCAAACATCGGACATACATGTTTTGATAACTACATGATAGTTCAGTTAAACGGTTTAGAATTGAGGCACCAAAGATGTTTTTGAAACATCGCGAAACATATGAGATGTTTTGAGGGCTGAAATTGGGATTTCAGGCTCGTGCCCATGTCAAGAGGTATAAGACCTCCGACGATTTTCTTAGCCTGCAAACTAAGGGAGAAAAGCTCAATCGTTGAGCTTGTGCTCAGATTGTCTGAGTGCAACAATCACTTGAATCGAGTGGGAGTTGATCTTCTAGATGAGATAGTGATGTTTCTCCAAAGACATTGCCACCAAGCTACTAGAGCTTCATGATGAACTATAACATATCAGGGATAGATATGATGATCCTTTGAGGTATTCGCGATGTTTGACACCGCGAAAGTAGAAATCAAGAAGGAGCATCAATTGTTGATGGTTGGTGAAACCACTAGTTTCAAGAAGGGCAAGGGCAAGAAGGGATACTTCATGAAACGGCAAATCAGCTGCTGCTCTAGTGAAGAAACCCAAGGATGAACCCAAACCCGAGACTAAGTGCTTCTGTAATAAGGGGAACAACCACTGGAGCAGCATTACCCTAGATACTTGGTAGATGAGAAGGCTGGCAAGGTCGATAGAAGTATATTGGATATACATTATGTTAATGTGTACTTTACTAGTACTCCTAGTAGCACCAGGGTATTGAATACCGGCTCGGTTGCTAAGTGTTAGTAACTCGAAATAAAAGCTACGGAATAAACGGAGACTCACTAAAGGTGAGCTGACGATATATGTTGGAAGTGTTTCCAAGGTTGATATGATCAAGCATCACACGCTCCCTCTACCACCGAGATTGGTGTTTGCGTTGAGCATAGACATGATTGGATTATGTCTATCGCAATACGGTTATTCATTTAAGGAGAATAATGGTTACTCTATTTTTGAATAATACCTTCAATGGTCTTGCACCTAAAGGAATGGTTTATTGAATCTCGGTCGTAGTGATACACATTTTCATGCCAAAAGATATAAGATAGTAATGATAGTACCACTTACTTGTGGCACTGCCATGTAAGTCATAATGGTATAAAACGCATGAAGAAGCTCCATGTTGATGGATCTTTGGACTCACTCGTTTTTGAAAAGTTTGAGACATGCGAACCATGTCTATTGGTGTATATGCATGAAGAAACTCCATGCAAATGGATCGTTCGGACTCACTTGATTTTGAATCACTTGAGATATGCAAATCATACCACATGGGCAAGATGACTGAAAAGCCTCATTTTCAGTAAGATGGAACAAGATAGCAACTTGTTGGAAGTAACACATTTTGATGTGTGTAGTCCAATGAGTGCTGAGGCATGCAGTGAATATCATTATGTTCTTACTTCACAGATGATTCGAGTAGATGTTGAATATATTTACTTGATGAAACACAAGTCTGAATTATTGAATGGTTGAAGCAATTTCAGAGTAAAGTTGAAGATCATCGTGACAAGAGGATAAAATGTCTATGATAAGATCATAAAGATGAGTATCTGAGTTACGAGTTTTGGCACACAATTAAGACATTGTGGAAATTGTTTCGCAATTAATACCGCCTGGAACACCATAGTGTGATGGTGTGTCCGAACATCATAACTGCACCCTATTGGATATGATGCATACCATGATGTCTCTTATCGAATTACCACTATCGTTCATGGGTTAGGCATTAGAGACAACCACATTTGCTTTAAATAGGGCACCACGTAATTCTGTTGAGATGACACTGTATGAATTATGGTTTAGAGAAACCTAAGTTGTTGTTTCTTAAAAGTTTGGGGCTACGACGCTTATGTGAAAAAGTTTCAGGCTGATAAGCTAGAACCCAAAGCGGATAAATGCATCTTCATAGGACACCCAAAACAGTTGGGTATACCTCCTGTCTCAGATCCAAAAGCAATAAAGGATTGTTTCTTGAATCAGGTCCTTTCTCGAGAAAAGGTTTCTCTCGAAAGAATTGAGTGGGAGGATGGTGGAGACTTGATGAGGTTATTGAACCATCACTTCAACCAGTGTGTAGCAGGGCACAGGAAGTTGTTCCCGTGGCACCTACACCAATTGAAGTGGAAGCTTATGATAGTGATCATGAAACTTCAGATCAAGTCACTCCCAAACCTCGTAGGATGACAAGGATGCGTACTACTTGAGAGTGGTACGTAATCCTGTCTTGGAAGTCATGTTGCTAGACAACAATGAGCCTACGAGCTATGGAGAAGCGATGGTGGGCCCGGATTCCGATAAATGGCTTGAGGCCATAAAATCCGAGAGAGGATCCATGTATGAAAACAAAGTGAAGACTTTGGCAGAACGGCTCGATGGTCGTAAGGCAAATGAGTACGGATGGATTTTAAAAGGAAGACACACAATGATGGTAAGAATTACCATTAAGAAAGCTCGACTTGTCGTTAAGATGTTTTCCGACAAGTTCAAGGAGTTGACTATGATGAGATTTTCTCACTCGTAGCGATGCTAAGAGTCTGTTGGAATTATATTAGCGATTACTGCATTATTTATGAAATCTTGCAGATAGGATGTCAAAACATTGTTTCCTCGACGATTTACTTGAGGAAAGGTTGTATGTGATACAACCGGAAGGTTTTGTCAATCCCAAAAGATGCTAATAAGTATGCAAAGCTCCAGCAATCCTTCTAAGGACTGGAGTGAGCATCTCGGAGTTGGAATGTATGCTTTGATGATGATCAAAGATTTTGGGTTTGTACAAAGTTTATGAGAAACTTGTATTTCCAAAGAAGTGAGTGGGAGCACTATAGAATTTCTGATGAGTATATGTTGTTGACATATTGTTGATCAGAAATGACGTAGAATTTCTGGAAAGCATATAGGGTTATTTTGAAAGTGTTTTTCAATGGAAAGCCTGGATTAAGCTACTTGAACATTGAGCATCAAGATCTATAAGGATAGATCAAAATGCTTAATAATACTTTCAAATGAGCACATACCTTGACATGATCTTGAAGGTGTTCAAGATGGACCAGTCAAAGAAGGAGTTCTTGCCTGAGTTGTAAGGTACGAAGTTAAGACTTAAAGCTCGACCACGGCAGAATAGAGAGAAAGGACGAAGGTCGTCCCCTATGCTTAAGACGTAGGCTCTTCAGTATGCTATGCTGTGTACCGCACCTGAAGTGTGCCTTGCCATGAGTCAGTCAAGGGGTACAAGAGTGATCCAAGAATGGCTCACAGGACAACGGTCAAAGTTATCCTTAGTAACTAGTGGACTAAGGAATTTTCTCGATTATGGAGGTGGTAAAAGAGTTCGTTGTAAAGGTTACGACGATGCAAGCTTGACACATATCCGGATAGCTCTGAGTAGAGAGACCAGATACATATAATGGAGCAATAATTTAGAATATCTCCAAGTAGAACAGTTGTTTGGAATAGCTCCAAATAGAGCGTGGTAGCTGCATCTAGGAGATGACATAGAGATTTGTAAAGCACACACGGATCTGAAAGGTTCAGACCCGTTGACTAAAACCTCTCTCACAAGCAACATGATCAAACATAAAACTCATTGAGTGTTAATCACATAGTGATGTGAACTAGACTACTGACTCTAGTAAACTCTTGGGTATTAGTCACATGGCGATGTGACCTGTGAGTGTTAATCACATGGCGATGTGAACTAGATTATTGACTCTAGTGCAAGTGGGAGACTGTTGGAAATATGCCCTAGAGGCAATAATAAAAGTATTATTATTATATTTCCTTGTTCATGATAATTGTCTTTTATTCATGCTATAACTGTATTATCCGGAAATCGTAATACACGTGTGAATACATAGACCACAATATGTCCCTAGTGAGCCTCTAGTTGACTAGCTCGTTGTGATCAACAGATAGTCATGGTTTCCTGGCTATGGACATTGGATGTCGTTGATAACGGGATCACATCATTAGGAGAATGATGTGATGGACAAGACCCAACCCTAAGACTAGCACAAAGATCGTGTAGTTCGTTTGCTAGAGCTTTTCCAATGTCAAGTATCTCTTCCTTTGACCAGGAGATCGTGTAACTCCTGGATACCGTAGGAGTGCTTTGGGTGTATCAAACGTCACAACGTAACTGGGTGACTATAAAGGTGCACTACAAGTATCTCCGAAAGTATCTATTGTTTTATGCGGATCGAGACTGGGATTTGTCACTCCGTGTAAACGGAGAGGTATCTCTGGGCCCACTCGGTAGGACATCATCATATGCGCAATGTGACCAAGGAGTTGATCACGGGATGATGTGTTACGGAACGAGTAAAGTGACTTGCCGGTAACGAGATTGAACAAGGTATTGGATACCGACGATCGAATCTCGGGCAAGTAACATACCGATAGACAAAGGGAATTGAATACGGGATCGATTGAGTCCTTGACATCGTGGTTCATCCGATGAGATCATCGTGGAACATGTGGGAGCCATCATGGGTATCCAGATCCCGCTGTTGGTTATTGACCGGAGAACGTCTCGGTCATGTCTACATGTCTCCCGAACCCGTAGGGTCTACACACTTAAGGTTCGATGATGCTAGGGTTATAAAGGAAGCTTGTATGTGGTTACCGAATGTTGTTCGGAGTCCCGGATGAGATCCCGGACGTCACGAGGAGTTCCGGAATGGTCCGGAGGTAAAGATTTATATATAGGAAGTCCTGTTTCGGCCATCGGGACAAGTTTCGGGGTCATCGGTATTGTACCGGGACCACCAGAAGGGTCCCGGGGGCCCACCGGGTGGGGCCACCTGCCCCGAGGGGCCACATGGGCTGTAGGGGGTGCGCCTTGGCCTACATGGGCCAAGGGCACCAGCCCCAAGAGGCCCATGCGCCTAGGAAACCCTAGAGGGAAGAGTCCTCGAGGGGGAAGGCACCTCCGAGGTGCCTTGGGGAGGATGGACTCCTCCCCCCCCCTCTTGGCCGCCGCACTAGATGCCATCTGGAGGCTGGCCGCCGCCCCTTGGGGTGGTAAACCCTAAAGGGGGCGCAGCCCTCCCCTTCCCCTATATATATGAGGCCTAGGGGCTGCCCATAACACGCGATTTGATCTCTCTTGGTGCAGCCCTGCCTCTCTCCCTACTCCTCCTCTCCCATGGTTCTTGGCGAAGCCCTGCGGGATTGCCACGCTCCTCCACCACCACCACACCATTGTGCTGCTGTTGGATGGAGTCTTCCTCAACCTCTCCCTCTCTCCTTGCTGGATCAAGGCGTGGGAGACGTCACCGGGCTGTACGTGTGTTGAACGCGGAGGTGCCGTCCGTTCGGCACTTGATCATCGGTGATCTGAATCACGACGAGTACGACTCCATCAACCCCGTTCACTTGAACACTTCCGCTTAGTGATCTACAAGGGTATGTAGATGCACTCTCCTTTCTACTCGTTGCTGGTCTCTCCATAGATAGATCTTGGTGTTACGTAGGAAAATTTTGAGCAGGAAGGGAAGCAGCTGGATCACCACAAACGCCAAGGAGAAGCCCACAAATGTAAGTAGTACTATTGCTTTAAACTCCTACAAACCTTGTCCTGAAGTAAAATTTTCATGGAGACACAGACATCAAGTATTTGTCCCACTTCACACTAACGTGCAAAGGTTAGAGAAAAACAAACAAGTGCATGCTTTGGCATCAATTGCTGGAGGCTTGCTTACCAAAACTTAAGCTTTTCCCTGAAGCAATCACTGCATGGAAGCTGTGTATGCGCATGTCGACAGGGGCAGTAGTACCATGGCGACAAATACACAGCTCTGCTGCATATATACAGTCCTCTAATAGGTCCACAATGCTATGAACGAGTGAGGCGAGAAATAGAGTCTGGAGATGCTTGGTAACCTCTACGGTGCATTGCCTTGAGTGCCGTGGACAAGGTTAAGCAGGAGTGTGTGTGGCTGTTGAATTCTGCAGTTTCCAACGCCATTGAGTGTGTATATATGCGTCATCTTTCCATTCTCGATGCAATAAGTTTCCTGTAATCTATTCTGAAAAAAGATAACTCACACTGCAATTATATTGGTTTGCTGCCATCTAGCTTACGGATTTTTGAATCCCTTGTAACCTCTCTATAATTGCCCCTAGATATAGTAGAAATTAACTCATATGCATGTCAACTACATGAACAAGGAGCGTCAGATACAGAATTCAGTTTAGCTCGATAGTCATGTGGATTTGTTCATTTTCTAGATGAACCAAAGGGCGGTGGAATTTAGTTTTCTCATGTTCTTTTTGTAGTTGCCAACTTGCCTTTTGAACTGTATTTGTGTGGAATGGATTCTATCCAAACCATACCATTTTCTCATTCAGAACTAGTCACAACCAATTATGGTTATCTGTGCTTACATTGTTATTTTTGTTCAGGAATCTCGGTTTCCATTTTGAAGTTATAGTTGTTGTACTGAAAGAAAAGGAACTCTCTTCTCTGCGAAAACACAATGGAAATACAGTTGCAAGGAGAGGGCTCGGCTGCTCCCACGCCTCAAGGTCTCCTCCCCCTCTCTGGCACCCATCTTCTCCTCTCTACGACGCCGCCCTGATTTATTCTAGTCCCTGATACGGCTGATGTCCTCATGCAGGTGCACGAGAGATCCAACGCCCTTGGTGCTGGCAAGGCGCAGCAAAGCGGATCTCACGAATTCCACCACCACCGCTGGCCGCCGTCAGCAGGCCAGCAAGGCTGCGACTTCCGCTTCTTCCTGTTCCGTGACGTGTCCTCCAAGCTGCCCCAATTCTCCACTCTCTTCTGACCTCCGCCTTACCAGCGAGGTGAGATGGAGTGGCGGATTCCCTTGAGTCTCTTGGCCAGAGCATGTATGCAGTCCAATCTTATGCATGTCGATGGAATTGTGATGGGTGTGGCTGGGAGAAAATGTAAGCAGGAAGTGAAGCAGCTGGATCTCTGCACGCAACAAGATGCTCACCACAACGCCAAGGAGAAGGCCACAAATGTAAGTAGTACTACTGCTTTAAAGTCCCAAAGATTTTGTCTTGAAGCAAAATTTTCGTCGTGACACAGACATCACGTGTTTGTCACACTTGAAACTAAGGTGCAAATGTTAGAGAAAAACTAGCAAATGCGTGCATTGGGATCAATTGCTGCTTGGTTGCTTACCCAAACCTAAGAAACTTTACCCGGAAGCAATCACTGCATGCAAAATGTGTCTGCGCATGTTGGACAGGTGCAGTCGTATTGTGGCAACAAACACAGTTCTGCTGCATATACACACTCCACTAATAGGTCCATAATAAGGAGTGAGGTGAGATAGAGCGGATGGAGATGCTCAGTAACCTCTACGGTGGATTCCATTGAGTGCTGTGGACAAGGGTAAGGACGAGTGTGAGCGGTTGCTAAATTCTTCAGTTTCGAACGCCATTGAGTGTGTATATACGCGTCTTCTTTCCATTCTCTGTGTTATAAGTTTCCTGTAATCTCTTTTGAAAAAAGATAACTCACACTGCAATTGTAGTGGTTTATTGCCATTTAACTTACACATCCAACATAAATTCTTAGCCTGAACATGTTCAATCCAAATATGTCGAAACAGGGCATGTTGAGATTTCAAATATCTCATTTTTCTGTATTAAATATGTTGCACCAACTAGCTGACCTGATATCTCCTGTTATTTTAACCAGCTGTTCAATTGATCCCTTCGACGCTGCTCTTCCTCGTCCGCGCCGGATCTCGGTCCTGGGATTCTCTCCCTCCGAGCTGTTGTACCGCCCGTTCCCCTTCTTCACGATCGTGCTTCTGGACAGGGGTTCGTTGTAGCTACTTCAGGCATGGTGCACATACATCTGGTTATGGTGGTCGGCAAGCAACCTTCTGCCCTTACTGAATGCGTCATCTACCTTCTGGTGGTCGTCAATCGATGGTGTACACTGTGTCCAGCATGGTGATAATTAAACCTTTCCCACCCATGGCTTCATGTTGTTCTGTTCTTATGGTCCATAATTTCCCCCAGTTCACTTGTACACACATGGATGGATGGAACGGATGCAAAAAGAGAGTAGTAATATTGTTTAAGAGAGAGAGAGAGAGAGACTCACACACACACAAACTTGGATTGCTTTTTTGCATTTGGTCTTTAAAAAGTTCGCCCAACAAATGTCTCGGTAGGTCTGGCTATTAAAGTTATCTCAGTAGGCCCTGTTATGGTGTACTCCTACAAGCAATATCTATCTGGTTCACATGTACACATATAATATGGTCAGGAAAAATCTAGTAGTATAATATGGTCAGTAAAACAACCTTGTTCTCAAGGTTCAAGTCTAGTCAGTAGCCGTAGCTGCAAAAACAGGAGAAAAGTCGGTCTGACTTGTTGCTTTCTCCTTTTTTTTGTTTTATTTTGGAAATGAGTATGTCTAGTCAAGATTCTATATTGTGAAGAATATGCAATGCCTATCATTGTTTTTACTCATGGGACTATGTAAGTTGCTACATATGTTTGATCCAGGAAATCCAATAGTTAGCATACAGTTTAAATAAATCGAATCAATTCCATTAATCTGGACAGATTTGAAGATAGCATCTATAAGGGTTTATTTTGTATTGCAGTGGTTGTGCTTGCACATTTAATGCTGCCGAGAAGCTACACATATTTGGAATTCGCGGCCGAGCCGCTCACCATCATGGAGTTGGATCACACTAGGTAATTCACTGACTCTAGCTTGCTCAGCTTGTTCCCTTTGTTCGTCTAATTTCAGTTCTTCACCATGTTGATGTTGGTAGTGACTAATACTAGTACTATTCGTGTTCTTGATTCCAGACCTCAATGGCATGCTCTGCCATGTGGCCTCCTTGATGCTGGTCGTCGAGCGCTGATTCGACTAGACTATCGCGTACATATTGATCACATTTGATAAACAAGCTATGATCGTTGGAGAGTACCCCTCAGATATATAGGTTAATTTGACTCGATTTTGGTAATATTTAGTCTGGCTTCTCTGTATTGCCCTTGGCGATTCATTGTTAGGTTTCTACACTACTCTTTACATTTTACACTTGGCATGTTTCCCGGTAAGACCTCGGAGGGTTCAATGTATAAATGAATCTTTACTTGGCCAACATATGTCTCGATACTAACTTGATCCTAACATGTGCCCCCACTGAATTGTGAATTTCCCTTGAACAACACACCTTCAGTTAGTTGTGGTGTGAATTTCAAATCCAGTTACTGCATTGTTAGTTCGAGGATGATTTCTGATGGCTCAGTACACACGTTTGATTTTCTAGCAGGTGCTTTGATCTGAAGGATTGGTTTGTGATACGTCATTGATTCATCGTTGACACAAATATGAAAGCACACTAGAAAGATAAACATAGGTATGCCACTATTACTCTCCTGTGCTCCATCTCATGCTCTGTGTGCCCACTTGAAATGAATAAATGTCATATACATTTCTTTTTTATAGTACTGAAAGATATGTAAGTAGGGGTAGCGTTTTTTATGAATATAAGTAGCAAAACAATAGAAGTTAGCAACATGATTGCAGATTGAATTGTCGAACTGATATGATAATCATTTGATCTATGATGGCGTATGAGTAGAATGCACATATGCACATATGTGACTCGGTTCTTTTAATATTATAGGAGATCATAGCTGAAGGGTGGGTTTCCAACGACGGTGGTGTGCTGCCTTTCTTCCAGTGTCGACAAGATGGCTAGTTTGTCGCCCCGTAACCCTGGTGGTGGGCTCCCATGACTGCCTCCTGGGTTACCTACCACTTAGGTGAGTCCCTGATGTCCTTTTCCTTTGGCTACTCTTGTCTTTCTTAATCTTTGTTGTTTTCTGGTCTAAGACTCAGAGATGGGATGAATTCATGATTGTTGAATGCTTAGAAACTAGAAAATGGCTCTGTAGGAGGCATGCACGCTCGTACTGAGAGATGCTATTCGTTTGCTTTGTCTTCCAAATCAAGAGACATGTATTCGTGTGCCTCCAGCATTTATTAAATTTCTTCAAATTTCAAAACTTTGTTGTTGTACATGCAAGGATTGTTTCATTCATCAAGAAAATAAAACAGGCCATGCCCATCAGCAACTACTCCTACTGTTTGAATAAATAAGAAATGACCATCATTTTGGATAAATTACAGCATTAATCCATCAAGGGGCATGGGCAATTTCTTTGTTCTATTTCTTACTGAATCCGGTTCCATCAAAGATGCCGACAACTTTGCAGCCGTCCACCTCACCATTGCCGGCAATTGCTCCCTGCAGGTAGCATCTCATCTCCCTCTACTCACTCACTCGCTGACTGAGCTGCAGCGTTTGTAAACAATAGTGTGTCTACTGTTGAGGTTCATGGGATTTCCCATCTTGGAGTGTAATACTAACTCTTAAGGTAACAAAACTATGATGCAACGTTTGTATTTTGAGCTAAAAATCTAGTTGTACAATATGGTTAGGAGAACAACCTTGTCCCAAGGTTCAGGTCTATTCACTAGCTGCAGCTGCAAAAATAGGAGTCAAGTCTGTCTGTCTGACCTGTTGCTTTCTTGATTTTGTTTTATTTATGTTGGAAATGAATCTAGTCAAAATTATACATTGTGGATAATATGTAATGCCTGTTGTTGTTTTTGCTCATGTGACTATGTAAGTTGCTACATCTATTTGATCCAAGAAATCCAATAGTTAGCTTGCAGTTTGTATAAATCAAAAAGATTTCATTAATATGGTCAGGTTTCAATATAGCATCTATAAGAGTGCATCCAATTTTTCACGCTATCCCACTCACTTAATCTTATTCATGGTTAAGCATTTTGCCTTGATTCATGTCAATAATCTATTGGTCAGTTTACATTGCCTCTAATGTCCTCTGCTTTGTTTGTCCTGCTCAATTACTTATCATGATGGAGTAGGAATTTATCACTCGACAACTACATGATAGACTAGATTGGTAGTTAGTTTATGGTTTGAGTTAATCAAAACGATTATATAATTTCCAGTAATATGGACAAGTTTACGTTCACTCCACTTGGAGCTCTTAGTATAATCATCACTCTCGGATTTTGGGATACAATATCTTGTGTTTTCTCATATAAAATTCTTTATGGTTTAATCATTAATCTGGAGGTTTAATTTGTATTGCAGTGTTGTACTTGCACATGTAATGCTGCGCAAGAAGGTACACATACTCGGGCCAGGCCATGAGCCGACTCACTATGATGAAGCCTGACGCTAAGTTGGATCACACTGGGGTCAGTCATGGACTCGGTTGCTCAGCCAGTTCTTTCTGCCAAGCTAATTTCAGTTCTGCACCATGTTGATGTTGGTAGCGTCTAATACCAGTATCATTCGTGTTCTTGTTTCCAGGCTTCAATGATATGCTCTGCCCGGTGGCCTCCAGGATCAGCCTCGACTCATGAAGAACACCCAATGTACTATGTAAACCATACTTTGCTAGCTTAACTGAGTATTTGTACTAGCATCAGTCAGTCATAATCAATTTATCATTGAAAAATATGAAATCACATTAGAAAGATAAACATGACATCAAGTGTCTGTTCTTTTATCAATGTGCATGTATGTGTGCTCTCTTGAAGTCATTGAATAGTAGATAATTTTCTAGCATGCATGGCACTCAGGTATATTTGATCTCACACGCAGTAGTATTCTTTGTTATTCATTTTGGATTCCACACGTGATTGGAATCTTACATTCGGCACTGTTGCTTGTCTCCCAATAGGACTTAACAGAGGTTTATGACTAAATGAACCTTTAGTTGATCAATAAGTGCATGAATCCAACCTTATGAACCTTTTTTGACCGAATGATTTCCCAGGTAATGGTATATCAAGTGCCTGAAATTTTTGATGGCAATGTAGTTTATTTAGTATAGTAAAAGTGATCTTGTACCCTGATAATTGAAGAATTTTTTGATGTCCTCTCTAGGAGCTTGTCAACAGAAATGATGACCTGTATAGCTTGTTGTTCATTAGCTATTGTGTTCAGATATAGCTCGCTGTCCTCCAAACTGAAAATGCCCATCATAATAAATGTTGCCTGGCAGTATTGTCCTTTATAGTTTGCTCCTGATCATCATTCTGTTACCATTTTACTTGGCCTTCAACTAATCTTGTTCCTGTGTACCCAGGGACCTGACTTAATGATGAGGATGATGTTGGAGGAATCGGAGTGGTCACTGAAGATCGTGGACTCGCATCCGCCATTGCTGGAAGTTTGAACTTCGAGAGGGCAGAGCGATCCCGTATGAGAAGACCACCGATGTGATCATAGGTAAGCCGTTGGTTCCTCTACTATGCTCCATCTCATTCTCTGCATGCCCACTTGAAATGAATAAAGGTCATATACATTTCTTTTGTATAGTACTTGAAAGATATGTAAATAGGTGGGCTCTTTTTGATGAATAAGTAACGAAACAATAAAAATTATCAACTTTTTTTGTTTTATGCCGGTCATCGAGCGTCGGCTAGTGTTGTGCCGGTCATCGAGTCGATGATTTAATGTTCGGATCTATGGTAGTGGTCTTCTGGCCACCACAAGTATGTGATTTTTATGATCTTTCTTTTTACTGAAATTGGTCTCTTGTAGTTCGGTGCTAACTAGCATCATGTTTGGTCTTTGATTTTTTTAACCCTTTTGATTCTAGTCATAGATATGCTATATGTTTTTCTAAGAGTCTGTACAGTGCAGTTTATAAATTGGAGCCGACCTGCTGGGGCATCTTTCTGACATATTAACTTCTATTTTGAATTAACTTACGTGAAATTGTACTTAAAGGTCAAGGATAGGGAATTAAAATACTTCAACCGAATTTGATTGGAAACAACATGGTGCTATTGGCTATTAGTCTACTAGTTGGGTCCGACATTTACTAAAACAAAACCTCGTTTGCTTCTTTTTTTATTTGCTGAAAAGCTCTGAGCATCTATATATTATGGATATCTTAATGTTTTGTAAAAAACATCTTTATAGTTTTCCTACTTTGAGTACTAATGATTTTGGTTTTCGCTCACATTTGTAGCATTTTCTCTGGGCGTACCTTCTGGCACGACACCGCCATCCGACACAAGTTTGGCCGGCGAAGCAGCTCTGCTTGCTCCGGCACTTACTTTGACGCCTCCGGTGGCTGTTGGTCCTCTTCTCTGCTCTCTCTCAAGCTCTATGACACTTGATACTTGTTGAGGTAGTGGAAA
Organism: Triticum dicoccoides; assembly: GCF_002162155.2. Taxonomy (NCBI): domain Eukaryota; kingdom Viridiplantae; phylum Streptophyta; class Magnoliopsida; order Poales; family Poaceae; genus Triticum; species Triticum dicoccoides. The sequence goes on from NC_041391.1 coordinate 713,182,710, forward strand.
CTTACTTGTACAAGTGGGTCATTGCTATTGGATATTTTTTGCTAGTTTTTTGGATCCCAAATCTTGGTACTGGCCTGCTGGTGTTTGTTTTTGTGTATTGAAAGAAAAACATGATTTTTCTTGGTGCTCGGGCAGATTTCACCTTCTAATCAATATTTGTGCCATCTAATCCATGCTTACTTGAATTTTATTTTGCTCCCATCTCCCTTAATATTGTGGATTAATTTCGTTTTAAGGCTATCCAAATGGTTGACAAACCATCTCTTTAGTTTTCCTGCCATCAGTACAAATCATTTTGGTTTCCGCTCACATTTGTAGAATTCTTGCTGGACGCACCTTCCGGGACCATGGTGTCATCCCACACTAGTTTGGCCGGCGAAGCAGCTCTGCCTGCTCTGTCGCTCACTCCAACGCCTCCCGCGCTGCCCCTCCGGTGGCCGCTTCCTCTTTGGTCCTGGCATAGGTAAACCTAGTTCCTCTCCTTCACTCTCTCTCACGCCCTCTGTCCCCATGCATGGCCATCAAGCCGTGGTAGATGAAATGAATAATGGTCATTTGCATTTCTTTATTTTGGTGCCTGAGAGTCAGAAGTCCCAATTTCATCTTGTTGGTCTAGATAGAGATTCTGGTTGCTCTGTTTCATTCTAGCTGAATGTTCCTGCAGGTTGCTCTCCTGGTTCAAGTTGATGTTGCTCTGCACTTGTGCAGGAGAAAAACATATATACCCACCCTTGTGCACATGTTCAGAAATTTCTTAATGTTTATATACCTGTTCTGTTGCAATGCACACAAGACCAAAGGGAATCAAAAGTCTAGGATCTAGTTCTGTTTATTTTTATTTTTTTATTTTTTGAGGGGATCTAGTTCTGTTTATATCTGTTGCAATGCACATGTATTACCCTTGGCGATACTAACAATTCATTTTGAAACTGAGATTTGTCAACACATGTGTATGTATTATCCTTACAGATTTTCAAGCGAATAAATTTATCATGGCTATCTAAGTGTTTGCGTTCTGTTCTCAACCACAATTTGATTGGAGATAGAAGAAAGCGTGTATGCAGATACTTCTTAGTGCCTAAAAGACATAAGGAGCCATGCATAGAATCATTTTTAAGTCAGCGGTTCATGCCTACAAGCTTTTGTTTTCTTGCCACAAATGCATATAGCACGCTGAGGCACTTATTATGCTCAGAGACAAACAATAAGATCTCTAGTTTATTGGTTACTGTAGATTATTAGGTAATCGTTATATTTGTGCTCTCGATGCAACTAGTGTTAAAAACGATGATTTTGATGGTTGTAGAAAATAAACTCTGTCTTCTATTAAGTCAAACTATGCAATAAACTCTCCTTGTGGTCATATGTACCGTTATGGTTTAGTTGATGTTACCGATTGTGCGAGTGGTGCATAGTGTTTATCTACCCTGAACCTATCTCACTTATATATTTTGTCTTTGTTTTGTGTTGTGTTCGTGAGAGACCTGACTCGGCAGTTCTTTTTGTGTTGTGTTGTTTAGATAGCAGGAGGGATGTACGACTGTTAGGCCCGAAGAGCACGGTGACATTGCTCATCGTTGACAGTGAGCGGCTCAGCCCTCGTCATGCAAATAGCCAACACCATCATCATCAGCGAGGAGCTGCTGTAGTACCTGCACCTGCTGAGGTTGGTGGTGCGCTACTACATACCTCTACAACAAGACACGGTGGCATGCTAAATGGAGCTTTGAGCAGCAGCACATCGTGGGGAGAGGACGGATGTGGTGGTCTGGGAGCCTCGGGCTCCACTACATCTGCCGCTAGAAGCAGCAACAGAATGCGTTGTTCGACTGTGCCAGCCTTGGCGGTGATCTCGACGATTGCATGGAGTGGAAGACTTTGCAGTGTAGCAAGGTTGCTCAGGTCAGGTTTTTCTTCTACTTGATTTATTTGTTTTGTTCCATACTAGTGTACAAGTAACTAATGTGAGAAAACAAACAAAAGGTAGTTACTTGTGTTTTGTTTTTGGGCTCCTCTGTATTTCATTTTTGTGTATGGGATTAGTCGGCTGAGATGAGATTCTCTATCTATTCATAGTAGCGAGTATCTCCCATCTTAAAAGTATTGACTGATGAAACTGGGAACAAGTTGCCTAGCTTGAAGTAGAAAATTCGTTGTAGCGAGTATCTCCCATCTTAAAAGGTGATGATGATGTTTACAAATGATCTGTTAAAAGAGTGTCTTATGTTTAAATACCCTTCTATAGAGGCAGGTTCCAATCGATTTCCTCGCTGCATTCTAGGCTAGCCTACTGATGCAATTTCATCTATTGAGTTTAGTATTGATGTTGGTTGCATTGGATGGTGGTTATCTCTTTTGTGAAGTATTGCAAAAAATCGTGATCTGAAGCACTAGCATGCCGGCCTTTTTAAGAAGGCATGTGTCGTGCAGGTGCTGTGCCATTTTTGTTTCTTAGATGATGAGGGATGCTCCATTGTTGAATGGATTCCGGAGCACAACTTTTGTTTTAAAATAAATTCTGGTTTGTTCTATATTATGATTGCTTAAACTTTTGTGGAGTAACAGGTATTATAATACCAACTGTATGGGTGGTGCATAGTGTTTATCTAGCCTGAACCTTTATTGCTTATGTATTTTGTCTCTTTTGTGTTGTGTTCGTTAGAGAGAGGTCTGACATGGTGGTTTCTTTGAATATGATAGGAGTTGCTGAAGGGAAACAACCCTGGATGTCACAGGCTGAAGGAGGAGGTCTTACACATCTTCTTGGTTCAGGTGAATCCTTGCTCTCGTCTCTCTCACTGTCGTGCCGGCCATTGAGACCTTGATTTAGTGTTGGGATCTGTGGTCGTGGTCTTCCAGCCACCAAAATCATTTGACCATGATGATCTTTCATATCAATCAAGTTGTTCTCTTGTAATGCAGTGCGCGTTAGGCCTTTTTCTGCTCCATGCTACTGTTGCTAAAGGGTTAGGCTCAATATGGCGTGTTTGTCAGTGCAAAAGCAACTAGTAAAGTAGAGAATAATTTTCATGGTGTTCATTTATGATCTTCTCTTTGTAGGATCATATTAAGAGCTCCTATAATCTTTCCTGAACCTCTTTGGTACGTTGCTTTTTGAAAGTGCTAGTGTGCTCCTAATAATTTTGTTTTCCATACAAAGCCATGCCACTAGTTTGTGAAAGATTATGCCCCAGCGGCACTGCCAATACTTGGGGTGCTTATGTCAATATGTCCTTATTTTTCACTAAGTTATGTATAATGTATCGGTATCTTGGTTTCCTCTCCTTGGTTTTGAGAAGAGCATGTTGTTCTTGTCACCATTGTCTCGTGGTAGTATCAGCCAACACTTATGTGTGAGATTGTCTAGTGTCTTTTTGGGATCACCCACTATAAAACATTGAGTTTTGTGAAGTTGCTCTGGTTTCTTAATCCATGCATTGCATTTTGATGTGCAGGACTTGAGAAATAAGGTGAAGAAAAAGGAAAAAGACCTGCTAATCTTTCCCTTCACCGTTGGATGTCGGTCGAATGGTTGATGGCAGGGGGAACTCACTCGACGTATCAAAGCTATTGTATGGACTAAGAGATCTTTAGAGATAGGCATTTTGTTGTTAATTTTTCCTTGTCTGTAGGGTGTGGGCCGAATGGTCTTGTTCCTGGGAGTTCATAAAATTTGGATTGAATGGCGATATTGGTATAGTCTCAGTGAGTGCTACATATGTACCACCATTGTAAAATTTGATTTGAATTTTATTGTGCAGCAAGGAGTTAGTGGTTAGCAAACAGATTGGATTGATTGGCTGTCATTTTGGCTCATGTGTCCTTGTACCTTTCTAGCATGTTGTGATGCCAAAAAATGATGATGATTTTTTATGTCAATGAAATATGATGGCTAATGAATGAGTGATTTTGATACGACTGATGCATGGAAATCATGATAACTGTTGGTGATTCTTGAAAAACAACCAGGTGCTTTCAAATTTACCACTAGAAAAGAAACTGGGGGCATCTACATATGTTTACCTTCACCTTGTGTTTGTGTGTATGTGATTGTGACACAGACATGATTATTTACCATCAGCCAGCAGCCTGTCTGGTTGTTGTCCTGCTTGACATGGTACTGCCGGTCTGTTGTCGCCGTCGCCGTGCACACCAGCTCGGAGTTTTGATCTACTGCTCGAACTCCTTTGAGAAGAAAGCTCGGGATAATCTGTGTCATCTTAATTATTATGTGATCTAGCTAGCTAGGTTGTTCTGATCATCTGGATTCCTGAATTGGAAGACAACATTGAATCGATGTACGTAGTACCTATCTGTTGTATACAAGTGGTCGTTGCTATCTTCTCTAATATATATGTATACAAATCTTTTAACGTAGCATCTATTTGTTATGACTAATCCATGTGTTTTTTCCGAGTAACTTGATAGGAAGCGGATGCAATGTAGGTTTGTTTGGGGAGAGAAGGGACATGATTAATCAGGGATTGGCAGAGAGATCTGGTGTGATTCATCACAACTTAACAGAGAGGGATCTGACGGGACTAACACAGGATTCAGAACATACCTGACGTAAATAGGAAATAATAAATCATCCCACGTACGTATTGTAATATACTATATGGAAACTAAACTACCTAGCGTGATTTGAGGGAGGCCCGTACTTAGTAGCCTCTTATCAGCAAGTTTAACAAACCATCCTAGTAAACCTCCTCGAAATCCTCTCGCTCCCAAAAACCTATGCAACCTTCCGTCTTTAATTGCTATCGCTTCACCTCCTCCTCCATTACTTCCTCTCCCTCCAGTTCTCGTCGATCGTTGGCTCCCTCGCCTCTCACGCGGATCAACCCCCTCTTCCATTACTTCATGCATCCCTTTCTTGTCGATCCATTGGCTCCGGCGCGCCTCACACGGATCAGCCTCCAATCCAACGTCTCTCCGCGCTGCTCGCTCTCTCATCGCTACCGTACATGATATCCTCTCCTCTATAAATGGCCGCCCATGTGCTCTTTCCTCTCCTCTTGCTCCTCCTGCGTCGACTAAGCTGCATCTGCTGCACCCCCTCCTTTCTCCTTAATCCAACACACAAGGACTACATGCAGCAGCAGCAGCCGGTCATATCACAAGATGCCGGGAGATGATCCACACCCTGTCGTCGATGCTCTGGACATACACGTGCCTTCTGCGTAGCTCTCCTCCGCAAGGTCAGGCTTGTCTCTGTAAGAGCACACCCTTTCCTGATCTAATCTTATTCAGAAAATATTTGCATGGCGTACTCAAACTGACTATAGTGTTTTGTCACCCTTGGTAATGCGGATGGTTGCACCAGACATGGAACCGGAGATGAAACCGCCGGCCAAGCGACACCACTAAAACTCAGGATGAGATATGGAGGTATGTCCATTCGACCATAACGGGCTAGCCGGCATGTGTTTTATTCACAAATTCATTATAGCGAGTATGTTTATTCACGGGAAACCCCCCGTTGAAACCAAATTTTTGCTAATTAAAAGAGAGATACTATACAAGAGAATTGTGCACTGTTAGAACAACTTACAACATGTAACAGTACTATAATTGTGGTTTTAGAGTTACAGAAATGAATTATACTCCACTTAAGAATACCTCCAAAGACAACTAAGTTTATTGGGAATAGAAATGTTTGACAAGATAATTGCCAGAATGTTCAAGGTCTGAACAAGTGTGCAAATGGGAAGATTTTAATTTGGCAACTTGATTTTGTTTTGGCTTAGCTATGGGATCCTGGCCCTTATGTTATGTACCTGCTATAGCAAGTGATATGTTTCTGGTTGGAGGCCTAAGGCCAATGTAGTTTTGATTAATACCAGATCTATCTAAACAACCGTTTCATTTGGTTCACACAACATTACTTTTGAGTGAAAAAAAATCATGTGGTTTTATTTATTAGAAATGAATTAGCAGTGTGGTTCATGTACACACTGTGCTTGCTTAATTTTTGAGCTCTCACAAACTGACTGCGACAAACACTAGTATGCATATCCATTTATCCTTCTGATCATATCATCTTTGATGTCAAGTGGTACTGAAAGTTTGAAACTACGTAGAAGGACGTAGTATAGATCATTCGTAACGATAATTAATCTGCACTAGTTTGTGTTTATTAAACCAACACCAGTGGGTCTTTGTTTAGTCGGTACAAGTGGTTCCAACTACAATATTAAATATTTCTGATAGAAACATTCTGGCTGCCACCTGTACAAGTGTAGGAGTAATTTCAAAATTATCATAATTGATGGCATTCATGGTTTTTGGGCAAATACCAAGCAATTTCTCATGCAGCATGCGCCACCTCCAAGCTGTGTGTTGTTTTTTTTTTGAAGGGAAGCTGTGTGTTTTTTTAAGGGGAGTTGTGTGTTGTTAAGAGGTGTTGTTTGTGTCTTTTCTCAGAGTTGATCATTTTAGATGGTCGGGCAAAAGCAGGAGATGAAGTCGTCCATGCATGCATGCATGCTTGAGCTCGATCGATCGGCGTGCAGCTGTCAACTATATATATAGTGGTAACGGAAGGACATGGCCGTGGAGCGGTGTTGTAGTGCCGGTATGGATTCGTTTCTTGTAGAAAAAAACGCGTTATGCTGCCGAAATTTCCGGCGAAATTCCGCACGACTTACAGCCCATGTGGCCCCCCGGGGCAGGTGGCCCCGCCCGGTGGACCCCCGGGACCCTTCCGGTGGTCCCGGTACAATACCGATGACCCCGAAACTTGTCCCGATGGCCGAAATAGCACTTCCTATATATAATTCTTTACCTCCGGACCATTCCGGAACTCCTCATGACGTCCGGGATCTCATCCGGGACTCCGAACAACTTTCGGGTTACCGCATACTAATATCTCTATAACCCTAGCGTCACCGAACCTTAAGTGTGTAGACCCTACAGGTTCGGGAGACATGCAGACATGACGGAGATGACTCTCCGGTCAATAACCAACAGCGGGATCTGGATACCCATGTTGGCTCCCACATGTTCCACGATGATCTCATCGGATGAACCACGATGTCAAGGACTTAATCAATCCCGTATACAATTCCCTTTGTCTAGCGGTACGATACTTGCTCGAGATTTGATCGTCGGTATCCCGATACCTTGTTCAATCTCGTTACCGGCAAGTCTCTTTACTCGTTCCGTAACACATCATCCCGTGATCAACTCCTTGATCACATTGTGCACATTATGATGATGTCCTACCGAGTGGGCCCAGAGATACCTCTCCGTTTACACGGAGTGACAAATCCCAGTCTCGATTCGTGCCAACCCAACAGACACTTTCGGAGATACCTGTAATGCACCTTTATAGCCACCCAGTTATGTTGTGACGTTTGGTACACCCAAAGCACTCCTACGGTATCCGGGAGTTGCACAATCTCATGGTCTAAGGAAAAGATACTTGACATTAGAAAAGCTTTAGCATACGAACTACGATCTTTGTGCTAGGCTTTGGATTGGGTCTTGTCCATCACATCATTCTTCTAATGATGTGATCCCGTTATCAATGACATCCAATGTCCATGGTTAGGAAACCGTAACCATCTATTGATCAACGAGCTAGTCAACTAGAGGCTTACTAGGGACATATTGTGGTCTATGTATTCACACGTGTATTACGATTTCCGGATAATACAGTTATAGCATGAATAAAAGACTATTATCATGAACAAAGAAATATAATAATAACCAATTTATTATTGCCTCTAGGGCATATTTCCAACAGAACCCTCCCGGGGGATATTGGGCCTTAATGGGCCAAGAGGGAGAAGAGGAGGGCCGGCCAGGGCAGGCCGCGCGCCCCCTCCCCCCTAGTCCGAATAGGACAAGGAAGGGGGGCGGCGCCCCCCTTTCCTCTTTCCCCTCCCCCCTTTCCTTCTCCACCAAGGCAAGAGGGGGGAGTCCTACTCCCAATGGGAGTAGGACTCCTCCAGGCGCACCCCTAGGGGACCGGCCGCACCTCCCCCTCCCTCCTTTATATATGGGGGCGGGGGGCACCCCATAGACACACAAGTTGATCTACGGATCGTTCCTTAGCCGTGTGTGGTGCCCCCTCCACCATATTCCACCTCGGTCATATCGTCGCGGAGTTTAGGCGAAGCCCTGCGCCGGTAGAACATCATCATCATCACCACGCCGTCGTGCTGACGGAACTCATCTCCGGAGCTCGGCTGGATCGGAGGCCGGAGATCGTCATCGAGCTGAACGTGTGCTGAACTCGGAGGCCCCGTACGTTCGGTGCTTCGATCGGTCGGATCGTGAAGACATACGACTACATCAACCGCGTTGTGCTAACGCTTCCGCTTACGGTCTACGAGGGTACATGGACGGACACTCTCCCCTCTTGTTGCTATATCATCACCATGATCTTGCGTGTGCGTAGGAATTTTTTTGAAATTACTACGTTCCCCAACAGTTAAAACAACACTAACTTGACGAACTATCGTTGTGGTTTTTGATGCGTAGGTAAGAACGATTCTTGCTAAGCCCGTAGCAGCCACGTAAAATTTGCAACAACAAAGTAGAGGACGTCTAACTTGTTTTTGCAGGGCATGTTGTGATGTGATATGGTCAAGACGTGATGCTACAATTTATTGTTTGAGATGATCATGTTTTGTAGCCGAAGTTACCGGCAACTGGCAGGAGACATATGGTTGTCGCTTTATTGTATGACATGCAAACGCCCTGTAATTGCTTTACTTTATCACTAAGCGGTAGCGATAGTCGTAGGAGCAATAGATGGCGTAACAACAACGATGCTACGATGGAGATCAAGGTGTCGCGCCGGTGACGATGGTGATCACGACGGTGCTTCGAAGATGGAGATCACAAGCACAAGATGATGATGGCCATATCATATCACTTATATTGATTGCATGTGATGTTTATCCTTTATGCATCTTATCTTGCTTTGATTGACGGTAGCATTTTAATATGATCTCACACTAAATTATCAAGAAGTGTTCTCCCTGAGTATGCACCGTTGCGAAAGTTCTTCGTGCTGAGACACCACGTGATGATCGGGTGTGATAGGCTCTACATTCAAATACAACGGGTGCAAAACAGTTGCACACGCAGAGTACTCAGGTTAAACTTGACGAGCCTAGTATATACAGATATGGCCTCGGAACACGGAGACCGAAACGTCGAACGTGAATCATATAGTAGATATGATCAACATAGTGATGTTCACCATTGAAACTACTCCATCTCACGTGATGATCGGACATGGTTTAGTTGATTTGGATCACGTGATCACTTAGATGACTAGAGAGATGTCTGTCTCAGTGGGAGTTTTTAAGTAATATGATTAATTGAACTTAAATTTATCATGAACTTAGTACCTGATAGTATTTTGCTTGTCTATGTTTGTTGTAGATAGATGGCTCGTGTTGTTGTTCCGTTGAATTTTAATGCGTTCCTTGAGAAAGCAAAGTTGAAAGATGATGGTAGCAATTACACGGACTGGGTCCGTAACCTGAGGATTATCCTCATTGCTGCACAGAAGAATTACGTCCTGGAAGCACCACTGGGTGCCAGGCCTGCTGCTGATGCAACTGACGACGTTAAGAACGTCTGGCAGAGCAAAGCTGATGACTACTCGATAGTTCAGTGTCCATGCTTTACGGCTTGGAACCGGGTCTTCAACGACGTTTTGAACGTCATGGAGCATATGAGATGTTCCAGGAGTTGAAATTAATATTTCAAGCAAATGCCCAGATTGAGAGATATGATGTCTCCAATAAGTTCTATAGCTGCAAGATGGAGGAGAATAGTTCTGTCAGTGAACACATACTCAAAATGTCAGGGTATAATAATCACTTGATTCAACTGGGAGTTAATCTTCCTGATGATAGTGTCATTGACAGAATTCTTCAATCATTGCCACCAAGCTACAAGAGCTTCGTGATGAACTATAATATGCAAGGGATGGACAAGACTATTCCCGAGCTCTTCGCAATGCTAAAAGCCGCGGAGGTAGAAATCAAGAAGGAGCATCAAGTATTGATGGTTAACAAGACCACTAGTTTCAAGAAAAAAGGCAAAGGGAAGAAGAAGGGGAACTTCAAGAAGAACAGCAAACAAGTTGCTGCTCAAGAGAAGAAACCCAAGTCTGGACCTAAGCCTGAAACTGAGCTCTTCTACTGCAAGCAGACTGGACACTGGAAGCGGAACTGCCCCAAGTATTTGGCGGATAAGAAGGATGGCAAAGTGAACAAAGGTATATGTGATATAAATGTTATTGATGTGTACCTTACAAATGCTCGCAGTAGCACCTGGGTATTTGATACTGGTTCTGTTGCTAATATTTGCAACTTGAAACAGGGACTACGGATTAAGCGAAGATTGGCTAAGGACGAGGTGACGATGCGCGTGGGAAATGGTTCCAAAGTCGATGTGATCGCGGTCGGCACACTACCTCTACATCTACCATCGGGATTAGTTTTAGACCTGAATAATTGTTATTTGGTGCCAGCGTTGAGCATGAACATTATATCTGGATCTTGTTTGATGCGAGACGGTTATTCATTGAAGTCAGAGAATAATGGTTGTTCTATTTATATGAGTAATATCTTTTATGGTCATGCACCCTTGAAGAGTGGTCTATTTTTATTAAATCTCGATAGTAGTGATACACATCTAATAAATAGTACAACTTATTTGTGGCACTGCCGTTTAGGTCATATCGGTGTAAAGCGCATGAAGAAACTCCATACTGATGGGCTTTTGGAATCACTTGATTATGAATCACTTGATACTTGCGAACCGTGCCTCATGGGCAAGATGACTAAAACGCCATTCTCCGGAACTATGGAGCGAGCAACTGATTTGTTGGAAATCATTCATACTGATGTTTGTGGTCCAATGAATGTTGATGCTCGCGACGGGTATCGTTATTTTCTCACCTTCACAGATGATTTGAGCAGATATAGGTATATCTACTTAATGAAACACAAGTCTGAAACATTTGAAAAATTTAAATAATTTCAGAGTGAAGTGGAAAATTATCGTAACAAGAATAATGGAATTTATGATGTTGTTCGTGGCGTGCCGTTTGTGTCGTTTGCGCTGGCTACAGGATTTTCAGTTTTTAAAATGTTTTATCTCTTAATCGAAAAATCCGATTGAAAATCCGTTTTCACCATTAAATCCCTCGCGATGAGATCTTCGAAACTAGATCCCATGTTGATATGTTTTAATGAAATTTTTTTTGGATTAAAAGTTGTCATGTCTATTGCATATGAATTGCCATGATGTTTATACGAAAGTTGCCATGATATGTTTCAGCTATTTTCTTCTACATTTAAAAGTAAATTTTGACATTTATAAAACGGGGAATTAAGAAACTAGACTTGCCATGAACCATAAACTAAAATTGCCATGATACATGCACGTAAAATTGCCATGGTTCATACAAAAAAATAATTTTCATGGTCAAAGTACTGGAGTTGCAATCATCAAAATACTAAAATTCCCATGATCTACAAACTAAAATTGCCACATGGCAACTTTAGTTTAAGCCCTATGGCAACTGCAGTGTAAACATCGTGGCAACTTTTGGCAAAAAAAAAAAATTCGTCGAAACATATCATGGGGTCTAGTTTTGAAGATCTCGTCGAGACGGATTTAATGGTGAAAACGGATTTTTAGTTCGCTTTTTTATTTAGGAGATACAACATTTTTAAGCCAAAAACCAAAAAAAATTCTGTTGATGTCATCTATTCATACGTGGCAAAATGAGTGGTGATGGAGGCGTGTGGGCGATGTGCAAACGCCCACACGTGTGGGCGTTAACATTTCCGTTATTTTATCATGTAGTACTGTTTAAATCTAAACAATCCGTAGCAGATCTTCATGGTTGGTCTTGAGTGGAGAGACCCTGACTGCGTCCTATTATGAAGATTGGAGTAGAAATTATAGCCGGATCATCATTCGCTTTCTGGTTCAGATCTGGGCAAGTGTCATCCGAATCACATCTAGCAGTGTCCCCGATTCGCCTAACCCCGCACGACGCCACCAGCTCGGCGTCATGGTGGCCGGCAGATCGCCCGATCTTGACGTTGAACGCCTCCACCCCGCTCCGCAGGTCTACAGTGAGGCTGTCCATCAGGAACCCTGGTAGCTGCACGCCGGTGCCTTTAGCAACGACGAGCTGCTCCCTCGACTTCATCGGCCCGACGCAGAGACGGCGCGGTGCGGCGGCGCTGGTGGCGAGAGGGACGCAGCGGTAGGACAGGTGCACGTAGGTGCCAGCGTCCATGCACGCGCCGCGGCCCGGGCTGGCCGATGCAAGGCGGAGGGTGAGGTTGAACTGCGGGTCGAGAATGAGGTTCTTGGACGGTGGCAGATCTAGGCCCGAGACGGAGTTGATCGTGACGGAGTAGCGCCGGTGGGGGAGGCCGAAGACGAGACCGAATGTCAAGCCGAGGGCGAGGACCAGCAACACGACTGGTAGGTGCAATGTGGCGTCGAACACGGCCACCCCTCTCTTCATGTCCGCCGCAAGAGCGTCCAACACTTTTCCTGCTGGAAACGCGTTATGCTGCCGAAATTTCCGGCGAAATTCCGCACGACTTGTCGAAATTTTGGTCTTGTTTGTAAGAAAAGAAAAAAATCTAGGGTGTTGGGTGCAAAATTTTAGGGACTCGGCTGCAAGAACATGTTGTTTGCCGGGATGGAAAAGGAAAAAGGATGCGTTGTTCCCATTTCTATGACGTCACGTGTCAAGTCGACCACGCGAGGAAAAAAAAAGTTGACCACGCGAGAAAATAAAAAAGCAAGAGCAGCAGCGACTCCCGGCATCCGCTGACTATTTTTTCTATCTCGCGTGCTCTCTATTTTTCTTCTTCTTCTCCCTTTATTTAATTTGCCGCCCCGCCGCAGACCAACCAAAAGAGAAAGAGGAGTACTCGTAAAGTAAAGAGCGAGCGCTTGCTTGGATGGAAGCATGTTTTTGCGTTTACACGACACGAAGAGTCTACCTACGTATAGCGAGGATTTGCATTCTCTTGGTCCACCTAGCTAGGATTTGCTCTCCTTCCATGCATGAGACTCCTGGACTACCAAAAACCTCGCTTGTAATATACAAGGTCGGTGCTTTCCGACAATTAGAGAAAGATGACCCACGGCCAACGCTACTAGAGATCGAATTTTCTTCTTTACCAACAACAGAAAATTTAGCAGAGATCAAGATCGAGCCATGGACATGTTGGTCGCCAGCGGCTGGTTCACGGGGGTGCTGTCGTCGTTGACGAGGTTCCTCTTCATGTGGTCCATGGCGCAGCAGTGCATTCCGGATTTTCTCAGGAACTACGTCGACACGCTCGCCAGCCGCATCATGGACGCCATATCCCCCTATGACACCGTCACCATGGACGAGCGCCACCCTGACTACTTCGGCCGCAACCAGGCCTACGCCACCGCCGAGGCCTACCTCACCGCCACCTGCCGGTCCGGCGCCCGCTGCCTCCGCGCCACCCTCGGCTTCGACGACGACCGCATGAGCCTCGCCCTGGACGACCACGAGGATTGGTGTTAGAACAAATTTTTAAATCATTAAATGCTACTGAACATTATTTTTGAATGGTACAAAACATTTTTTAATTACTTGGAGATTTTTTACATTGTATGAACATTTAAGAGTAGCACAAAGAAATTTCTGAAACATGTGAACATTTTTTTAAAGTCATAAATGTTTTTAAAGATATGAAACACTTTTTAAAATTACGCAAACACTTTATAAATTGTCTAATTTTTTTGAATGTCACAAACATATTGTTGAAAATCATGATCAATTTTTAAATGTCGTCAACATTTTTAAAGCACGCAGGAGGGTGCAGCAGGCAATTTGATTTATCTAGCAACCAAAGAAGAAACAACACTGTCCAGTAGCTGAATTTTTAACTGAAGCTAGCGACCAAAGAAGCAGCCATGTAGGCAACTTGATTGATCTACAGGAAGCTAGCAGTATGTGTGCATGGCTGGATTGAAATTGAACGCAGTGCTGCTGAATTTGTTTAGCTAGCGACTAGAACCTATTATGTTGTTGTTTGTTTGTTGTTGCTTCAGTTAAACTGCACAAGACATGTACTGTACTAGTACCTTGCATGTGTTTGATGATATATGTGTAGAAGAAAGATGCAATGCGGCCTTGGAGTGGTGATGCCCTATTTTAGGATAGCTGTTGGAGACAGCGCTTGCTCGTGCCCAAAATAATATATCAGTTTTCGTGTCGAAAAAGTTTTACTCCACCAGCTTTTCGTGACAAAAAATAAGGCTGATGTTGGAGATGCTCTAAATGTGTGATTATTTGGTTGTCCACTTTTCCTTGTTGCTATCTCTTATAACTCTCTTGATCAGTCTGCTTATGGCCACTTGATTGCAGAATTAGAAATTTCATGGAAGCTTGCGGGTGAGTTCCTTTGAAATTAGAGTGCGAGCAAAATAGGGTATTCTCATTGTCTAGCTAATCATGGTTGTTATGTTGGTAGCACCCCTCGTTAGCTATGCCAGGTTCCAGATTGTATCTCTGAAGCTTGTATTAGCGGACTATAATTCTATTCTTATGAAATAAAACCTATTCTTTCTCCCAGAGAAAGTATCTAGCATCATCACGTTTCTTCTTGTTTGAGAGTGTGTTTTCATGTTTTATTATCTCAGCAAAATCTGAACGCACATACATGAACACATTTAATAGTAGATCAGTGCACGCTATATAGTATGCACCGTTGAAAAACACTACCTATTCACTAGCCTACTACTGGTACTACAAATTTACGCATAAAGTCAAGCAGTTATTGAGGAGAAAATTTGACAAAAAGATTCACCCGAACAAACCAGGTGAATGGGGCTCCTGTATAAATTACATAATCTAATTTGTATTACTTGAAAGGAAGATAAACCAACCGATGCGTGTCAGCACCCTACGGACTGATTCGGATGCACGGATACATACTTTGTGTATACTATGTACGCATCATTTACTGACTCACACATTTGTACTATATGCTATCGTGGGCAGAATTATTATCCTCGTCTTCTTTCTAGTCGTCGTGGCTAATATTGTCGTCCCTATCGTCTTCCTCCTTTTCTTCATCACTACTGTCATTCCCTTCTTCATCTTTGTCCCCGGCAGATGCTTTCTCCTTCAGCGCCATAATCAGTCTACCAAGGCAGGCGTCCACGTCCTTCTTCTTGGACCTAGGCATCAGGTTCTCCGCTACATCGGCCGGCGACATGTTAACCTCGCCTAGAAGCTGCCGAATCTCACTGAACATATCGTGCTCTTCGACACCAAGGTAGTTCTTGGCAAGCACCTTGAAGGACTCAAAGCAGCAGTATGACATCTCGATGTGCATGTCCATCCTGCCACGCCGGATCAACGCCGGGTCTAGGTTCTCCTTGTGGTTGGTCGTGAACACAATGACTCGCTCGCCTCCGCATGCGGACCATAGCCCGTCGATGAAGTTGAGCACCCCAGACAGCGTCACCTTGTTCTCCTTGTCCTTGCCTTCTCCATCGTCCTTCTTCTTCTTATTGCCCTTCTTACCGCGCTTGCCTGTGAGATCGATGGAGCAGTCGATGTCCTCAATGACGATGATCGACTTGCCTTCCGTGTCGATGAAGAGCCTCTTCAGCTCGGTGTTGTTCTTGACCGTGGTGAGCTCGAGGTCATAGACATCATAGTTGAGGTAGTTGGCCATGGCCGCGATCATGGTGGACTTGCCGGTGCCAGGAGGCCCAAACAATAGGTAACCTCGCTTCCACGTCTTGCCGATTGAAGCGTAGTAGTCCTTGCCGTCACGGAACATCTCGAGATCGTCAAGAATCTCTTGCTTCTTGGCGGGGTCCATGGCGAGGGTGGAGAAGGTGGAGGGGTGCTCGAACTTGAGGATGCTCCAGCCGTAGTCCCCGGACCAGTCGTCCTTGGGTTTGTTGGTGTGGAGGCTGCGCTGGCGGTTTCTGCTGATGGCGTGACGGCCCTCGGCGAGGACGTGCGGCAGGTAGGCGTCCTCGACGAGCCCCCGGTGGCGGCGATGGAAGGTGAGGCGGTACATGCGGCGCTCCTCGGTGCGGCCGGGGCCGTTGGTGATGATGGTGGTGACGCGGGGAACCAGCTTGAGCTTGGTCCAGCGCATGTTGGCACCGCGGAAGTGGTCGACGACCACGTGGTCGTCCATGGTGAGGCTCATGCGGTCGTCGTCGAAGTCGAGGGTGGCGAGGAGTGAACGGGCAGCGGACGCGCAGGTGGCGCTGAGGTAGGCCTCGGCGATTTCGTAGGTCTCGCTGCAGCCGAAGAATTCGGGGTCGTGCGTCCAGGGTGACGGTGTCGTAGGGGGATATGGCGTCCATGATGCGGCTGGCGAGGCTGTCGACGTAGTTCCTGATAAAATCCGGAACGCACTGCTGCGCCATGGACCACATGAAGAGGAGGTTCGTCAACGACGACAGCACCCCGGTGAACCAGCCGCCGGCGACCAACATGTCCATGGCTCGATCTCGATCTCGATCTCTACTAGTAGTATCTTTTGTTTGATAATAAATTCGATATCTACTTCTGCATCACGTGGGTCGTCTTTATATGCCCGAACGCACCGATCTTCTGAATACAAGTACAACGCAAACCCTAGATGCATGGACTCTGTCAACGGAGAAAATATGAACAAATGCACGAGCGAAATTTCCTTTGGGAGACTAGTAGTTTTTGCACGGGTTACGTTTCCGGTTTCCCAAAGGAAACTAGATACACGGAGCTTGCAAAGGAAAGAGATTCCCCGCTCCTAGGGTTCCCCCGCGCTTCCGCCGCCGCCGGCCTGCGCCACCGGGCCCTGCCCGCATGGTGTTGGCGGCGGCGGCGGCCTTCCCTTCCCCACGCGCGGTGCCATGGATCGGGTGGTGGCGTCCCGCGGCAGTGCTCCTCGGTCGACGGTGGTTCCGGCAGCGGCGGCCGCCTTGGGTGGCCTAGAGGCGGTGGCGCGGCCACTTGGCGGCGGACTGGCGTAGTGGATGGTGGCGGTGCCCTCCCGGCCCAGATCCGGGCCCTTTTGGGCCCCATCTGGGTCTGGGCGCGCCTGTCTCGGTCTCGCCTGCGGCGGCTGCGGCAGCGGCGGTGGTGGCGCGGCTCGTGCGTGGGGTTGTGGAGACGGCGACACGTCTACTGCAGCTCGGCGACGGGTGCTTCACGAGCCCCTTTTGGGCTCTGCCGGGCCTCGAGGGCCTGGTACGCTCCCCTTGCCGCGTCCGGTCGGTGACCGTCGATGGCGGTGGAGGTTGTCTCCTTCGGCGTGGCTGCTGTCGCTGCCGCTCCTCGTTCCCGGCTGCTCCCTCTCGTCCTCGTCGGTCTCGCTTCGATGACCATGGTGTGGCGGCGGTGATGATGGCAAGATCGTGGTGGCGCACGTTCGTGGGTGGCTTGTCTGGTGGAGCACGTCGGACCGTTCGGGGTTGTGGGTGTTTGGCGGATGGGAGAAATCCGTGCCGGCTTGCCGGCACCGACGCGGTGATGCCTGTGGGCGCCATCGTTCCTTCTTGAAGGGCGTCGGGTCTTCCCCTTCCCCACGCCCCTCCGCGTACCGGGGGAAACCCTAGGACCTGTCCGGGCAGCAGCGTCGTCGTCGTCGTGTTCCTTCCTGAAGGTGCTGCTTGGTATGCGGAGGTTCGAGGTGCCTGGAGCGAGGTGGTACATCTCGGGTGGGGACAACGGTTTCGGGTTATCATCGTTTTCGCCGATCCGCGCTGTTAACAGTATTTTCTCTCTTCTTTCTCTTTTGTTTCTTTTGGGCATGCTTGTGTTGTTTGCCCCAGCATTGGACTCTTTGTTGTATCGGGCGGTTGCTATATCTATACAGCGGGGCGAAAGCCTTTTCCTTAACTAGATACACAGCTAAACCGACGTTTTTCTCTCCATATATGTAAGTATAAACCTGTATTGCGGCTATGCCAAACTCAAACTAATGCAAGACCGCTGTGAAGAAACTGTGTGATGAATAGTAACGATCGATGTTTATTGACAATGATGATGTACATATTTATACCTCCTGAAGAGGCGCGTCACACATGCGCGATGGTTACAATAGGCACAAGATGAGAATGACGCGTCTATTGCATTAGGATGCGATTGTTTGGGAGAGAAACCGCATGTCGGTTCCACGGGCAGAGATTCCATTTAATTAATTAATCCTAACACTCCTTCTAATCTTTGCTTCAATTATTCTTGTAAACATCATCATCAACATCTTGATCCTCATCATCATCATGATCACTTTCCTCCAAAAACCCTGTATGAAAAATATGAAAAAATATGAAGAGATATGTAGAATATGTAGAATATGAAGAGATATGTAAAATATGAAGAGAATAGTAAAATAGAGAGAAAGTGACATATCACCATGTCTGCATTACTATTGCCACATTAAAAACCTTCCGTAAGAAACTATTCAGGAAAAATATAGTATAAAGGAAAAGAGTGCAATATCAAAGATCTAAGGAGTTTCATACCAATTCCTTTGATATACTCCTCAAATAAAGAACTTGGTAATAACTTTGTAAACAAATCAGCAAGATTATAAAATGACTTTGTTTGCAAAATATTTGTCTCCCCGTTCTGTTGTAACACATGGGGATAAAATAACTTAGGAGAAATATGCTTTGTAATCTTACTCTTTATATAACACTACTAGGAGAAAGCTTATAGATAGAACCTAGCCGCCCGCGTCGTCCTCCCCCTAGGGCGACTCGGGTGGCCAGAAACCTAGCCGCCGCCGTCGCAAACTCCCTCCTCCTCTCCCTCCGCCGCCGCCGGAAGACGCCGCCGGGCTAAGCCCGGGGGCCGACGGCGGTGGTGGGGGATCTCCTCTCTCCACTACTAGGAAAAAGCCTATACACAGAATCTTACCAGCAGCGCTCTTCAAAATACCACGCTACTGCTACTTAGCAGCAGCGCGTGTCGCCAAAACGTGCTGCTGACAGGGAAATAGCAGTAGCGCGTCCACCGCATACAGCGCTACTGCTATAGTTGCCATGACCTCGCCCCCCGCTAGCTATAGCAGTAGCGCACTTTACTAAACAACGCTAATGCTATTCAGGTTAGCTGTAGCGCGTTTGGGCAAACGCGCTACAACTATCCCTACCTTATCCCCACGCGCACGACCGGCCCTCTCACTCACACTCTCACGCCCGCGTAACCGTCGTCGTGCGTCGCCGCCGCCGCCGCCTTCGTCCGTCCGCCACCGAGGTACTCCCCTCCTTTCGTGCCTCCTCCATCCTCCTCGCACATCCTCCCTCCGCCTGCGGCCGCCCCTTCCTCCTCCTCCGCCGCCCTCCTCCCTCCGCCTGCGGCCGCCCCTCCTCCCTCCTCCGCCGGCAGCCCTCCTCCCACCGCCCTCGACCTCGCCGTCCCTAGCTAGCTACCTCTCCGTCGCCCCCCACCCCCTTCCACTAGTTAGTACTAGATTTAGTAGTAGTAGATGTTAATTTAGGGTTAGCTAGTACTAGATGTTGCTTTAGTTAGTACTAGATTTTTAGTAGTAGTAGTGGTAGTTGAACTACTTTAGTTGTAGTTGAACTAGTTTAGTAAGTAAATTAATAAACTAGTTGAACTAGTTGAATTAACAGAACTAATCTATTTTTAGTAAGATAATTAATATAACTTGTTGAACTACTTTATTTTTAGAAAGAACTAGTTTTTTTCTATTTATAGTAAGTTTTTATTTAGTAAGAACTAGTTGAATTAATAAAACTAACATGTCATATTTGTTGTTATTTTTTAGTTTAAGCAATTATTCGGGATGTATTAGTGATAACTTATATGGTTTCAGCTGACCTCCGTCGTCCCCGTCACCGACCCCCTCCGACATCCCCGCCGTCGTCCCAGTCACCGACCCCCTCCGACATCAAGGTGAGACCAGCCAAATATCCTGTGTTGTTGCTCAAATAGGATATGTTGTTGCCAAGTGGCCGTTCATGTTCAGTTTACATCTCCGAGTGGCCTATGTTTTACCGGAGTGTTGATTAATTTCCGTCCCGGCAAATTTCAGGCGCTCGATATGTCCTTTTTAGCAAAGGTCATGCCAGATTTTGTCGTGAATTCTGGCATGACTTGTGCTAGAATATGTATAAGTTTAATCTTTGAATTATGATTGTAGGAAATGTCGTGCTCGGACGACGACGGTCTCCCGGGGGAGTGTAGCTGGTGCCACAACGATCGAGGTATGTGCGACAGGTTCGTTCGGCTGGACGAAGATCGGTCCTTAAGCATTAAGCTCGAGGAGACCTTCGATTGTGAAATGGTACGCAACAACGACAAGTGTTTTTTTCGTAATTAAGCATGACTTCAACTATTTCAACGTCTAATTTTCATATTTTACAATTCGACTAGCTTATCCCATGCCATGCAAGACGCTATGTCTTGGAGAGGATGGGTTTTGAAGACCATGAAAATTTTGAAACAAAGAAAATACACCTAAGGTTCCATCATGATATGGATTTTGAAGTAAATCTGTGCAATGCTCAGAGCGTAACCCATTTTGGTTGCCAAAATTGGGAAGCACTTTGCAAAATATATGGTTTTTATGAGGGTATGATTGTCACCATGGATCTTGGTGATCCTGACAGCGAGGAAGACAATATGGACATTTGGGTTCTTGTTGATACGCTTCCGATTATACCGCTATGTGAGTTTCTCAAACATAGTTATTAACTAATTTATATTGTTTATTTCAAAATAGTTGATAGCTTATTTCTATTGACAGCTTATTTTGATTCTTCAAAGACTGTGCGGAAGATGGTAGATAAAACCCACTACACCGATGGCACCGAATTAACGTATAAGGAGAAAAATCATCTGATCGCATTTTGTACTCTTCTTGAGAATTACAATGACTATTATCGAACTCCTCCAAATTATGGTGGATACGTGCTACTAGTGCATGTGTTGAACCACGATAACTTCTCTGGAGATACCCTGGTAAGATTTTTTACTATTACGACATCCGTGCATTTTTTGCATACTTCTAAAACTAGTACATCATTGCTAACTACGGAGTTATTATTATGTTTTTCAACAGAAACTCCCGATGGATTGTGTGCCTCATCTGATGCCTCTGCATGGCCGCCTCTCAGTTCTGAACATACTGCCAGGTAAATCTATGGAGCTAACCTGTGCATATCGGATTTCTAAAACCCGTGAACACATGATCATCAGAAAATGGAAGAAATGTATGGACATTCGCAAGGAGGTTCTTGGAAGTGACATTCAGCGAAAGGCAAGAATTGGAGACAGGCTAATCTCCGTTCTCCATAATGGAGAGTCAGGGGCTATCTTGTTTTTTGCTATTTTACCTTAGAAAATGTAGTAGGTCTTAATCGATTGTAATAGGTCGTATGAGGTACAATATGTTTATTATGTGCTAATGTGTTAGAGTTGATAATGATGATCTTGAGGAGGTGTTATGTGATGTCAATGATGAAAACGATGATCTTGAGGAGGTGTTATATGACAATGATGTATTATGATGCTAAGTTGTTAATGATATGATGATGATGATGATATTATTATATCATTGGGTGAAAAACCGCGGATTAGTTTCAAGTGGATGGACATCCACTTGAAACTAGTCCACGGTTCTTTCACTCCATGATGTAATAACTCATTATGATGTAAAAACAATCTCTAAATTCCTGTCGTATGAAAACTTGTGTAAAGGTGTATGAATACAACATGAAAAAGAAAAGAAATAAAATACTAAATAATAGTAGTAGCGCGGGTAAGGAGAAGCGCTACTACTAATTACCAGTAGCGATGTTGTGAAGAAGCGCTGCTACTAAGTCAATTTAGCAGTAGCGTGGGTCAAGACGCGCTATTGCTAAGCATTAGCTGTAGCGCCTTATCAGTAGCGCTCCTGCCCGCGCTACTGATAGGCCCAAAACCCGCTGTCGGTGTAAAAACCGGCGGATCTCGGGTAGGGGGTCCCGAACTGTGCGTCTAGGCGGATGGTAACAGGAGACAAGGGACACGATGTTTTACCCAGGTTCGGGCCCTCTCGATGGAGGTAAAACCCTACGTCCTGCTTGATTAATATTGATGATATGGGTAGTACAAGACTGGATCTACCACGAGATCAAGGAGGCAAAACCCTAAAGCTAGCCTATGGTATGATTGTTGTAATGTATGTTGTGTCCTACGGACTAAAGCCCTCCGGTTTATATAGACACCGGAGGAGGCTAGGGTTACACAGAGTCGGTTACAATGGTAGGAGATCTACATATCCGTATCGCCAAGCTTGCCTTCCACGCCAAGGAAAGTCCCATCCGGACACAGGACGGAGTCTTCAATCTTGTATCTTCGTAGCCTTGGAGTCCGGCGGACGATGATAGTCCGGCTTTCCGGACACCCCCTAGTCCAGGACTCCCTCAGTAGCCCCTGAACCAGTCTTCAATGACGATAAGTCCGGCGCGCATAATGTTCGGCATTGCAAGGCGGGTTCCTCCCTTGAATAATCCAGAGAAGATCATGAACACCAGGATAGTGTCCGGCTCTGCAAAACAAATTCCACATTCCACCGTAGAGAGAATAATGCACATAAATCCAATCTGCTGACGTATTTTGCGGCGTGACATCACACCGCTACCAGGCCTTTACTTGAATCGTTTTTTATTATACCACCTCAACACGTTTAGCGAAGCGGTTTCCTTGGCACGTCTTGTCAAAGCAGAGATCATGTTCCCCTTATTCCGGGATTCTCATCAATACGGACGTGGGTAACCCAACCGCGCCATTGATAGTGGCGCTTGGGAGATAAGCGAGTTTTACCAGGCTGGTGGGGGACGCATAGTCTCCGTCCGTCTATATATAAGGGATAAGGATTTACCTTCTCACCTACGCCTTCTTCCTCCTTTGCTTATCCATCTCCACGCACTCAAGCTCCAACGCCCAAGCTCGCGCATCTCGCCTCGACCTTCTTCGATCATGTCCGGAGCGGGAGGCAAATGGTTGGCCTCCACCGTTAAGGAGGAGCACATCACCAAGCTGCGCAGCGCCGGATACCTATCCAGCGGCATCGCGCATCGGCTGCCCGACGAGGGGCAGCTCATCCCCACCCCCGGGCTCCATGAGAGGGTTGTTTTCCTCCCCACTTCCTCCGCGGACTGGGCTTTCCACTCCACCCATTTGTCCGGGGCTCATGTTTTACTACAGCCTGGATTTCCATGATCTGGCGCCGAACTTCATCCTCAACATCTCGGCGTTTATCGTCGTGTGCGAGGCCTTCCTCTGCATCCGGCCCCACTTCGGCCTGTGGCTCAAGACCTTCAACGTCAAGCCGAAGGTTGTGAAGGGCACGCAAGCGGAATGCGGAGGCGCCATGTTGGGCAAGTTGCCCAACGTCCTTTGGCTCGAAGGGGCCTTCGTGGACTCCGTTAAGGGGTGGCAGTCGGGGTGGTTCTACATTACCGAGCCGCGCGAGCCCACATGGGCGGCGGCCCCCGAGTTTAGATCTGGCATCCCCACGCAGCTCACCTCCTGGAAAGAGAAGGGCTTGTTGTGGGGCAATCCGAAGGAGCTGAAGGGACTCCGAGCCTGCATCCAGAAGCTAGTGAGCAATAAGCTCAGGCTCGTCGATGTGGTTCAGGTCATGCTCATCCGCCGGATTCTCCCATGCCAAAAACGGGCATTTAATCTGTGGGAGTTCAATCCGGAACAGCACCAGGCGCTAAGCGGGCTCTTCGACACAATGTACGAAGGCACCTGGAGGGTGCTGTTTAAGGGTGCCAAAGCCCCCGCATCCGCGACGGAAGATCACGGATTTTGCTCGTAGCATCCAGCTGACGAGGTAAGTGATTCAACCCCTTTACGGGACACTTGTGGTAAATAGATTGATTCTAAGAGGGTTTCAATCTCTCCTTTCCTTTGGCAGGAATGGATGGAGAAGGCCGAGCAGCTCGTCTGTCCGGCTCCCATGCCAGAAGATCCAGTGGGCGCCCGTCTAGCGGGGCTGCTGGTTCCGGCACCACATGTGGTGCCGGAGAATAAGGCCAAGAAGGTGGCCACGGGGACTCGAAAGAGTTCCCATAATCAGGCGTCCGACGACGAGGCGGACTCCTCCCCCGAAGACGAGGAGGAGGAAGAAGACTCTCTCCCGGAGGAGGGAGAGAAGAAGAGGAAGGCTTCCCCAATAGGGGAGGCTGAAGGGTCCAAGAGGGGGAGAACTATTCTCCCGGACAGTTTCGCCAACACCATCGTTGGCGAGGAGGAGTGGCCTTCAAGGGCCAGGCGTCCGGCGAGATCGTAAGTATCCGGATCCCCGATATGCAATTTCTTTCTTGTCACCCAGTGTCCTACTAATGCGGCATTCTGTCCGTAGTCCGACCGATGATGATCTCCCCGCTTCATCGAGCGAGTCGTTGGCCCCGTCGGATGTGGATTCACTTCCGACGGCCTCTACCCCCCCGCGCCGACGAGGACGCCGAGGTGGGATCCCAGAGAGGGACCCATCAGGAGGAGGCTCCGGAGGCGCCGCCAGGCAGCCTCCCGGACTTTGCGCCGGACTCTACATCGGAACCCTTCGAAAGAAGGGCAAGACTGTGACACCGGCGGCCTCCGTCCAACCGGAGGCGCCGGACAACTTGTTGGAGGCGCTTAAAGGCGCTTCCATCGAGGAAGAACACCGCACTATCATGAGTGCGGTGATTCAGAAGGTTCAGCTTGCCAAGAGCGGGCTGACCGAAGCCTGCAGCAGCCTTCTAACAGGCTTTGAGGTAAGAAGTTATAACTATGTAATGTAATACCGCATAGACAGTAGCCCCTGATGCTCAGTTCGGTGTTCGGAAAGAAAAGCCGGACTGAGGATCTAAAAAGATATACGCAGGGTTGCTTTAAATATGTCCATATGGGTTTGCAGGCTGCGCTGCTGACCTCTGCCGCACTGACTGCGGAGGTCGGTGCATTGAAGCAGGATCTAGAGCGGTCCGAGCGAGAGCTCGGCCATGCCAAGAAGCAGCTCGAGGACAAAGAAGGTGAGTAACACCAGTTTGAATAGTTACCTTACAGAAAAGGATTTAGGTTGCAATAAAATTAACAAGGATAATATGAGTATTGCAGGGGCCACGAA
The DNA here is from genome assembly GCF_002162155.2 of Triticum dicoccoides. NCBI lineage: Eukaryota > Viridiplantae > Streptophyta > Magnoliopsida > Poales > Poaceae > Triticum > Triticum dicoccoides. Next base: position 713,207,840 of record NC_041391.1, read on the forward strand.
TGAGGTGGCAGCCCTGAAGGAGGCTGTGTCCGCGGCCGAACACAGTGCGGCCGCAGAACGGGCAGAGCGAGAAAAGCAAGAGGCATAGGTGGCGGAAGTACGTCAAGAGCTCCGGGCTCTCATGGAGAAGCATGAGAGCTTGGAGCGTGACTCCAAGACTCGAGAGTCCGAGCTTGCCTCGGCTCTCGAAAGTGCCAAGTCCGCCAAGGCCGAGGCCCATAAGGCCCTTCAGGAGATTGAGGATTTAAAGAAGATAGCGGCGGGTAAGGCATTTTTCATGCAAAGCAAGCATGTTAATGTAAACTACCTGACACTTACCCGCATTCGGAGCTCTCCAGGGGCGTTTGCAGATCTGCCGCACAGTGTGTCCGATGCCGCCGCATTCTACCATGGCGAGGAGGGGAGCTCAACGGAGAAGGTCTTCTGGTCTCAGTATGCTGAGGCCAGCCATCCGGTGCCCCCCAAGCGACCAATTGAAGCAGCTGGTCGAACTCCACAAGGTAGCTGAGGAGGCCATGAAGGGCCTTATAGTCCAGCTGTGGCCTGGACAGGCCATGCCTGGGAGCTACTTCGGCCTCGTGCGGCGGCTGGTGGATGCGTGCCCCTGGGTGGAGGTCATCAAGCGCTCTGCCTGTATTGAAGGTGCTCGTCGGGCCCTTGCCCGCACGAAGGTGCACTGCGGCAGGTTGGATGCGGAGAAGCTTCTCACGGACCCACCGCCACCGGGCAAGGAGTATCGCACGCCCGAAATGTATTATAAAACTGTCCTGAAGGGAGCCCGCGATATTGCGGATGAGTGCCCCAGAGATGTAATTTTGGAGTAAACTCTCTATGTGTTATCCTGTGCGCTGAAAACTTTGTTCATGTGCGCATTAAGCAATGCTTGTTTAATTTGAAATATTACCTTCTGTGCGGCCGTTTATAAAATCTGAGAGATGGCAAGTCGTTGGCTTCAGCCCCCGAGCCACTAGTGCTGGGGTGTTCAGGATAAACTTGAGCACTCTTGTTCCCATTTTTGGGTCCATCTAGGGAGGCGCTCAACACAACGAACAAGGCAACCGGACTTATAATGCTTGAACACTCTCACTTAGCCATAGAATTCTATAATTTTAAATTTCGGCGAAGCCCCTGGTATTCGGAAGATCGAATCCGGGGCGCTATCCACGCCTTCGTCGGACATTGTCCGGAACTTCGCTCGAAGCGGCGTGAGTCTTTAAGGACCCGAAAAAACCTCTCGAACAGCGACCAGTCTCTCGCCTTATCATGCCGGTCAGTTTTAGCTTTCTCCACTTAGGCGCTCGCCCGGCTCAACCGGGGCGCAATCGCAGTGGTTCTCCCAGTGCCACCTTAGCCGACAGAACGGAACGTAAGGCACCAAAACGTGGGAGCCGGGCAAACCCAACTATTGACCCAAGACATGATTCGGAGCCGATTCATATAATGCTATAACTTCGGGGTGCCGCACTTATGAAAGTGTTCGGACTTATCACACCATAATGTGGGGAACGTAAGCCCCTGGTGTATTAGGCCGTACCAAAATATACGGGTGCAAGATGTCATGTAATGAACATATAAAAAGTGATGTAATTGCAGTCGAAAAGTGCTGCATTATTTATTAAAGGAAGTCTGCTATGAGTGCGGACTGATACAAATAGTGCGGTAAGCAAGGGATTTGGACTAATTAAACAGGTCCCCCTCCAGGGATGAGCTGCGGACTTGGTGTATATAATCGAATTTAATGCTCATAATTGAGACCACCTGAGTATTCGTCGCAGCCTTCTTTCTTCCATGGCTATTGCATCGTGAGTTCGGCAGGTTCACCACCGGACAGGGCCTCTGGTTTAACGGAGTCCTGTGTATACAAAGAAGGAAAACGATAATAATAAAAAAAAGAAGGGGGCGTGCTTGCGAGCCCCTAGTGTGGTCGAGCCGCACTCTGGGCCCATTGTGATCGTGCCCCTTCCCCTGCGCCCATGGTATCTCCAAAGCGTAATGATGTACGCGGAGAGTTGTCCTTGTAATCATGCGAGGGCGGGGGTTAGGGCCGCATTGCTACGCGTGCTCTGATCGTGCCAGGTTGTCTTGGTTGGTGTTGCTTCGGGCGTGTTTTGCTGTATCCGGCTGTTTGACGGCCGGACTCGAGAATTGCCTTAAAAGGCTGCTCTGTACTTCTGCCGCGAGAGCCGCTGTATGTTCCTCCGTTCGGAGGGAGCGTTCCGTATTTTCATTGACCGTGATGACTCCACGAGGGCCTGGCATCTTGAGCTTGAGGTATGCATAATGCGGCACCGCGTTGAACTTTGCAAACGCGGTTCGTCCGAGCAGAGCGTGATAGCCGCTGCGAAATGGGACTATGTCGAAGATTAACTCTTCGCTCCGGAAATTGTCCGGGGATCCGAAGACCACTTCCAGTGTGACTGAGCCCGTACAATTGGCTTCCACACCTGGTATGACACCTTTAAAGGTTGTCTTTGTAGGTTTAATCCTTGAGGGGTCTATGCCCATCTTGCGCACTATATCCTGATAAAGCAGGTTCAGGCTACTACCGCCGTCCATCAGGACTCTCGTGAGGTGAAATCCATCGACGATTGGGTCTAGAACCAATGCGGCGAATCCGCCATGGCGTATGCTGGTCGGATGGTCTCTTCGATCGAAAGTGATTGGACAAGAGGACCATGGATTGAACTTTGGGGCGACTGGCTCCATCACATAGACGTCCCTTAGTGCGCGCTTCCTCTCCCTTTTGGGTATATGGGTTGCGTAAATCATGTTCACCGTCCGCACTTGTGGGGGGAAACCCTTCTGTCCTCTATTGTTTGGCGGTCGGGTCTCTTCCTCGTCGTCGCTGTTTAGCCCCTTGTCATTGTTTTCGGCAATTAACTTACCTGCCTGCTTGAACACCCAGCAATCTCTCTTGGTGTAATTAGCTGGCTTTTCAGGGGTGCCATGTATCTGGCATAAGCGATCGAGTATTCGGTCCAAATTGGACGGACCCGGAGTGGTTCTTTTGAATGGCTTCTTCCGTTGACTGGGTTTAGAGCCTCGGAATCCGGCGTTGACTGCCGTATCCTCCTTGTCGTCGCCGTTAATGCGGCGCTTATTTTTGTTTCGACGTGACCTGCCGTTGTTGTCCTTAGTATCCGGACTGCCAGAATTTTTACGGAGGTTGTTGCTGCGAGCTAGCCAGCTATCCTCTCCCGCGCAAAAGCGGGTCATTAGTGATGTGAGGGCTGCCATGGATTTCGGCTTTTCCTGTCCCAGGTGCCGGGCTAGCCACTCGTCGCGGATGTTATGTTTGAAGGCTGCAAGGGCCTCTGCATCCAGACAGTCGACGATTTGGTTTTTCTTTGTCAAGAACCGTGTCCAGAATTGTCTGGCCGATTCGTCTGGCTGCTGAATTATGTGGTTTAGGTCATCGGCGTCTGGTGGCCGCACATACGTGCCCTGGAAGTTATCGAGGAATGTGGCTTCCAGGTCTTCCCAACACCCAATTGACTCTGCGGGCAAGCTGTTAAGCCAATGCCGAGCTGGTCCTTTAAGCTTGAGTGGGAGATACTTGATGGCATGGAGATCGTCGCCGCGGGCCATATGGATGTGAAGAAGATAATCTTCGATCCAAACCGCGGGGTCTGTTGTGCCATCGTAGGATTCGATGTTTACGGGTTTAAACCCTTCAGGGATTTGATGATCCATTACTTCGTCAGTGAAGCATAGCGGGTGTGCGGCGCCTCTGTATTGAGCAATATCATGACGCAGCTCGAGAGAGCGTTGTCTGCTGTGTTCGGCCCGGCCGGGGTTATTGTATCCGGCGCGACGGTATTCGTCATGGGTCGTGGGGCGCCACGTGATCCGTAGATGGATCTGGATTGCCTTGCTTTGTCCTCCAATATATCTCGCAAGTCCGGCGTGTTCCCTCTTGGCTTCGTACTTTTGGAGCGATGCCGGGGTACGGTCTTGGTTGGGGGCCTGGATGCCTCTCTGTCACGACCACGGGGTGGTCGGTCAGCCGTATCGTGCGCTGGTGATGGAGGTATGTATACTTCCTCCTCTAATCGGGGGAGCAGCTTGCGTCTTGGGTAACTTTTGGAGGGGCGTTCGAGTTTATACTCTTCGGCCGCGAGGACCTCGGTCCATCGATCGGCCAGCAGATCCTGATCAGCTTGAAGCTGCTGCTGCTTTTTCTTTAGGCTATTTGCCGTGGCGATAAGCCTGCGTTTGAAACGCTCTTGTTCGACGGGATCCTCGGGCATGACGAATTCGTCGTCGTTGAGGCTTGCCTCGTCTTCGGAGGGAGGTGTATAGTTATATTCCTCAACCTCTTCGTCTGCCGCCCTCTCGTGAGGGCTTGCTTCTGCATCCTCCTGCGCTGAGTCTTGCTGGAGGGGATTATCTTCGGCACTCTCTGGGGTATTATTATCTCCTGTGCCGGAATCTCCATTCTTGCTGTGGCGGGATTTAGAGCGGCGCCGCTGACGCTGGCGCTTGGGCTGTTTCTTTAAAGAATCTGCCTCCGCTGCTTCTTCGCCGTCCCCGTCTTTTGGGGTGTCCACCATGTATATGTCGTATGACGAGGTGGTCTTCCAGTGCCCTGTAGGTGCTGGTACCTGTTCGTCTCCGACATCGTCGTCCATAGCATCGATGTCTTCGGAGTCGTAGTCTAGCATGTCGGTTAGATCGTCGATAGTGGCTACAAAGTGGGTGGTGGGTGGGCTCTGAATTTCTTCGTCGTCCGTATCCCAACCATCCTGGCCATAGTCCGGCCAGGACTCTCCGGATAGCGAGAGATGCTTTAGCAAATTTAGGATGTCGCCAAAGGGCGAGTGTTAGAAGATGTCCGTGGCGGTGAATTCCATAACCGGCGCCGAATCAGATTCGATTGGCAGGGGCGCGGGAGGTCCGGAGTCCGGCAAGGAGTCCGGCACCTCGGAGTCACGAGCTTCGCGAGGGACAAGGGTAGTGTTCGGCTCCATCGCCGTGGAAGTTGAAGCCCCCGGGGCAGTGTGTAACCTCCGATCCTCGATCTGGGCGATCGGCTCCGGTCTAAGGGCCAGAGCGGATTGTTGTGCAGCCACCAAGGCACTGTTCGGTGACAGAGTTAGATCATGCCCATCGTAACAGTGCAGCACACTTGGCTGTGGCTCGAGCCCATCGAAGATCAAGTCCTCGCGGATGTCGGCCGTGAAGTTTAGGCTTCCAAATCTGACCTGACGACCAGGGGCGTAGCTTTCGATCTACTCCAGATGGCCAAGCGAATTAGCCCGCAGTGCGAAGCAGCCAAATACGAAGATCTGTCCGGGGAGAAAAGTCTCACCCTGGACAGCGTCGTTGGTTGAAGATGCCATCGAACCTATCGGTGATGACACAGAGGAACTCTCAATGAAAGCACCAATGTCGGTGTCAAAACCGGCGGATCTCGGGTAGGGGGTCCCGAACTATGCGTCTAGGCGGATGGTAACAGGAGACAAGGGACACGATGTTTTACCCAGGTTTGGGCCCTCTCGATGGAGGTAAAACCCTACGTCCTGTTTGATTAATATTGATAATACGGGTAGTACAAGAGTGGATCTACCACGAGATCAAGGAGGCTAAACCCTAAAGCTAGCCTATGGTATGATTGTTGTAATGTATGTTGTGTCCTACGGACTAAAGCCCTCCGGTTTATATAGACACCGGAGGAGGCTAGGGTTACAATGGTAGGAGATCTACATATCCGTATCGCCAAGCTTGCCTTCCACGCCAAGGAAAGTCCCATCCAGACACGGGACGGAGTCTTCAATCTTGTATCTTCGTAGTCTTGGAGTCCGGCGGACGATGATAGTCCGACTGTCCGGACACCCCCTAGTCCAGGACTCCCTCACCCGTGCTGCTGCTAGGCTTTTCCCTAGTAGTGCTCGCGCGTCTCCGGGGTGGGGCAAACTCCAAGGCATGTGGTGGCGCGACCGATCTGGGATCTGCGGCGCGGCAAATGGCTGCAGGCGGCGGGAGGCCGACCCGTCCTCGGACCACGACTGCTTGGCACGGCGGAGGCCAGGGCTGCGGGCGCTGCGGATGGCCCTTCGGGCGGTGGCTGCGGTTGGCGACGGTCGGCTTGGCTGCGCATGCTGCCTTCAGATCGGCGACGGCAGCGTGGAGGGCCTGGTGATCTCGTCGGCGGCACCTCCGATCAGATCTGTTCTGACCGGTGCAGCCGGCGGCAGTGGTCATCTCTTCCGTCCGAGGTGGTTGGCCTAAGGCTGGGTGTTCGGATCTCGGGATCCGTCATCTGGCACCAGCTGCGAGTCGGGAAGGTGTAGTTGCCGGTGAAAACCAAGACGACGGCGGGCGATGGCGACGTTCCACGTCATTACCTTGATGAAGGCATCGTCATGTGACTACCATCGACCCACTCGTATTGCTCCGGGGGAAACCCTAGGATCTGTTGTTCCAGACCGGACGATGGCGGCACTGCGGTGTCGTTTCTCTCTTGGGAGCATCGTTTTGTGGAGCAGCGCTGGAAGTCAGAGGCAGGAGGTGGAGCGGCTTCGTCTTGCACGGAGCTTCGGTGGAGATGTCAAGTCATGCCTGACCGACAGGTGCTACGCTTGGTCATGCCTGGTCGGCAGGTGCTATGCACGACAGATCCTCCAAGGGCTCCAACCTGTGTGGGCTGGTGGTACTTGGAAGCATGGCGCTGAGGTGTATCAGTGACGACCGCGACGTGTTCAGTTATTTGCACGCAGGGAGGAGGTGCCGTTGGGCGCCGTGTTGGTGTCGACGATAGCTGGACCGTGCAAGGTTGATGCATCAGTACAATGCTGAAGATGGAGCGGTGGCAGTTGGCGGCGGCGGCCTCTGAGAGCACGCCGGACCAGTGTGTGCTCTAGACTCGGCAAGTGGCTAGGTTGGGGTCTCTGGTCTTAGATGTTAGTCTTGGCTGCGATATCTATTTGGTATTAGGCCCAGGCTATCTACGCCCCTTCATCAACTGGATAGGTGTAGCGACATTTTGTTGCTTAGACGGCGGCTTTAGTCTTACTGTTGTATGACTTTGTAAGGTCTTGTGAGAATAATTAATAAAGTGGTTGTATGCATCGCCCAGATGCAGAGGCCGGGGGTCTTCCTCCTTTTCTAAAAAAAGGAGAAAGCTTATAGATAGAACCTTGGCAGTAGCACGGGCTTGGGGTGCGGCGCTACTGCTACTTAGCAGTAGTGCATGGTGTAAACCGACGCTACAGGTATAGATGTAGCAGTAGCATTGGACAGCCTACCAGCGCTACTGCTAAGTGGATCCATCCTCGCCCATCGGGGCTGACCGTAGTAGTAGTGGCAGTTGAAAAGTAGCGCTACACCTAATATATTAGCAGTAGTGCTTGTCGGATGACCGCCGCTACCGCTATTTGTGCACGGTGCTAGTAGGTGGGCCATACATAGCAGTAGCGCTGGTCAACAGGCCAGCACTACTGCTACAAAATTTAGTAGTAGCGTCGTTTTCTATCCAGCGCTACAGGTAAGTCTAACTTATCTTCACCCGCGGCCCTCACTGTCCATCTCCACTCTCTATCTCCATCCCCGTCGCTGCCACTGCCGCCCCCGCATTGTCGCCGCTGCATTGCTGCATCCCGCTGCCGCCATCGCTCCCCTGGTATGTCTCCCTCCCTCCTCCCACCATCCCTCCGACCCTCCTCCCCCCCTCCTCCATTCCTCCGACCCTCTCACTCCTCCCTCCCTCCCACCCTCTCCCTACGACCCTCAACCTCCATCCCTCCCTCCTTCCCTCTCTCCTGCATTTAGGGATGGCACCCGCAGGGACTGGGTACGGGTGGAGCCACCCCATACCCTTACCTATCATCCCAAACCTTACCCATCACCCGTATCCACATCCGTTGACGGGTAGAATTTTTTCCCATATCCGTCACCCGTCAGGGTAAATGGGTACCCACGGTAAAATTACCCAGATTTGCAACACATCAATTTGAGCATTACATAGTCATAAACAACAACTTATAACAATAATTTATAAACAACAACACATCATGACATGAATGCATACTCGTTCGTGGGCTAGCTATTTTGGTGCGGCGGCCTAACATGAATGCATGATGAGGTTTTGTTAGGCCTATCAGATTTATGTACATATAATATGTTTAATATGTGGATAAATAATATATAAGGTCTATTTGTAAGAATATATGCGGGTACATGGGTACATGGGTATGGGTTATACTAAACCGTACCCGTACCCCACTATACCCGATGGGCATAAAATTTTCCTATTTATGTACCCATGGGTATTTTTTCGACCCATACCCTTGCCCTAATAGGGGTTTTACCCGCAGGGTACCCGGGTAATGGGTACTCATTGCCATCCCTACCTGCATTGCATAAATGGATGGATTTAAACTAGGCTTTTTAGTAATGCTTTGGATAGATAGATGGATGGATGGATATATGTCAGTGTTAGAACTAGGGTATTTTTTGTAATACAAATTTTCAGTAAAAAAAACTAGTAATACAATTTTTTAGTAAATGTAGGTCTTTTGAATTATCATAATAATGTTTTTGTTTATATTTTGTTTTTTGCAGAAATCAAGGAGCCCCTGCATCGTCCCCTTCACCGACCCCCTCCGACCTCGAGGTGAGACCAGCCAAATCCCCTTGTCGTGTCGATGATGATGTAGATGTTTTTATAGATGTAGTAGCATAGTAGATGACTAGTTGTGACAATGAGTATCCCCCGAGCGAAAAGAGTCCTCTCCGCAGGATACTCCCACGACCCATGAGCTAGGGTTCATCCCCTGCTCCCCCCACCGCCGACGGCCAGTCTCGCCTCCTCCTGCCAGCGTCGGCCGCCGTCGCACGCACCTCCCGGCCCACCTCCCTCTCCCCCCTCCTCCTCCCCTTCCCCGGCGCTCCTATCGCCCCCGAGGCGGCGGAGTGCCCCCCTGCCCTCCTCCCGTCTCGACCCCCTCCTCCTCCATCTCCCTTCGCCGCCGCCGGCAGCGGCCTCTGACGTGCTCGGGTGGCGCCGACGGCGGTGGACGTCCCTTCCACGCGCTCCTGGAGGGGGTGTCGGGGCTCCCTCCTGCCCCGCGGCGGTGTTGTTCGGCAGGCGGTGGTGGGGCCTGACAGCGGAGTTCTGCGGGCCTCGGGTGCCCTTGATGCGGCGGCGTGGCCGTTGGCTGCGGGGTGGCGCGGTGGGAGCTGGTCGGCGGCGCCCGCTCGGCCCAGATCTGGGCCCTTTTGGTCCCTATCTGGGTTGGGGCGGGCCTGCAGTCCGGGGCGTGACGGCATGGCTCCCTGGTGATGAGACAAGGCGGCTGTGGCTGCGGTGGTGGTGGCTCCGGTGGCTGGCATGCTACATCGTGGCTGCAGGGACTGTCCGGACCCGTTGGGGTCCGGCCGGGCCGATGGTGGCCTGGCAAGTCCCTGTCACTACGTCCGGTCAGCTCTGCGCGGCGGTGGAGGTTGTTCGCTCCTATCGGCCGTGTTGCTGTTGCCTCGGAGCCCGGTGTCTTCTCGTCCTACCTCCAGGTCTTGTGTTGGTGACCTCACTGAGACGGTGAAGATGGTGCGGTATCCGTGGTGGCACAGGCTGGTGGGCGGCATGTTGGGTGGTGCGCTTCCGATTGTATGGGGTAGTGGTGGTGGTTTCGGGGCGGGAGAAATCTCTGGCGGCTCGTTCACCACCGACGCGGCCGCGCCCATGGGCGTTGCCGGACCCTCCTGAGGGGCGTCGGTGACACCCCTTCCCACTGACATCCGTGTACCGGGGGAAACCCTAGGACTTGTCCGGGCAGCAGCTTCGTCATCGTCGCATTTAGTCATGAAGATGTTGCTTGGTATGCAAGGCTTCGGAGTGCTTGGCGGGCGGAGGTACTTCTCCGGAGGGTGCAGTGGATGTCGGCCATCTTTGCTTAGTTGAACTGCCGGTGTCAGCATTTGTCTCTTTTTTCTTGCTATCCTTTTTCGGGCTTCTTTGTGCTACAGCCCCAACAAGTTGGTTGTATTGGTTGGACATTGCTTTATAGTCTAAAGCGGGGGGAAAACCCCTTTTCGTCAGTAGTTGTGACAATGTGATGAAGCTAGTTTTTTTTGAGAAATTATCCATGAGGCTACTCCCTGTTATATGCACTTCTGTTTCATTATTGATTTTGAAAAATGCTGACAAAACGGATGCATAGATGCATTTTGCAGGGAACACCTCCGAGAGTGGCCTATGTTTTACCGGAATGTTCATTCATTTCTGTTCCTACAAATTTCAGACGCTCAATATGTCCTAATTTAGCGAAGGTCATGCCGAATTTTTTCGTGAATTTTGGCATGACTTGTGCTAGAAAGTAGGAAATATCGAGTGCCCATGATTTGCCGGAACGGGAATTAATCGACATCCCGACAGAACATAGGCACTTTTTATGTCATTGCTCCATATATGTAACGGGTTGACATTCTGTCTGTCAGGGCTCCTTGTCCATATATGGGAGAGAGGAATCCTGACTGTTGTCGTGGGGGTAGCTTCTCCTTCATTAACATTTTGGTGTAATGCACATTCCAATGAAAGGAGGAGCTACCATCACTGACGGTCGCAAATATCAGAGAGAAAGAATCCCGATAGTTCTCGTGGGGGTCGCTTCTCCTCGTTCCCGTGTGCTAGACACTTTGGTGCAACGCACTCAGGAAGGAAGGGAGGAGCGACCATCACTGACGGTCTATTATATCAGAGAGGGAGTGCCCACCGTATACACCACGTGAGATGAGAGTTTTCAAGGAAAGACTCGACAGATCGACAGTCAATCCATGCTAAATAGTGATCTGTGTGTTGAGTTTTAGGTAATTGCCGTCGATCGATTTTTAATCTTTGAATTATGAACATAGGAAATGTCTGACAATGATAAGATCCCTGAGTGCGACTACTGCGGCGACGGCCGGGGTCTGCGCGACATGCCTCACCTGAAAGATGGTCAGCGCTTCACTATTAAGCTCGACGACACCTTTGATGTTTGTATGGTACGCACCGACGGCAAGTCTTTTTTTGTAATTAAGCATGACTTCTGCTTCTTCAACATGTAGTTTCTATTTTTTACACATCGAGTAGCGCGTCCCCTGCCATGCGAGACGATATGTCTTGGAGAAGTTGGAGTTCAAAGATCATGAGAATATGAAGATAAAGAAAGTTCACCTCTAGACCCAACATGGTTACGCTAAGCTATACAGTGCGGTGACCTACTCCTATTTTGGTTGCTCAAATTGGGCCACACTATGCAAGGCGTATGGTTTTCATGAGGGTATGCATGTCACCTTTGATCTTGGTCCTCGAGATGACATCGAAAATATACGACACTAGGTCATGGTTGGCGCGCGTTGCTGTGCCTGTCTATTTCTGTAGTAGAATGATAGGAGTTTACATAGAATACGGACCGAAAGGTGGGTACAATATTCAATATCTTTTTGTTAAAACTTTATGAATACTTCAAAAAAGTTACTACTTGGAATAAGCTACATTTAGATCTATCAATAGTTAACTAATCTTTCTGAGGAACCAAACGATCCTTAAGTACGCAGTGCATAGAACCAAGTGTTAGTTGATCTTTAATTGTTCTATAAGAGCCACAAGAAAGATATGTTGGTGGATCATATGTAAACTCTTTTCAGATAGGTAGAACTATGTCCACATCTGGGCATGCCACTTGGAATCATAGTTAATCTACATAACATGGAAGCACGATATGAACAAAAGCACGTAACTTCAATGGTTCATTAGAAAAACTGTTCATATCAGCTCTTCAGTATTTTCCTTGTCTATCAACATAAGTAGTACATCAAGCATTTACCCAGTATATCAAAAAAAATTGAGAGCTAGTTATGCTAGAAAAAAATTTGGAAAACCAAAGACGAAACAACAACTATGTGGCATGTGATACTGGCAAGTGGATCTTGTGTTTCCTGCAAAGATGAGAAGAGCTATTAAACAAATTGCAAATGTCTGGCACCATAAATGTAAAATTTCGGTGCTTCAGCATGTTGTGGAATGGTCAAGTGGAGTAATATTATCTATACGAAGTATTCAAATTTAATTGATTGAAGGAAGCGGAAATAATGAATCCAAAGACATCACTATACAGAGTTCCAAGAACCAATTGGCAACATACCCGGAATGTTGAGATAGTTGGAGTTAAAAACTAATACAGAATATTCCGCAAAAAAACTAATAAATAATAAACAACGATGTCAATACAGAATAACAGAGGATAATGTAGATGAGACATGCATGCAAATGAAAAAAAATCTATACAGTTTCCTTTTCGCAACTCTAGTTCATATCTTCCTTTAGTGATAATGAAATCAACTTGCAAAAACTCACCTCTACTATAGTTTGTTGGAAATCAAGTAAAACTCTGATAGTAATGTATATCATGAAAAGGCTGCCTAATAGACAAAAAACAAAGAATTACTAACCTTGGCTGGAAACCAACAAGAAAGAATCTGTGCCCGGCCGGGTTGTAGCAGGCTAATAGCAATGCCGAATACAACAAGAACACAACCAATAAATTGGAGAGCATAAGTGGAGTATACAATATGATGATTGGTGTGTTTCCATCGCTTAACAGGTATGGGTCCCGAGCCTTTTATTCTAATTGTTTCCCTTTTGTTTATTGACATCTTCTAGTTGGAAGGTCAATTCACCTATAGAAGGCATAGTATGTTGCGAATTCGAGAACCACTAACATAACATGTACAGATTCCATGCTAATCGACATCATTCGAATAAATATGTGGCGTCCCCCATACGTCAGTTTAATAGTCTTTTTAAGAAGGGATTCCACCCTGATTTTATTAACGAAACCACATAGATTGAAGTTACACTTGAAAATAAGAAACTAAATTGAAATATTTGTTTTGAGCTCTACAGAACAATCACATTCTCTGAAACGTACATCGCTGAACTGGTTTGGAAATACCATCTGACAGCAACATGATCAAAGTTTGGTCACCCTTTCTACACACCTTCAGTACATATAAATTACAAGGCTACTAAATATTGCGCAGATTAGACTCACTGGCCTTGCTGAATTACTATCTTCATTTGAGATTTCTTATCGTCTCATGTGATGTCCTGTAAGCACAGAAGCAACCTCTTTTGCAGCAAATAAACTATTATTAGAAGAAAATTGTACAGTTAAGAATTGACTTGGCATGTGATTCGTAAGTTATTGCAGCTATACAGAACAAAAAAAAATACATGAAGCAAACAAGTATAGGAGATGTTTCAGATCGAACCAAATGCTGATTGAAGAATCTAAGAATTGCAGAAGTGTACCGGAGCTCACCAACAACCAGTCATTGGAGGTTTTTTGAGAGGTTTGGATAGAGCAATATGACGACAAGGTGCTCCAGTAAAAAAAAACTCTGGATCCACCGCCCATGACCATCTCAGATCCTCTCAAGTGACTGGTGGAGCAACGCAGCGGCCATATTGGAAAGTAGCGTGCATAGGAACTCCAGCGGCCCTAGTATTTTGCGGCAAGCAGCAGAGATCCAGCAAGATCCGACATGAAGGTCACATGAAGAAATCATGGGGATGGAGCTGAAGATAACCTGGAGGGAATTGGGATCTCTAGGAAAAGGTCGGAAGAAAAAGGAACGCACACCTCCATTTAATTGCAGCCGGTGAGTGGCACACATCAATTGTGATGAATGCTTCCTGAAACTGAAGATTGATTGCTGGATTCATCACCGAACAGTCCACCGCCGCTTCGCCTACAACCTCGCCTCCCCATGGACCGGTCTGAGATGCCGATCGAGCGGACTGCTCGTCGAGCCACGCCTACGCTTCCCAAGGGGCCCGCATCGACAAGGCAATCGGCACCTGTGCAGCGACACCTAGCCCATTTGGCCCAAATTCACAGAATACGTCCAAAATAGTTCCCGGAGCAGCGGCCCACTCCAATTGATCGCTATGTGGTCAGCGTACATAGCTCATGGGGTCCAGAACAACATCCAATGGACAGCAAAGGCCGAAACAACAGATCTAACGGTTAAAACCTTTAATGGCCTGAGAGGGTTGGATTAGTGCTCAGTTATAATGTATTTAAATTTGGGTCGATATTGATATGCCTCCACTTCTACCTCTATGTGAGTTTCTCAAACATATTTATTAAGTAATTTATTTTGTTTATTTAAAAATAGTTGACATCATATTTTCATTGACAGCTTTGGCAAGAGATGTAGTCTTGAACACAATCCTCTTTTTTTTTCTATTGTTTTGTAGGTTTAGCTCTAAAACAGAAGTCAAAGAAAAATAAGATGAACACATCTTGATATAATCTGATCTTCCTTTTAACATGCATATTCGATATTGCTGAACTAGACTTTGTATACGAGGTGCTCGAATATTGTATTTGCAGATTTCTTTTGAACCAAGTTTTGTATATGTGCTGGACATTGCATGTCATATAGCTGTGGACTGAACTGTGAGCATTTGAATGGTTGTATGTGTGATGAACTGTGAGCATTTGAATGGATGTAAGTGTAAATTTCCTCATTGTTGTGGACTGAACTATAAATGTTCATATATTTTTTTTCTAGAATTGGCACTAGTGGCGGTCTGTATGGAGTGCTCGCCATAGGTGTACACATTAGTAGTGGCGAGCAGCTCCTATTAACAGTGGCGGGCAAGATGTTATGCCTGCCACTGATGGCCTTTTAGCAGTGGCGGGCTTGCCTGGGCCCGTAGCCCGCCACTGATGGCGATTTTGCACCCGCCACTACTAGCCATTTCCGCAGTAGTGATAATAAGAACGTGTGAGGTGCGATAGAGCGGCTGGAGATGCCCGAACCCCTCTACGGTGGATTGCCTTGAGTGTTGTGGACAAGGTTAAGCAGGAGTGTGAGCGTATGTAGAATTCTGCCATTTCGAATGCCATTGAGTGTGTATATATGGGTCATCTTTCAATTCTCCAGGCAATGAGAGTGTGAATGATTTATTTTTCTCTTGTTCCTTAACTAAGTTCCCGTGGAATATTGTGGGGTGTGCTCTAGGGAACCAGAGAGGCCCAATGTCTTTTTTCGACCAATGTCAGAACTAGTTGTCTAGCTATACTGGCAAAGATAGGGTAGTTGTTTTATGGGGTACAGCTGCTCTCTTGTGGTCTATATGGAAAACAAGGAACAAATCCTGTTTTCAAAGTGTTATGCCTAGAGATCCTACTGACATTATATTTCTTGTTTGTTCCCTACTTAACTCTTGGAAAAATCTGTAGAAAAGAGGGTACAAAACATGCTGCATCAGGTGTCTAGAAGTATCGCACGGGTGACTCATGATGTCTTAAGAGGTGGGCATGGTTTGGCACCGCGTGTGAGAAGGATTTTGTGAAGCTAGCCGCTGGAATGCTTGCTAGCCTCGATCCCTTTATGTTAATTTGGTTGTTGTCCTTTAATCTGTTGATACCTTTGTAGCTAGTTTGACACTAGGCCCTTTCTAGACTAATTTTGGGTAGATTGAAGCATCCTGATGTGGTGATATATATCAGTGCTGTGATGATTAGGCTTGCTAGGCTGGAGCATCCTGGTGTGGTTCTAGATCAGTGATGTAATGATTGGTCAGTTGCTCTGTAAACAACTTCATTTTCATAATAAAAATGGGGGCCGTGTGGCCCCTTCAATCGAAAAAAAGTTTGTCACAACGATCTCTATCGGCCGAGGATTCTTTTTAAACACGTGACAAGAGGGTGAACATACAATAGCTAACCGTTGACTGGCTTCAAGCAAAATTATTAAATCGGATATGATTAGTGTTTGTAAATTTATAAATCTAGGTATTGCACATCTTGGTGACCCAATCACACTACAAATAAAAAGGCAAAAAGACAAAAGAAAGTGTTCGCACGGATCTTCATGTAAAATGAATGCCATATGAATTAGATGTGCAATAGTCAGGCACATTTAAATGTGCTTTACCAAAACTGTTTTCGTTTTTATCACCATAAAGTGTCTATGCTCGTGTTTGGCAGTTAAATTTATCTGATGTACCCGCAAAACTCGAGCGTGTTTTGTTGACAAAAATAAGTTGTCACACCGATATCTATGAGCCGAGAATTCAAACACGCGACAAGAGGGTGAACGTACAATAGCTAACTTTTGACTGGCTGCAAGCAAAATTATTACATCACATATGAATATGATTAGTGTTTAAATTTCAACAGTCCGTAACAACAGATCTTCATGGTTGATCTTGAGTGGAGAGACCCCGATTGCGTCCTATTATGAAGATTGGAGTAGAAATAATAACCGGATCGTCATTCGCTTTCTGGTTCGGATCAGATCACGTATCATCGGAACCACATCTGGCCGTGTCCCCGACTCGCCTAACCCCGCACGACGCCACCAGCTCGGCGTCGTGGTGGCCGGCAGATCGCCCGATCTTGACATTGAACGCCTCCACCCCGCTCGGCAGGTCCGCAGTAAGGCTGTCCATCAGGAACCCTGGTAGCTGCACGGCGGTGCCCTTGGCGACGAGGAACTCCGGGCGTAGACGGCGTGGCATGGCAGCGGTGGTGGCGAGCGGGACGCAATGGTAAGACACGTGCACGTAGGTGCCCTCATCCATGCACGTGTCGCGGCCGGGGCTGGCCGATGCGACGCTTAGTATGAGGTTCTTGGATGGCGGCAGGTCGAGGCCCGAGACGGAGTTGATTTTTTTTTGCAGGGTTAAAAGGGATTTCATTACTCAACGCATGATGAGTTCGTTCCTACAAAGCAGAGGAACATCTGCAGGCCCAGAGCGCAACCATACTGCAGTCCGGCCCTCCGAGTGTCCGAAGCCAGCAAGGGTATGACTGACAACGTTCTGGTTCCTACTTACATGAGCAATAGAGTTATCCCTTTCACCAAAAAGCCTTTTAATTTCCTGAACTAACATCATATGAGGTGATCTGTCAAGAGTGGGCGACTTGATCAACCTGACTGCATCCATGCAATCCATTTCGATGTCCACTGGGAGAGTAGACCACTGAAGAGCAAGGTTCAAACCCTCATGGCATGCCAAAAGCTCAGCTTGAAGAGGTTCGGAGTAGTGTAGTATGGAGCGGCAAGCGGAGAAGACGATGTTGCCGTCGCTGTCGCGAAGGATCATGCCGGCTCCCGCCAAGCCACCATCAGTCTCGAGGAACTATCCGTCCACGTTCAGCTTGACACGTCCGGCCGACGGGAGAGACCACTGGATAATGGTGGTATGCTGCACTGACGGAGTTGATTGTGACAGAGTAACGCTGGTGGGGGAGGCCAAACACGAGACTGAATGTCAAGCCGTGGACGAGGACCTACCCTATGAGCACCTTCGAGAGACTGAGACGGCATATCATCTTGAGATTTATGAAGTCGCGTAGGTGCCTCATCGTCGATTGGAACGTCTCCTTCCACTAAAAGCGTATCACTAGAAATCATGAAATAAATCCAAGAATAATGCGAGCAACAGGATTTGAATTCTGGTGGGTTGGAGATACCATTGTCCCTCTAACCATCCAACCACAGGTTGGTTCGCACGTTTCTCGTTACTTAACACTAGTAGAAAAAAGGCCTAATGTGAAGCACATTAGTACCGATTTGTAATAAAACCGGCACTAATGTATCCATTAGTGCCGGTTCGAACGGCTAGGCGGCCGGAGCTAATTAGTACCGGTTCGTTGTGAACCTTTAGTACCGGTTCGCACGAGCTGGTACTAAAGAGGATGTGGCACGCCATGGTCCGGCTGGGGCCCCACCAGCGCCTTTAGTACCGGTTCGTACCACAAAACGGTACTAGAGGTTTGCAGTTGCAGCTGTTTTTGAGTCCCACCTTGCTCGGCTAACAGGGTTTTTACCACCTAAAATATGTTACTTCTCAAATTATCACAAGCACTTGGTCTTCATTGAACTCTATGTGTAGAATTTGTGGCCGCAATATGAGTCTTCACCGGTTTCTAAACCGTTGAGGACTCATATTGACAATTCAGATTGTACACAAAAATATCAATGATGATCAATGTATTTTTATGTATATTTTTACATGTTTACACCCTCACTCTGTCCTCTCAAACTTCAGACTTTTTTGCGTTAAGCAGGCGCCATTCAAAGCCATGTCATCAACTTTCAACCCTTTCTGACATAATTTTCTATTTTTAATGCATTTACTGATTTGTTTTGAGCTAAATTGCCCTAAAATTGAAAAGCACTACAAATCAACTCTGAAAAGGTTGAAACTTGGCATGGTATCATCATTTCACCCGCATAGCATGTGCAAAAAGGTACAGGTTCACGGCAAAAACTGGATGCACTTTGTGTACAAACTAGACAATCTCTTTCAAAGTATCTGGGTTTCGGACGAAAACTCATCTGTTACACCGGCAATTCAAAATTTTAATAACTTATTACAACTCCGGACTTTTTTGCGTTCAGCAGGTGCCATTCAAAGCCACATTCAAAAATTACTCAGAAATAAATAGAAGAAAATAAGTAAAGCAGAAAAAAAAATTATATGAAAAACTACTCAGAAATAAATAGAAAAAAATAAATAAAGCAGAAAAGAAAAAACGATATAAAAAACTACTCAGAAATAAATAGAAGAAAATAAATAAAAAGCAAAGAAAAAACTATATAAAAATTACTCAGAAATAAATAGAAGAAAATAAATAATGCAGAAAAGAAAAAAACTATATAAAAAATTGTTGGGGCGCTGCCCAGTGGGCCTGCCAGACCTCGGGTCTGCAAATTCAGGCCCAGAAGGGCGAGCAGGCTCACAGGGAAGCGTGCCATAGTTAGGCCCAGAAGCCTGCTATATAGAGGAGTTCGAAGGAGCAGCCGAGGTTGGGTTTATAAACCAGTGCGGCGGCTCTTCACCCGGCGAGGTGGGACTAAACTTTGCGCCCCTCGCCTGGCAGCGCACCACCTTTAGTACCGGGTCGTGGCTCTCCAACCGGTACTAATGGTGGGGTCTTTAGTACCGGTTGGAGCCACCACCCGGTACTAAAGGGCTGCCCTTCCCGCCGCTTGGCCTGGCCAAAATTGACCTTTAGTACCGGTTGGTGGCTCCAACCGGTACTAAAGGCCCATCCTATATAAGCGGCACTTATAAATTTCATCAGTTTTCATCTACTTCTTCTCCTCTGCCCCGTCGCCCGCCGCCCCCGTCGCCACCCCTTGTCGACGCCCCCGTCGCTGCCCCATCCCCGTCGTCGCCGCCTCGGCCGTCGTCCGTGCCCCGTCCCCGGCTGTCCCCGTCCCCATCGTCGTCGCCGCCCCGTCCCCGTTCCCGTTCGGCCCGTCGTCCCGGCCCAGCCGTCCCGTGCCTGGCCGTCCACGTCGTCGTCGCCGCCCCGTCCCCGTCGTCCCGGCGTCCCCGCCCCGTCCTCGTCGTCCCGTCGTCCCCGCCCCGTCCCCATCCCCGTCGTCGCCGCCCGTCGCTGTCCCCGTCGCCAGTGAGCTCCTGCCCCGGCCGCCATGCATGTACACACACACACACACATTAATTAGTTGTAAAATTGTTAGTATTTTTTATGTTTTTTAGTTATAGAAATATTTATAAAAATGTTAGAAATTTTACTGTTTTTTAGTTATAGAAATATTGATAGAAATGTTAGAAATTTTTCTATTTTTTTGTTATAGAAATATTAGAAATGTTATAGAAATGTTAGTTATATAGAAATGCTAGAAATTTTAGAAATGTTAGTTCTAGCAAGATGAATTAGATTAATGTCAAATTGTTAGACGATGATCGATGTTTTTTTTAGTTTCTTATAATTTTAGTTATAGAAAAATTTAGAATTGTCATATAGAATTTTAGTTATCACAATCCAATCATTTAAAAAATGTTACTTTTTGCGGGCATATAGTATTTGTTGTCGACGATGCCCGGCCCGCATCCTCGCCGTCGACCCGTTCGGGACGACGTCCTGCTTCACACCCATGTCCGGGACTGGGCTCCGCCGGGCTGGCACTGGGAGGTACTACCTTCAGGGGCGCACCGCTTGGTGAGGAACCCAGCCCTGGGTCCCGTTGTCGATCCTGATCTCCTTTGGGGGCGTTCGCGTGGGCCACATTCGGTGCAGAGGGAGCCGGCCCTGTCGGAGGTGGTGCGTCGCCGTGTCAGGGAGGAGGATGAGCACCTCCGTCGCTACATGGCTGCTATGGACGTCAGGTTCTTTGGGCAGATGACCGTAGATATGATCCTGTGATGGTTCCTTCTCTTTGGGTGTCCACCGCCCGCGCCTTAGGAACCGCGAGTGGCCTAGATTCTTCTGTAGTATTCGATCTTTATTAGCTACCTAGCCAGTGATGTATTCGATATATAATATTTGAGACGATGTATTCGAGATTATATATATTATTAGAGATGATGTATTTGAGATTATATATTATTCGAGACGATGCATATTATGTACTATGATTCAATTTTTCCATATTGATTGCATTCATGCATTGTAATTTGAATACTAAATTGTTTTATATTTCTTCTGGATTAGTTAAATAAAAGCTATGGTGGACAATACCGGCAGAGAGGGAGAAGAGGCCCTGTTCGAGATCATACGCAGCCCTCGCAGGCCAGATGATCTGGATGAAGCAGATGACGGCTCCCAATATCTGAACAATACCGGGGAGGGTGATGATAAGATATTCGAGCTCAACGACCGAATGGATGAAGTCATGAACTATGATTATGATTATGATGACGCAGACAATGTTGATCTCGAAATAACAAAGACCGGCGAGGTATATTTGTATAAGCAGGCATCTGGTGATCACCGCATTTTTTTGATTTGAAGATATATTAACGAATCGATCTTTCTTCTTTCAGCCTCCGGATCGACCAAATCTGCTTCTACAGACAGCGGAACAAAGCGAGGCCCGCACGAAAAGTTGAAGGAGGGTGTAAAGTACAACATCGATTCCATCAAAGCTAATGGCGAACCCCTCATCCCTAAGAACCTCGCGAACTAGTTCGTTCGTCAGTGCGGAGTTCTTCTGAAGGACCAACTCCTGATCTCCATTCAGGAATGGAAAAAGCCAAAAAATAAACATCCAGATGTTACTTGGGTCAACGACAGAGCAAAAAAACGCTTTGGGAATCTCTCATGAACATTTCACCCTACCAGATCATTTCAGTGATGCAGATGTGCAGAAAGTCAAGGACGCTGCTCTTAGAAAGATGGCAATTGCATTCAACACCCACAAGAAAACTGTATGGGCCAACTACGTCGAAGGAGAAAAGAAGACTCCAGAATTCAAGGGAACACTGGAGAACCAAAGA
The DNA here is from genome assembly GCF_002162155.2 of Triticum dicoccoides. Taxonomy (NCBI): domain Eukaryota; kingdom Viridiplantae; phylum Streptophyta; class Magnoliopsida; order Poales; family Poaceae; genus Triticum; species Triticum dicoccoides. The sequence continues at coordinate 713,229,096 of NC_041391.1, forward strand.
GAACACTGGCCCGCTTTTGTGAAATTCAAGGAATTCGAATTAGCTAAGGAACGGTCGAGAAAAAACAAGGCCAATGCCACAAAAAAGACGCAGTTCCATAGGCTGGGGCCAGGTGGCTACGCGGTGGCAATGCCTAAGTGGGATAAGTCTGAGGAAGAGATGCTGGATGCAGGGGTCACTCCAGTTACTAGGAGCTGGGCCCCCAGGTGCAGAACTTGGTTCTATGCGCATGGGGGGGGGGCGTTGGACCCGAAGACAGGCCTAGTTTCCAAGAAGGCAAGTCCAAAAGGAGCCGAAGAGAAGTTACTTCAAGCAATAAAAGATGCTTGAACGGGGGTGTTCACGCCCAACAGAGAGAACGACGAGCTTACGCGTGCCCTGGGAAATCCTGAACACCCGGGAAGAACACGAGGCAAGGGCATTATTCCCTGGTATGAGGGCTTTTCGGAATGGGACGACGACTACAGGACCCGTGCAAGAAGGAAGATGGAGGAGGAGAAGAAGAGGAAGATGGAGGAGGAGCAGAGGAAGCAGGAAGCAGAATGCCTTCAAGGCCTAGAATCAGCGCAAGCGGGCTTAGCACTCAAATTCCAGCGGTAGCAGCAGCAGCTCGACTCACTTAGCCAGAAAAGGGGTCTCAGTAGCGTTAGCAGCTAGCGGATGATCCAGCATTGGATAGCACCGTCCCATCCATGCCGAGAAGCAATGTTGGTTCCGCCCCGGGGGACGCACTGCTGGATAGATACCCTATGGATGACATCATGGAGAACACTAATTGTGAGCTACACTTCAAAACGAAGAACATATCCATGAAGGTGGAGGACGCTGTTGCTTATACAATCCCCCCGAAGCAACCTTCCATTGCAACCCGATTCCAGCCGACTATGCTCGTGTCGTGGTTGATGAGGTGGTGGACTAATATTCGGGGCTAGAGCTTGACATTCCTGGACAGCACGAGGAGCACACACCGGGAGAGGCCATACATCGTATCATCCTATGGAGAAAGGATTGCATCATCTTTCGAAGGCCACCGACACCGCGTCGTCATCTGACTCATCCTCAATGTGAGGCCACTCCTCCTCCAAGTCCGGCACAGCAGCAGGACATTCCTCCTGCTTCTAGTCCGGCACAGCGTGAGGCCACTCCTCCTGCTTCAAGTCCGGCACAGCGTCAGGTCACTCCTCCTGCTCCAACTCAGCCACGTCAGCCGTCTCCGCCGCCTCAGCAATCGGGGAAGAGAGCCGCCGCAGCTATGGTGCGTAGCGCTACAAGTCAAGGTAGTACATGAGGTACAGGCGGAGGCAAGCGATATAAATATGGTCGAAGCCTCGCTCCTCTTCCTCAGAGGCCTTACGACATGACCGAGGAGCAAAACGAAGCCATAGGGAAGGTTCAAATGGACGCCCATTTTGGACCGAAACCGGCACCGACGCCAAGGGAGAAAGTGCCTGAGGAAAAGATTGACCACTTTATTCGTATGGCTAGACCACCAGCTCCCAAGCCTGTTGACTCAGACTATGAGCGCCAAATCAGGAAGGCACATCGAGCACGAGTACAGAAGGAGTCGAGCTCGAGCTTGATCCAAGCAGCTGGCAAAAAATGCGGGAAAACCATTCCCTAGCTGGGAG
>NC_041391.1:713231175-713248445 GCF_002162155.2 Triticum dicoccoides
TGTGCCAACAACACATAAGAGTACCGGCGCCCTATATATATGTGGGCAAACCGTTAACGTTCCCCAGCTGGGCAATCTGGTAACAACCAAAGAGCATATAATGCAGGCTAAAATGCTGGGTATGACTATTGGACAATTCCTCGAGATCGAACCCATGTCTCCGCTTAGAGAGGAGGAAATAAAACAGAAATATGTCTGCGGCGAACCTTTGGTCGAGCCCGAGGAGGTCAAGAACCTCCCAACGAGAATGTATGAATTACATCAATGGTACATGGAAATTTGCAAGACCCATAATCTACAGTCCCTCATGGTGAAAGTCAAGGAAGATGATTACTTCCATAAGCTAGCACTACTAGGGAAAACCCTAGCAGTAGCGCTGGTTTTGTCCTCACTAGTAGCGCGGGTAGGCGCGCTACTAATAAGGCGCTACAGCTATTGCTTAGCAGTAACGCGTGCCTGCACGCACTACTGCTAGGACAAATAGTTGCAGCGTTTGTTCACTCCCACGCTACTGCTAATGTAATTACTGGCAGCGTGTTTTCTCTCCATCGCTACTAGTATTCTTTTTTTATTTTTAGTGTATTTATGCGCCATCGTACAAATATCGGTACAATACCAGTTATGAGGTTTACATCATTATGTCCATAATAGTGTGTCAAATGAAGGTGGATTAGGTTCAAGTGGAGGCAATATGTGGTGCATGTCAAAAGTATACTAATAATCCAAACTTGATCTAGTTTGGACTAGTAGTACTTTCGATGTGCACCACATGTTGCCTCCACTTGAATCTAATCTGCCAGCACAAGCTATTTAATCATCATCATAGTCATTACCACCAACAGTATTTATTTAATCACCACTAACACTAGCTAATAATAATCATCATAGTCATTACCACCGACACTAGCTATTTTATCATCATAGTAATAGTGTAGCACATCATCATCGTCAAACTCATTTCTAGCTAGCTAATCACTCCTTCTGCTCTCTCTTAGGTAAAATAACATAAAACATGTGTAGCTCTCCTCCTTGATCAAGTTGGAGCATGCAGATGAACCTCTCTCCTAATCGTGGGTAGCGCATCTGTTTGCTGCCCCCTAGTACTTCTCTGCGCTCCCCCATCACATATTTGGTCCAGTCTTGCACTATTAAGCATCCGTCGCTAATCTTGAATGCACTAAAGTAATCTGTAGGATATCTTGGCCGTAAGCTAATAATACTCATGGTACCTTCAGTGTCGATCCCATAAGGCACAACATTCATCGGGAGTCCCTGTTGAAGAACATCGTATGGTAACATACTTAGCAATGAAGTTTAGCTTCAAAAATAATGTATGGCAAAGATGCACTGAGGACAAATAGTAATAATACTCATGGAAATTATAAAAAAAATAAAAGAAAATAAGTTTCCTATGTGATATGTGGTCTAGTTGTTGGGAAAATTTACAAATATGAATTTCGACTTTATTTGCAAAATCTCTCTGGAATTTAGTAAAATGGGCATAACTTTTGCATACGAACTCGGATTAAAAAGTTTTCTATATGAAAAATCATCTACTCAAAAATTTACACCCAAATTGAATTGAGGGAACTTTGTTCAACATCTTCAAAATCCCCAAAAACATAACAGAACGAAAGATAGAGGGCTTTTAACATCTAGAGGGGAAAAATGAAAAAAAAATCAAACTTACAAGTGGCGCACCATTTGCTAGGTGCGCCACTAGTAACAGGAAAAAAATTGGAATTTTTTTTCAAAATATGATACGTAATATGACCGGGATGTTTGAAATATTATTTTCAAAATTTAATCACTCTCATGAACATGAACAAAGTCCTAGACATCACCAAGGATTAATAGGATTGATATGATAGATATATCAACAAGTGCTTGTGAAGTGAGTTGGTGCTTGGGCTGGAGTAGTGTGAGGATGGGTGAGGGAGTCCTGGATTAGTGGGTGTCCGGATGGCCGGACTATAGCCTTTGGCCGGACTCCTGGACTATGAAGTACAAGATTGAAGACTTCGTCCCGTGTCTGGATGGGACTTTCCTTGGCGTGGAAGACAAGCTTGGCGATGCGGATATGTAGATCTCCTACCATTGTAACCGACCCTGTGTAACCCAAACCTTCTTCGGTGTCTATAAAAAACGGAGGGTTTTAGTCCGTAGGACGAACAACAATCATACCATAGGCTAGCTTCTAAGGTTTAGCCTCTCTGATCTCGTGGTAGATCTACTCTTGTACTACCCATATCATCAATATTAATCAAGCAGGAGTAGGGTTTTACCTCCATCGAGAGGGCCCGAACCTGGGTAAAAACATCGTGTCCCTTGTCTCCTGTTACCATCCGCCTAGACGCACAGTTCGGGACCCCCTACCCGAGTTCCGCTGGTTTTGACATCGACATTGGTGCTTTCATTGAGAGTTCCTTTGTGTCGTCATCTTTAGGCCCGATGGCTCCTTCGATCATCAACAACAACGCGGTCCAGGGTGAGACTTTTCTCCCCGGGCAGATCTTCGTATTCGGCGGCTTTGCACTGCGGGCCAATTCGCTTAGCCATCTGGAGCAGATTGAAAGCTACGCCCCTGGCCATCAGGTCAGATTTGGGAGTTTTAACTACACGGCCGACGTCAGCGGAGACTTGATCTTCGACGGATTCGAGCCACAGCCAAGCGCGCCACACTGTCTCGATGGGCATGATCTAGCTCTGCCGCCGAACAGTGCCCTGGAGGCCGCACTAGTGTCTGCTCCGACCCTTAGCTCGGAGCCGACTTCGTCAATCGAGGACGAGTGGCTAGACACCGCCTCGGGGGTTGCAATCTCTACAGCGATTTAGCCGAACACCATCCCTATCCTTTGCGAAGCTCGTGACTCCAAGGTGCCGGACTCCTCTCCAGACTCCAAACCTTCCTTGCCCTTGCCAATCGAATCCGATTGGGCGCAGATTATGGAGTTCACTGCCGCGGACATCTTTCAGCACTCGCCCTTTGGCGACATCCTGAATTCACTAAAGTCTCTCTCTTTATTAGGATAGCCCTGGCCGGACTATGGTCAGGAAGGTTGGGATGCGGACGACAAAGAAATTCAACACCCACCCACCACCCACTTTGTAGCCACTGTCGAAAGTTTAAACGACATGCTCGACTTCGACTCCGAAGACATCGATGGTATGGACGACGATGTAGGAGAACCAGCACCTATAGGGAACTCGACAGCCACCTCATCTCACGATGTATACATGGTGGACACACCTAAAGGAAGCGACAACGAGGAACAACGGGACGCTACGAAGAATCATTCCATCGAAAAGCAGTCAAAACGGCGACGTAAGTGCCGCTCAAAATCCCGCCTCGACAGAGACAACAGCCATACAGACCCAGCCTTAGAGCAGGGCGAACCGGTGGACGACGAACATGCTATCGAGCAACCTTCCGAACAGGACAACTTGGATAAACAACCCGTCCCCGGCGAAGATAATAGTCCGGACGATCTCACGCCGGACAAGTTGTTGGAGCACAAGAACCTCTAGAAAAGGCTCGTCGCCACTGCGCGCAGCCTGAAAAAGCAGAAGCGGAAGCTCAAAACAGAGGAAGATGTACTCAGAATTAGATGGAGCAGAGTACTCAACACCGCAGACAAATACGGCGACAGTCGCCAAACAAAGAGCTACCCGAAGAAAAAACTACTGCCCGAATTTGATGAGGAGGCCGTAGAGCCCCCGCAATCAAAGAACAAGGAGGCCGCCCGGTCGGATAGACGACCACATGGCAAACATAGAGCGGCAAACGGCACCGCACACAAGTCGGCACGCGATCCGCACAAGGATTCGCATTAAAAGGACGGCCCAGTTAGGTCAATCTACGGGCCAAGAAAGCAAGCTCTAGTAAGCAATGTAACACATCAAGTATCCGAACATCACGGCACACCCAAATATATGGGCGCCGCACACACCCTATGTTTCACTGATGAGGTGCTGGATTATGAATTTCCAGCGGGATTCAAGCCCGTAAACATAGAGGCATATGGCGAAACAACAGACCCTGGAGTTTGGATTGAGGATTACATCCTCCACATACACATGGCTAGAGGAGATGACCTCCACGCCATAAAATACTTACCCCTCAAGCTCAAAGGGCCAGCCCGGTATTGGCTTACAAGCCTCCCCGAAAACACCATTGGAAGTTGGGAAGAGCTCGAGGATGCTTTTCGGGCAAATTTTCAAGGGACCTATGTCCGCCCTACGGATGCAGACGATTTAAGTCACATAACTCAACAGCCCGGAGAGTCAACCTGAAAATTCTGGAACAGGTTCCTCACCAAAAAGAACCAAATAGTCGACTGTTCGGACGCCGAATGTCGGGGGTTGGGTGCGACATATGCCAAAGGATGGCTTATCATGGTGGGGGCGAGTAGAACGTCGCCGGTGCCTGGAAACGGGATGAGGCGTAGGCATGCACGCCGGCGAATCTTACCCAGTTTCGGGGCTCTCCGGGGAGATAACACCCCTACTGCTGCTCTGCGGGGTCTCCGCATGATCACTAAAGCAAAGTGACTACAATGGTGCTCCTGGAGCTGTATCGGGAGGCAGGAGAGAGCAAGGCTAGTTCTCTCCTCCCTGTGCTATCTGGTCTCTCCCTATCAAGGTCCGAACCCTTTGCATGGGTGCCCCGGGGGGTTTATATAGGCCTACCCCCCGGGGGTACAATGGTAATCCGGCTGAACGCGGGTCCCACCGTCTGTCTCTCATACGGCCGTCCTTTCCGCCGGCTTTTGGGGCCCGCCGACTGGTGGGTCCCGCGGACAGGCCTGACACTGTGCGGCGCTCCTGGTGACGTAGGCTTGGTCATTGGCTCGTGGCAACAGTGCCGCCGTCTATCGGGCGATCACTGTCGCCATTCCCCATCCTATCTGGTTAATGGCTTGTGGGGCCCTGGAGGTGAGGCGGCCGACTCCCCACAGGGCCGTCTTCGGGGCGCTCAGGCCGCCTTCGGTCCACCCACTGACAGGTGGCCCCGCGGTCTTCAGGCCGTACTGGCCGGCGTCGTGGGTACAGTGCGTCGCGTACTGTGGCTGAGATCAGGGCAGGTATGGCAATAGTGCCGCGCTTCGCCGGAGATCCTCCGGCGATACGGCTCTCTGTAGCCATGCCGGCCCCTCGTAGGCAGGGGGGAACGGCCATGTCGTGACCGTACCCCGCATCGGGCTTCGTGAGGAGTCGCGGGCCAACTCCCATAGTCGGCCTCTCTGGAGGTCGCCAGCTTGGAGTCGGCTTGTTTCGGAGTCGTCGCCTGGGACTCGGCTTGTCTTGGAGTCGCCGTCTGGGACCCGGCTTGTGTTGGAGTCGCCGTCTGGGACCCGGCTTGTCTTGGAGTCGCCGTCTGGGTCTCGGCTTGAGGGGCGCGGCCTGCCCCGGCCGATGTCTTGAAAGATCCTGGGACCCGGGTTAGCCTACCCGTGGCCCATTACTCCGACACCGAAGCCCTAGCAGCTTTCAAACACAACGTCCAAGACGAATGGCTCGCCAGACACCTTGGCCAAGAAAAGCCAAGAACAATGGCCGCATTAACAAGCCTCATGACCCGCTTTTGCGCGGGAGAGGATAGCTGGCTGGCAGATGCAGTACTAGCGACCCAAGTATATCCGAAGTCAGGGATGGAAATGGGAAACCACGACGCAACAAGGACCAGCGCCGGACCAAGGGAAACAGCCCGAAGAGCACGGCAGTCAACGCCGGATTCAAAAGCTCTCGGCAGAATCATAAAAAATTGCCCCTTAAGGATAACAGTGACGAGCTATCCAACTTAAACAAAATCTTGGATAAGATATGCCAAATCCACAGCACTCCCAGGAAGCCTGCAAACCATACCCACAGAGATTGTTGGGTCTTCAAGCAGTCCGACAAACTCAATGCCGAACACAAGGGGCACGACACACCAAGCAAGGACGATGACGAACCCCACAAGCAAAGCACCGGAAAACAAAATAATTTCCCACAAGAAGTCAAAACAGTAAACTCACTTCAAGTGACAAAAGGGAAAAATAGAGCGGCGCCCATAGAAATACGCGTTGTACGGTCTATCCCAGCGGAGTCCCGTCACTGATTGTCAAAACCAATCACCTTCGACCATCAGGATTACTCTGGAAGTATCCGGAATGCAGGATGGACTGCCTTGATAATAGATCCGATAATTGACGGACTCCAATTTACACAAGTCCTAATGGACGGCGCCAGTGATTTAAACCTGCTATATCAGGACACAATCCGCAGAATGGGGATAGACCCAACCAAAATTCGCCATAGCAGCACTTCCTTTCAAGGGGTAATGCCAGGCCCATATGCCCATTGTACGGGCTCTCTACTGCTAGAAGTTGTGTTCGGCTCATCCGACAACTTCCGTCGCGAAAAGTTAACCTTCCACATTGCCCCATTTAAAAGTAGCTATCAAGCACTATTGGGACGTGAAGCTTTCGCCCGCTTTAACGCAATACCGCATTGTGCATGTCTTACACTTAAAATGCCCGGTCCACGCGGCATCATCTCATTAAAAGGAAATATTGAGTGTTCCTCGAGCATGGAAGAATGTGAGACTGCCTTGACAGCCACACACTAATACGGCTTTTCTAATCAAAGCACCCAAACAGGTCGTTCAGACCCCGGACACGGCTAGACGAGTCCGGCATAAACATACAAGGGCTTACTAGCCGCATAACCCCGTACAAGGGGCTCCGCGCATGTTGTTGGCCCCGTCGGATGTGGATTCACTTCCGACAGCCTCTACCCCCCGCGCCGACGAGGACGCCGAGGTGGGATCCCAGAGAGGGATCCATCAGGAGGAGGCTCCGGAGGCGCCGCCAGGCAGCCTCCCGGACATTGCGCCGGACTCTACATCGGAACCCGCAGTGGTTCCAGAGTCCGGCAGGCGGCCCCTTCGAAAGAAGGGCAAGACTGTGACACCGGCGGCCTCCGTCCAACCGGAGGCGCCGGACAACTTGTTGGAGGCGCTTAAAGGCGCTTCCATTGAGGAAGAACACCGCACTATCATGAGTGCGGTGATTCAGAAGGTTCAGCTTGCCAAGAGCGGGCTGACCGAAGCCTGCAGCAGCCTTCTAACAGGCTTTGAGGTAAGAAGTTATAATTATGTAATGTAATACCGCATAGACAGTAGCCCCTAATGCTCAGTTCGGTGTTCGGAAAGAAAAGCCGGACTGAGGATCTAAAAAGATATACGCAGGGTTGCTTTAAATATGTCCATATGGGTTTGCAGGCTGCGCTGCTGACCTCTGCCGCACTGACTGTGGAGGTCGGTGCATTGAAGCAGGATCTCGAGCAGTCCGAGCGAGAGCTCGGCCATGCCAAGAAGCAGCTCGAGGACAAAGAAGGTGAGTAACACCACTTTGAATAGTTACCTTACAGAAAAGGATTTAGGTTGCAATAAAATTAACAAGGATAATATGAGTATTGCAGGGGCCACGAACGAGGTGGCAGCCCTGAAGGAGGCTGTGTCCGCGGCCGAACGCAGTGCGGCCGCGGAACGGGCAGAGCGATAAAAGCAAGAGGCACAGGTGGCGGAAGTACGACAAGAGCTCCAGGCTCTCATGGAGAAGCATGAGAGCTTGGAGCGTGACTCCAAGACTCGAGAGTCCGAGCTTGCCTCGGCTCTCGAAAGTGCCAAGTCCGCCAAGGCCGAGGCCCGTAAGGCCCTTCAGGAGATTGAGGATTTAAAGAAGATAGCGGCGGGTAAGGCATTTTTCATGCAAAGCAAGCATGTTAATGTAAACTACCTGACACTTACCCGCATTCGGAGCTCTCCAGGGGCGTTTGCAGATCTGCCGCGCAGTTTGTCCGATGCCGCAGCATTCTACCATGGCGAGGAGGGGAGCTCAACGGAGAAGGTCTTCTGGTCTCAGTATGCTGAGGCCAGCCATCCGGTGCCCCCAAGCGACCAGTTGAAGCAGCTGGTCGAACTCCACAAGGTAGCTGAGGAGGCCATGAAGGGCCTTATTGTCCGGCTGTGACCTCGACAGGCCATGCCTGGGAGCTACTTCAGCCTCGTGCGGCGGCTGGTGGATGCGTGCCCCTCGGTGGAGGTCATCAAGCGCTCCGCCTGTATTGAAGGTGCTCGTCGGGCCCTTGCCCGCACAAAGGTGCACTGGGGCAGGTTGGATGCGGAGAAGCTTCTCACGGACCCACCGCCACCGGGCAAGGAGTATCGCACGCCCGAAATGTATTATAAAACTGTCCTGAAGGGAGCCCGCGATATTGCGGATGAGTGCCCCAGAGATGTAATTTTGGAGTAAACTCTCTATGTGTTATCCTGTGCGCTAAAAACTTTGTTCATGTGCGCATTAAGCAACGCTTGTTTAATTTAAAATATTACCTTCTGTGCGGCCGTTTATAAAATCTGAGAGATGGCAAGTCATTGGCTTCAGCCCCCGAGCCACTAGTGCTGGGGTGTTCGGGATAAACTTGAGCATTCTTGTTCCCATTTTTGGGTCCATCTAGGGAGGCGCTCAACACAACGAACAAGGCAACCGGACTTATAATGCTTGAACACTCTCACTTAGCCATAGAATTCTATAATTTTAAATTTCGGCGAAGCCCCTGGTATTCGGAAGACCGAATCCGGGGCACTATCCACGCCTTCGTCGGACATTGTCCGGAACTTCGCTCGAAGCGGCGTGAGTCTTTAAGGACCCAAAAAAACCTCTCGAACAGCGACCAGTCTCTCGCCTTATCATGCCGGTCAGTTTTAGCTTTCTCCACTGAGGCGCTCGCCCGGCTCAACCGGGGCGCAATCGCAGTGGTTCTCCCAGTGCCACCTTAGCCGACAGAAAGGAACGTAAGGCACCAAAACGTGGGAGCCGGGCAAACCCAACTATTGACCCAAGACATGATTCGGAGCCGATTCATATAATGCTATAAGTTCGGGGTGCCGCACTTATGAAAGTGTGTGGACTTATCACACCATAATGTGGGGAACATAAGCCCCTGGTGTATTAGGCCGTACCAAAATATACGGGTGCAAGATGTCATGTAATGAACATATAAAAAGTGATGTAATTGCAGTCAAAAAGTGCTGCATTATTTATTAAAGGAAGTCTGCTATGAGTGCGGACTGATACAAATAGTGCGGTAAGCAAGGGATTTGGACTAATTAAACAGGTCCCCCTCCAGGGATGAGCTGCGGACTTGGTGTATATAATCGAATTTAATGCTCGTAATTGAAACCACCTGAGTATTCGTCGCAGCCTTCTTTCTTCCGTGGCTATTGCATCGTGAGTTCGGCAGGTTCACCGCCGGACAGGGCCTCTGGTTTAACGGAGTCCTGTGTATACAAAGAAGGAAAACGATAATAATAAAAAAAGAAGGGGGCGCGCTTGCGAGCCCCTGGTGTGGTCGAGCCGCACTCTGGGCCCATTGTGATCGTGCCCCTTCCCCTGCGCCCATGGTATCTCCAAAGCGTAATGATGTACGCGGAGAGTTGTCCTTGTAATCATGCGAGGGCGGGGGTTAGGGCCGCATTGCTACGCATGCTCTGATCGTGCCAGGTTGTCTTGGTTGGTGTTGCTTCGGGCGCGTTTTGCTGTATCCGGCCGTTTGACGGCCGGACTCGAGAATTGCCTTAAAAGGCTGCTCTGTACTTCTGCCGCGAGAGCCGCTGTATGTTCCTCCGTTCGGAGGGAGCGTTCCGTATTTCCATTGACCGTGATGACTCCACGAGGGCCTGCCATCTTGAGCTTGAGGTATGCATAATGCGGCACCGCGTTGAACTTTGCAAACGCGGTTCGTCCGAGCAGAGCGTGATAGCCGCTGCGAAATGGGACTATGTCGAAGATTAACTCTTCGCTCCGGAAATTGTCCGGGGATCCGAAGACCACTTCCAGTGTGACTGAGCCCGTACAATTGGCTTCCACACCTGGTATGACACCTTTAAAGGTTGTCTTTGTAGGTTTAATCCTTGAGGGGTCTATGCCCATCTTGCGCACTGTATCCTGATAAAGCAGGTTCAGGCTACTACCGCCGTCCATTAGGACTCTCGTGAGGTGAAATCCATCGACGATTGGGTCTAGAACCAATGCGGCGAATCCGCCATGGCGTATGCTGGTCGGATGGTCTCTTCGATCAAAAGTGATTGGACAAGAGGACCATGGATTGAACTTTGGGACGACTGGCTCCATCGCATAGACGTCCCTTAGTGCGCGCTTCCTCTCCCTTTTGGGTATATGGGTTGCGTAAATCATGTTCACCGTCTGCACTTGTGGGGGGAAACCCTTCTGTCCTCTATTGTTCGGCGGTCGGGTCTCTTCCTCGTCATCGCTGTTTATCCCCTTGTCATTGTTTTCGGCAATTAACTTACCTGCCTGCTTGAACACCTAGCAATCTCTGTTGGTGTGATTAGCTGGCTTTTCAGGGGTGCCATGTATCTGGCATAAGCGATCGAGTACTCGGTCCAAATTGGACGGACCCGGTGTGGTTCTTTTGAATGGCTTCTTCCGTTGACCGGGTTTAGAGCCTCGGAATCAAGCGTTGACTGCCGTATCCTCCTTGTCATCACCGTTAATGCGGAGCTTATTTTTGTTTCGACGTGACCTGCCGTTGTTGTCCTTAGTATCCAGATTGCTAGAATTTTTACGGAGGTTGTTGCTGCAAGCTAGCCAGCTATCCTCTCCCGCGCAAAAGCGGGTCATTAGTGATGTGAGGGCTGCCATGGATTTCGGCTTTTCCTGTCCCAGGTGCCGGGCTAGCCACTCGTCGCGGATGTTATGTTTGAAGGCTGCAAGGGCCTCTGCATCCGGATAGTCGACGATTTGGTTTTTCTTTGAGTGGGAGATACTTGATGGCATGGAGATCGTCGCCGCGGGCCATATGGATGTGAAGAAGATAATCTTCGATCCAAACCGCAGGGTCTGTGTGCCATCGTAGGATTCGATGTTTACGGGTTTAAACCCTTCAGGGATTTGATGATCCATTACTTCGTTAGTGAAGCATAGTGGGTGTGCGGAGCCTCTGTATTAAGCAATATCACGACGCAGCTCGAGAGAGCATTGTCTGCTGTGTTCGGCCCGGCCGGGGTTATTGTATCCGGCGCGACGGTATTCGTCATGGGTCGTGGGGCGCCCACGTGATCCGTAGATGGATCTGGATTGCCTTGCTTTGTCCTCCAATATATCTCGCAAGTCCGGCGCATTCCCTCTTGGCTTTGTACTTTTGGAGCGATGCCGGGGTACGGTCTTGGTTGGGGGCCTGGATGCCTCTCTGTCACGACCACAGGGTAGTCGGTCAGCCGTATCGTGCGCTGGTGATGGAGGTATGTATGCTTCCTCCTCTAATCAGGGGAGCAGCTTGCGTCTTGAGTAACTTTTGGAGGGGCGTTCGAGTTTATACTCTTCGGCCGCGAGGACCTCGGTCCATTGATCGGCCAGCAGATCCTGATCAGCTTGAAGCTGCTGCTGCTTTTTCTTTAGGCTATTTGCCGTGGCGATAAGCCTGCGTTTGAAACGCTCTTGTTCGACGGGATCCTCGGGCACGACGAATTCGTCGTCGTTGAGGCTTGCCTCGTCTTCGGAGGGAGGTGTATAGTTATAATCCTCAACCTCTTCGTCTGCCGCCCTCTCGTGAGGGCTTGCTTCTGCATCCTCCTGCGCTGAGTCTTACTGGAGGGGATTATCTTCGGCACTCTCTGGGGTATTATTATCTCCTGTGCCGGAATCTCCATTCTTGCTGTGGCGGGATTTAGAGCGGCGCCGCTGACGCCGGCGCTTGGGATGTTTCTTTAAAGAATCTGCCTCCGCTGCTTCTTCGCCGTCCCTGTCTTTTGGGGTGTCCACCATGTATATGTCGTATGATGAGGTGGTCTTCCAGTGCCCTGTAGGCGCTGGTTCCTGTTCGTCTCCGGCATCGTCGTCCATAGCGTCGATGTCTTCGGAGTCGTAGTCTAGCATGTCGGTTAGATCGTCGAAAGTGGCTACAAAGTGGGTGGTGGGTGGGCTCTGAATTTCTTCGTCGTCCGTATCCCAACCATCCTGGCCATAGTCCGGCCAGGACTCTCCGGATAGCGAGAGATGCTTTAGCGAATTTAGGATGTCGCCAAAGGGAGAGTGTTGGAAGATGTCTGTGGCGGTGAATTCCATAACCGGCGCCCAATCAGGTTTGATTGGCAGGGGCGCGGGAGGTCCGGAGTTCGGCAAGGAGTCCGGCACCTCGGAGTCAGGAGCTTCGCGAGGGACAAGGGTAGTGTTCGGCTCCATCGCCGTGGAAGTTGAAGCCCCCGAGGCGGTATCTAACCACCGGTCCTCGATCTGGGCGATCGGCTCCGGTCTAAGGGCCAGAGCGGATTGTTGTGCGGCCACCAAGGCACTGTTCGGTGACAGAGTTAGATCATGCCCATCATAACATTGAGGCACGCTTGGCTGTGGCTCGAGCCCGTTGAAGATCAAGTCCTCGCGGATGTCCGCCGTGAAGTTTAGGCTTCCGAATCTGACCTGACGACCAGGGGCATAGCTTTCGATCTGCTCTAGATGGCCAAGCGAATTAGCCCGCAGTGCGAAGCCGCCGAATACGAAGATCTGTCCGGGGAGAAAAGTCTCACCCTGGACAGCGTCGTTGGTTGAAGATGCCATCGAACCTATCGGTGACGACACAGAGGAACTCTCAATGAAAGCACCAATGTCGGTGTCAAAACCGGCGAATCTCGGGTAGGGGGTCCCGAACTATGCGTCTAGGCGGATGGTAACAGGAGACAAGGGACACGATGTTTTACCCAGGTTCGGGCCCTCTCGATGGAGGTAAAACCCTACGTCCTGCTTGATTAATATTGATGATATGGGTAGTACAAGAGTGGATCTACCACGAGATCAAGGAGGCTAAACCCTAAAGCTAGCCTATGGTATGATTGTTGTAATGTATGTTGTGTCCTACGGACTAAAGCCCTCCAGTTTATATAGACACCGGAGGAGGCTAGGGTTACACAGAGTCGGTTACAATGGTAGGAGATCTACATATCTGTATCGCCAAGCTTGCCTTCCACGCCAAGGAAAGTCCCATCCGGACACGGGACGGAGTCTTCAATCTTGTATCTTCGTAGTCTTGGAGTCCGGCGGACGATGATAGTCCGGCTGTCCGGACACCCCCTAGTCCAGGACTCCCTCACCCGCGCTGCTGCTAGGCTTTTCCCTAGTAGTGCTCGCGCGTCTCCGGGGTGGGGCGGACTCCAAGGCGTGTGGTGGCGCGACCGATCTGGGATCTGCGGCGCGGCAAATGGCTGCAGGCGGCGGGAGGCCGGCCTGTCCTCGGACGACGACTGCTTGGCACGGCGGAGGCCAGGGCTGCGGGCGCTGTGGATGGCCCTTCGGGCGGCGGCTGCGGTCGGCGGCGGCCGGCTTGGCTGCGCATGCTGCCTTCAGATCGGCGACGGCGGCGTGGAGGGCCTGGTGATCTCGTCGGCGGCACCTCCGATCTGTTCTGACCGGTGCAGCCGGCGGCAGTGGTTATCTCTTCCGTCCGAGGTGGTCGGCCTAAGGCTGGGTGTTCGGATCTCGGGATCCGTCATCTGGCACCAGCTGCGAGTCGGGAAGGCGTAGTTGCCGGTGAAAACCAAGCCGACGGCGGGCGATGGCGACGTTCCACGTCATTACCTTGATGAAGGCATCGTCATGTGAGTACCATCGACCCACTCGTATTGCTCCGGGGGAAACCCTAGGATCTGGTGTTCCAGACCGGACGATGGCGGCACCGCGGTGTCGTTTCTCTCTTGGGAGCATCATTTTGTGGAGCAGTGCTGGAACTCAGAGGCAGGAGGTGGAGCGGCTTCGTCTTGCACGGAGCTTCGGTGGAGATGTCAAGTCATGCCTGACCGACAGGTGCTACGCTTGGTCATGCCTGGTCGCAGGTGCTATGCACGACAGATCCTCCAAGGGCTTCAAGCTGTGTCGGCTGGTGGTACTTGGAAGCATGGCGCTGAGGTGTATCAGTGACGACCGCGATGTGTTCAGTTATTTGCACGCAGGGAGGAGGTGCCGTTGGGCGCCGTGGTGGCGTCGACGATAGCTGGACCGTGCAAGGTTGATGCATCAGTACAGTGCTGAAGATGGAGCGGTGGCAGTTGGCGGCGGCGGCCTCTGAGAGCACGCCGGACCAGTGTGTGCCCCAGACTCGGCAAGTGGCTAGGTTGGGGTCTCTGGTCTTAGATGTTAGGCTTGGCTGCGATATCTGTTTGGTATTAGGCCCAGGCTATCTACGCCCCTTCATCAACTGGATAGGTGTAGTGACATTTTGTTGCTTAGACGGCGGCTTTAGTCTTACTGTTGTATGACTTTGTAAGGTCTTGTGAGAATAATTAATAAAGTGGTTGTATGCATCGCCCAGATGCAGAGGCCGGGGGTCATCCTCCTTTTCTAAAAAAAGGAGAAAGCTTATAGATAGAACCTTGGCAGTAGCGCGGGCTTGGGGTGCGGCGCTACTGCTACTTAGCAGTAGTGCATGGTGTAAACCGACGCTACAGGTATAGATGTAGCAGTAGCATTGGACAGCCTACCAGCGCTACTGCTAAGTGGATCCATCCTCGCCCATCTGGGCTGACCGTAGTAGTAGTGGCAGTTGAAAAGTAGCGCTACACCTAATATATTAGCAGTAGTGCTTGTCGGATGACCGCCGCTACCGCTATTTGTGCACGGTGCTAGTAGGTGGGCCATACATAGCAGTAGCGCTGGTCAACAGGCCAGCACTACTGCTACAAAATTTAGTAGTAGCGTCGTTTTCTATCCAGCGCTACTGGTAAGTCTAACTTATCTTCACCCGCGGCCCTCACTGTCCATCTCCACTCTCTATCTCCATCCCCGTCGCTGCCACTGTCGCCCCCGCATTGTCGCCGCTGCATTGCTGCATCCCGCTGCCGCCATCGCTCCCCTGGTATGTCTCCCTCCCTCCTTCCTCCATCCCTCCGACCCTCCTCCCCCCCTCCTCCATTCCTCCGACCCTCTCACTCCTCCCTCCCTCCCACCCTCTCCCTACGACCCTCAACCTCCATCCCTCCCTCCCTCCCTCTCTCCTGCATTTAGGGATGGCACCCACAGGGTCTGGGTACGGGTGGAGCCACCCCATACCCTTACCCATCATCCCAAACCTTACCCATCACCCGTATCCACATCCGTTGACGGGTAGAATTTTTTCCCATATCCGTCACCCGTCAGGGTAAATGGGTACCCGCGGTAAAATTACCCAGATTTGCAACACACCAATTTGAGCATTACATAGTCATAAACAACAACTTATAACAATAATTTATAAACAACAACACATCATGACATCAATGCATACTCGTTCGTGGGCTAGCTATTTTGGTGCGGCGGCCTAACATGAATGCATGATGAGGTTTTGTTAGGCCTATCGGATTTATGTACATATAATATGTTTAATATGTGGATAAATAATATATAAGGTCTATTTGTAAGAATATATGCGGGTACATGGGTACATGGGTATGGGTTATACTAAACCGTACCCGTACCCCACTATACCCGATGGGCATAAAATTTTCCTATTTATGTACCCATGGGTATTTTTTCGACCCATACCCTTGCCCTAATAGGGTTTTTACCCGCAGGGTACCCAGGTAATGGGTACCCATTGCCATCCCTACCTGCATTGCATAAATGGATGGATTTAATCTAGGCTTTTTAGTAATGCTTTGGATAGATAGATGGATGGATGGATAGATGTCAGTGTTAGAACTAGGGTATTTTTTGTAATACAAATTTTCAGTAAAAAAACTAGTAATACAATTTTTTAGTAAATGTAGGTCTTTTGAATTATGATAATAATGTTTTTGTTTATATTATGTTTTTTGCAGAAATCAAGGAGCCCCTGCATCGTCCCCGTCACTGACCCCCTCTGACCTCGAGGTGATACCAGCCAAATCCCCTTGTCGTTGATGTCGATGATGATGTAGATGTTTTTATAGATGTAGTAGCGTAGTAGATGACTAGTTGTGACAATGAGTATCCCCCGAGCGAAAAGAGTCCTCTCCGCAGGATACTCCCACGAACCATGAGCTAGGGTTCATCCCCTGCTCCCCCCACCGCCGACGGCCAGTCTCGCCCCCTCCCGCCAGCGCCGGCCGCCATTGCACGGGCCTCCCGGCCCACCTCCCTCTCCCTCCTCCTCCTCCCCTTCCCCGGCGCTCCTGTCGCCCCCGAGGCGGCGGAGCGCCCCCCTGCCCTCCTCCCGTCTCGACCCCCTCCTCCTCCATCTCCCTTCGCCGCCGCCGGCAGCGGCCTCTGACGTGCTCGGGTGGCGCCGACGGCGGTGGACGTCCCTTCCACGCGCGCCTGGAGGGGGTGTCGGGGCTCCCTCCTGCCCCGCGGCGGTGTTGTTCGGCTGGCGGTGGTGGGGCCCGGCAGCGGAGTTCTGCGGGCCTCGGGTGCCCTTGATGCGGCGGCGTGGCCGTTGGCTGCAGGGTGGCGCGGTGGGAGCTGGTCGGCGGCGCCCGCTCGGCCTAGATCTGGGCCCTTTTGGGCCCTATCTGGGTTGGGGCGGGCCTGCAGTCCGGGGCGTGACGGCATGGCTCCCTGGTGATGAGACGAGGCGGCTGTGGCTGCGGTGGTGGTGGCTCCGGCGGCTGGCATGCTACATCGTGGCTGCAGGGACTGTCCGGACCCGTTGGGGTCCGGCCGGGCCGGTGGTGGCCTGGCAAGTCCCTGTCACTACGTCCGGTCGGCTCCACGCGGCGGTGGAGGTTGTTCGCTCCTGTCGGCCGTGTTGCTGTTGCCTCCGAGCCCGGTGTCTTCTCGTCCTACCTCCAGGTCTCGTGTTGGTGACCTCACTGAGACGGTGAAGATGGTGCGGTATCCGTGGTGGCACAGGCTGGTGGGCGGCATGTTGGGTGGTGCGCTTCCGATTGTATGGGGTGGTGGTGGTGGTTTCGGGGCGGGAGAAATCTCTGGCGGCTCGTTCAGCACCGACGCGGCCGGACCCTCCTGAGGGGCGTCGGTGACACCCCTTCCCACTGACATCCGTGTACCGGGGGAAACCCTAGGACTTGTCCGGGCAGCAGCTTCGTCATCGTCGCATTTAGTCATGAAGATGTTGCTTGGTATGCAAGGCTTCGGAGTGCTTGGCGGGCGGAGGTATTTCTCCGGAGGGTGCAGTGGATGTCGGCCATCTTTGCTTAGTTGAACTGCCGGTGTAGGCATTTGTCTCTTTTTTCTTGCTATCCTTTTTCGGGCTTGTTTGTGCTACGGCCCCAACAAGTTGGTTGTATCGGTTGGACATTG
>NC_041391.1:713248711-713257937 GCF_002162155.2 Triticum dicoccoides
TCAGTAGTTGTGACAATGTGATGAAGCTAGTTTTTTTTGAGAAAGTATCCATGAGGCTACTCCCTGTTATATGCACTTATGTTTCATTATTGATTTTGAAAAATGCTGACAAAACGGATGCATAGATGCATTTTGCAGGGAACACCTCCGAGAGTGGCCTATGTTTTACTGGAATGTTGATTCATTTCTGTTCCTACAAATTTCAGATGCTCAATATGTCCTAATTTAGCGAAGGTCATGCCGAATTTTTTCGTGAATTTTGGCATGACTTGTGCTAGAAAGTAGGAAATATCGAGTGCCCATGATTTGCCGGAACGGGAATTAATCGACATCCCGACAGAACATAGGCACTTTTTATGTCATTGCTCCATATATGTAACGGGTTGACATTCTGTCTGTCAGGGCTCCTTGTCCATATATGGGAGAGAGGAATCCTGACTGTTGTCGTGGGGGTAGCTTCTCCTTCATTAACATTTTGGTGTAATGCACTTTCGAATGAAAGGAGGAGCTACCATCACTGACGGTCGCAAATATCATAGAGAAAGAATCCCGATAGTTCTCGTGGGGGTCGCTTCTCCTCGTTCCCGTGTGCTAGACACTTTGGTGCAACGCACTCAGGAAGGAAGGGAGGAGCGACCATCACTGACGGTCTATTATATCAGAGAGGGAGTGCCCACCGTATACACCACGTGAGATGAGAGTTTTCAAGGAAAGACTCGACAGATCGACAGTCAATCTATGCTAAATAGTGATCTGCGTGTTGACTTTTAGGTAATTGCCGTCGATCGATTTTTAATCTTTGAATTATGAACATAGGAAATGTCTGACAATGATAAGATCCCTGAGTGCGACTACTGCGGCGACGGCCGGGGTCTGCGCGACATGCCTCACCTGAAAGATGGTCAGCGCTTCACTATTAAGCTCGACGACACCTTCGATGTTTGTATGGTACGCAACGACGGCAAGTCTTTTTTTGTAATTAAGCATGACTTCTGCTTCTTCAACATGTAGTTTCTATTTTTTACACATCGACTAGCGCGTCCCCTGCCATGCGAGATGATATGTCTTGGAGAAGTTGGAGTTCAAAGATCATGAGAATATGAAGATAAAGAAAGTTCACCTCTAGACCCAACATGGTTACGCTAAGCTATACAGTGCGGTGACCTACTCCCATTTTGGTTGCTCAAATTGGGCCACACTATGCAAGGCGTATGGTTTTCATGAGGGTATGCATGTCACCTTTGATCTTGGTCCTCGAGATGACATCGAAAATATACGACACTAGATCATGGTTGGCGCGCGTTGCTGCGCCTGTCTATTTCTGTAGTAGAATGATAGGAGTTTACATAGAATACGGACCGAAAGGAGGGTACAATATTCAATATTTTTTTGTTAAAACTTTATGAATACTTCAAAAAAGTTACTACTTGGAATAAGCTACATTTAGATCTATCAATAGTTAACTAATCTTTCTGAGGAACCAAACGATCCTTAAGTACGCAGTGCATAGAACCAAGTGTTAGTTGATCTTTAATTGTTCTATAAGAGCCACAAGAAAGATATGTTGGTGGATCATATGTAAACTCTTTTCAGATAGGTAGAACTATGTCCACATCTGGGCATGCCACTTGGAATCAAAGTTATTCTACATAACATGGAAGCACGATATGAACAAAAGCACGTAACTTCAATGGTTCATTAGAAAAACTGTTCATATCAGCTCTTCAGTATTTTCCTTGTCTATCAACATAAGTAGTACATCAAGCATTTACCCAGTATATCAAAAACAATTGAGAGCTAGTTATGCGAGAAAAAAATTTGGAAAACCAAAGACGAAACAACAACTATGTGGCATGTGATACTGGCAAGTGGATCTTGTGTTTCCTGCAAAGATGAGAAGAGCTATTAAACAAATTGCAAATGTCTGGCACCATAAATGTAAAATTTCGGTCCTTCAGCATGTTGTGGAATGGTCAAGTGGAGTAATATTATCTATACGAAGTATTCAAATTTAATTGATTGAAGGAAGCGGAAATAATGAATCCAAAGACATCACTATACAGAGTTCCAAGAACCAATTGGCAACATACCCGGAATGTTGAGATAGTTGGAGTTAAAAACTAATACAGAATATTCCGCAAAAAAACTAATAAAGAATAAACAACGATGTCAATACAGAATAACAGAGGATAATGTAGATGAGACATGCATGCAAATGAAAAAAAATCTATACAGTTTCCTTTTCGCAACTCTAGTTCATATCTTCCTTTAGTGATAATGAAATCAACTTGCAAAAACTCACCTCTACTATAGTTTGTTGGAAATCAAGTAAAACTCTGATAGTAATGTATATCATGAAAAGGCTGCCTAATAGACAAAAAACAAAGAATTACTAACCTTGGCTGGAAACCAACAAGAACGAATCTGTGCCCGGCCGGGTTGTAGCAGGCTAATAGCAATGCCGAATACAACAAGAACACAACCAATAAATTGGAGAGCATAAGTGGAGTATACAATATGATGATCGGTGTGTTTCCATCGCTTAACAGGTATGGGTCCCGAGCCTTTTATTCTAATTGTTTCCCTTTTGTTTATTGACATCTTCTAGTTGGAAGGTCAATTCACCTATAGAAGGCATAGTATGTTGCGAATTCGAGAACCACTAACATGACATGTACAGATTCCATGCTAATCGACATCATTCGAATAAATATGTGGCGTCACCCATACGTCAGTTTAATAGTCTTTTTAAGAAGGGATTCCACCCTGATTTTATTAACGAAACCACATAGATTGAAGTTACAATTGAAAATAAGAAACTAAATTGAAATATTTGTTTTGAGCTCTACAGAACAATCACATTCTCTGAAACGTACATCGCTGAACTGGTTTGGAAATACCATCTGACAGCAACATGATCAAAGTTTGGTCACCCTTTCTACACACCTTCAGTACATATAAATTACAAGGCTACTAAATATTGCGCAGATTAGACTCACTGGCCTTGCTGAACTACTATCTTCATTTGAGATTTCTTATCGTCTCATGTGATGTCCTGTAAGCACAGAAGCAACCTCTTTTGCAGCAAATAAACTATTATTAGAAGAAAATTGTACAGTTAAGAATTGACTTGGCATGTGATTCGTAAGTTATTGCAGCTATACAGAACAAAAAAAAATACATGAAGCAAACAAGTATAGGAGATGTTTCAGATCAAACCAAATGCTGATTGAAGAATCTAAGAATTGCAGAAGTGTATCGGACCTCACCAACAACCAGTCATTGGAGGTTTTTTGAGAGGTTTGGATAGAGCAATATGACGACAAGGTGCTCCAGTAAAAAAAAACTCTGGATCCACCGCCCATGACCATCTCAGATCCTCTCAAGTGACTGGTGGAGCAACGCAGCGGCCATATTGGAAAGTAGCGTGCATAGGAACTCCAGCGGCCCTAGTATTTTGCGGCAAGCAGCAGAGATCCAGCAAGATCCGACATGAAGGTCACATGAAGAAATCATGGGGATGGAGCTGAAGATAACCTGGAGGGAATTGGGATCTCTAGGAAAAGGTCGGAAGAAAAAGGAACGCACACCTCCATTTAATTGCAGCCGGTGAGTGGCACACATCAATTGTGATGAATGCTTCCTGAAACTGAAGATTGATTGCTGGATTCATCACCAAACAGTCCACCGCCGCTTCGCCTACAACCTCGCCTCCCCATGGACCGGTCTGAGATGCCGATCGAGCGGACTGCTCGTCGAGCCACGCCTGCACTTCCCAAGGGGCCCGCATCGACCAAGGCAATCGGCGCCTGTGCAGCGACACCTAGCCCATTTGGCCCAAATTCACAGAATACGTCCAAAATAGTTCCCGGAGCAGCGGCCCACTCCAATTGATCGCTATGTGGTCAGCATACATAGCTCATGGGGTCCAGAACAACATCCAATGGACAGCAAAGGCCGAAACAACAGATCTAACGGCTAAAACCTTTAATGGCCTGAGAGGGTTGGATTAGTGCTCAGTTATAATGTATTTAAATTTGGGTCGATATTGATATGCCTCCACTTCTACCTCTATGTGAGTTTCTCAAACATATTTATTAAGTAATTTATATTGTTTATTTAAAAATAGTTGACATCATATTTTCATTGACAGCTTTGGCAAGAGATGTAGTCTTGAACACAATCCTCTTTTTTTTCTATTGTTTTGTAGGTTTAGCTCTAAAACAGAAGTCAAAGAAAAATAAGATGAACACATCTTGATATAATCTGATCTTCCTTTTAACATGCATATTCGATATTGCTGAACTAAACCTTGTATACGAGGTGCTGGAATATTGTATTTGCAGATTTCTTTTGAACCAAGTTTTGTATATGTGCTGGACATTGCATGTCATATAGCTGTGGACTGAACTTTGAGCATTTGAATGGTTGTATGTGTGATGAACTGTGAGCATTTGAATGGATGTAAGTGTAAATTTCCTCATTGTTGTGGACTGAACTATAAATGTTCATATTTTTTTTCTAGAATTGGCACTAGTGGCGGTCTGTATGGAGTGCTCGCCATAGGTGTACACATTAGTAGTGGCGAGCAGCTCCTATTAACAGTGGCGGGCAAGATGTTATGCCTGCCACTGATGGCCTTTTAGCAGTGGCGGGCTTGCCTGGGCCCGTAGCCCGCCACTGATGGCGATTTTCCACCCGCCACTACTAGCCATTTCCGTAGTAGTGATAATAAGAACGTGTGAGGTGAGATAGAGCGGCTGGAGATGCTCGGACCCCTCTACGGTGGATTGCCTTGAGTGTTGTGGACAAGGTTAAGCGGGAGTGTGAGCGTATGTAGAATTCTGCCATTTCAATTCTCCAGGCAATAAGAGTGTGAATGATTTATTTTTCTCTTGTTCCTTAACTAAGTTCCCGTGGAATATTGTGGGGTGTGCTCTAGGGAACCAGAGAGGCCCAATGTCTTTTTTCGACCAATGTCAGAACTAGTTGTCTAGCTATACTGGCAAAGATAGGGTAGTTGTTTTATGGGGTACAGCTGCTCTCTTGTGGTCTATATGGAAAACAAGGAACAAATCCTGTTTTCAAAGTGTTATGCCTAGAGATCCTACTGACATTATATTTCTTGTTTGTTCCCTACTTAACTCTTGGAAAAATCTGTAGAAAAGAGGGTACAAAACATGCTGCATCAGGTGTCTAGAAGTATCGCGCGGGTGACTCATGATGTCTTAAGAGGTGGGCATGGTTTGGCACCGCGTGTGAGAAGGATTTTGTGAAGCTAGCCGCTGGAATGCTTGCTAGCCTCGATCCCTTTATGTTAATTTGGTTGTTGTCCTTTAATCTGTTGATACCTTTGTAGCTAGTTTGACACTAGGCCCTTTCTAGACTAATTTTGGGTAGATTGAAGCATCTTGATGTGGTGATATATATCAGTGCTGTGATGATTAGGCTTGCTAGGCTGGAGCATCCTGGTGTAGTTCTAAATCAGTGATGTAATGATTGGTCAGTTGCCCTGTAAACAACTTCATTTTCATAATAAAAATGGGGGCCGTGTGGCCCCTTCAATCGAAAAAAAGTTTGTCACAACGATCTCTATCGGCCGAGGATTCTTTTTAAACACGTGACAAGAGGGTGAACATACAATAGCTAACCGTTGACTGGCTTCAAGCAAAATTATTAAATCGGATATGATTAGTGTTTGTAAATTTATAAATCTAGGTATTGCACATCTTGGTGACCCAATCACACTACAAATAAAAAGGCAAAAAGACAAAAGAAAGTGTTCGCACGGATCTTCATGTAAAATGAATGCCATATGAATTAGATGTGCAATAGTCAGGCACATTTAAATGTGCTTTACCAAAACTGTTTTCGTTTTTATCACCATAAAGTGTCTATGCTCGTGTTTGGCAGTTAAATTTATCTGATGTACCCGCAAAACTCGAGCGTGTTTTGTTGACAAAAATAAGTTGTCACACCGATATCTATGAGCCGAGAATTCAAACACGCGACAAGAGGGTGAACGTACAATAGCTAACTTTTGACTGGCTGCAAGCAAAATTATTACATCACACATGAATATGATTAGTGTTTAAATTTCAACAGTCCGTAACAACAGATCTTCATGGTTGATCTTGAGTGGAGAGACCCCGATTGCGTCCTATTATGAAGATTGGAGTAGAAATAATAACCGGATCGTCATTCGCTTTCTGGTTCGGATCAGATCACGTATCATCGGAACCACATCTGGCCGTGTCCCCGACTCGCCTAACCCCGCACGACCCCACCAGCTCGGCGTCGTGGTGGCCGGCAGATCGCCCGATCTTGACATTGAACGCCTCCACCCCGCTCGGCAGGTCCGCAGTAAGGCTGTCCATCAGGAACCCTGGTAGCTGCACGGCGGTGCCCTCGGCGAGGAACTCCGGGCGGAGACGGCGTGGCATGGCAGCTGTGGTGGCGAGCGGGACGCAATGGTAAGACACGTGCACGTAGGTGCCCTCATCCATGCACGTGTCGCGGTCGGGGCTGGCCGATGCGACGCTTAGTATGAGGTTCTTGGATGGCGGCAGGTCGAGGCCCGAGACGGAGTTGATTTTTTTTCCGGGTTAAAAGGGATTTCATTACTCAACGCATGATGAGTTCGTTCCTACAACGCAGAGGAACATCTGCAGGCCCAGAGCGCAACCATACTGCAGTCCGGCCCTCCGAGTGTCCGAAGCCAGCAAGGGTATGACTGACAATGTTCTGGTTCCTACTTACATGAGCAATAGAGTTATCCCTTTCACCAAAGAGCCTTTTAATTTCCTGAACTAACATCATATGAGGTGATCTGTCAAGAGTGGGCGACTTGATCAACCTGACTGCATCCATGCAATCCATCTCGATGTCCACTGGGAGAGTAGACCACGGAAGAGCAAGGTTCAAACCCTCATGGCATGCCAAAAGCTCAGCTTGAAGAGGTCCGGAGCAGTGTCGTATGGAGCGGCAAGCGGAGAAGACGATGTTGCCGTCGCTGTCGCGAAGGATCATGCCGGCTTGACACGTCAAGCCACCATCAGTCTCGAGGAACTATCCGTCCACGTTTAGCTTGACACGTCCGGCCGACGGGAGAGACCACTGGATAATGGTGGTATGCTGCACTGACGGGGTTGATTGTGACAGAGTAACGCTGGTGGGGGAGGCCAAACACGAGACTGAATGTCAAGCCGTGGACGAGGACCTACCCTATGAGCACCTTCGAGAGACTGAGACGGCATATCATCTTGAGATTTATGAAGTCGCCGTAGGTGCCTCATCGTCGATGGGAACGTCTCCTTCCACTAAAAGCGTATCACCAGAAATCATGAAATAAATCCAAGAATAATGCGAGCAACAGGATTTGAATTCTGGTGGGTTGGAGATACCATTGTCCCTCTAACCATCCAACCACACGTTGGTTCGCACGTTTCTCGTTACTTAACACTAGTAGAAAAATGGCCTAATGTGAAGCACATTAGTACCGATTTGTAATAAAACCGACCATTAGTGCCGGTTCGAACGGCTAGGCAGCCGGAGCTAATTAGTACCGGTTCGTTGTGAACCTTTAGTACCGGCTCGCACGAGCCGGTACTAAAGAGGATGTGGCACGCCATGGTCCGGCTGGGGCCCCACCAGCGCCTTTAGTACCGGTTCGTACCACAAAACGGTACTAGAGGTTTGCAGTTGTAGCTGTTTTTCAGTCCCACCTCGCTCGGCTAACAGGGTTTTCACCACCTTAAATATGTTACTTCTCAAATTATCACAAGGACTTGGTCTTCATTGAACTCTATATGTAGAATTTGTGGCCGCAATATGAGTCTTCACCGGTTTCTAAACCGTTGAGGACTCATATTGATAATTCAGATTGTACACAAAAAGATCAATGATGATCAATGTATTTTTATGTATATTTTTACATGTTTACACCCTCACTCTGTCCTCTCAAACTTCAGACTTTTTTGCGTTAAGCAGGCGCCATTCAAAGCCATGTCATCAACTTTCAACCCTTTCTGACATAATTTTCTATTTTTAATGCATTTACTGATTTGTTTTGAGCTAAATGGCCCTGGAATTGAAAAGCACTACAAATCAACTCTGAAAAGGTTGAAACTTGGCATGGTATCATCATTTCACCCGCATAGCATGTGCAAAAAACTACAGGTTCACGGCAAAAACTGGATGCACTTCGTGTACAAACTAGACAATCTCTTTCGAAGTATCAGGATTTCGGACGAAAACTCATCTGTTACACCGGCAATTCAAAATTTTAATAACTTATTACAACTCCGGACTTTTTTGCGTTCAGCAGGTGCCATTCAAACCCACATTCAAAAATTATTCAGAAATAAATAGAAGAAAATAAGTAAAGCAGAAAAGAAAAAATTATATAAAAAACTACTCAGAAATAAATAGAAAAAAATAAATAAAGCAGAAAAGAAAAAACGATATAAAAAACTACTCAGAAATAAATAGAATAAAATAAATAAAAAGCAAAGAAAAAACTATATAAAAAATTACTCAGAAATAAATAGAAGAAAATAAATAATGCAGAAAAGAAAAAAACTATATAAAAAATTGTTGGGGCGCTGTCCAGTGGGCCTGCCAGACCTCGGGTCTGCAAATTCAGGCCCAGAAGGGCCAGCAGGCTCACAGGGAAGCACGCCATAGTTAGGCCCAGAAGCCTACTATATAGAGGAGTTCGAAGGAGCAGCCGCGGCTGGGTTTATAAACCAGTGCGGCAGCCCTTCACCCGGCGAGGTGGGACTAAACTTTGCGCCCCTCGCCTGGCAGCGCACCACCTTTAGTACAGGGTCGTGGCTCTCCAACCGGTACTAATGGTGGGGTCTTTAGTACCGGTTGGAGCCACCACCCGGTACTAAAGGGCTGCCCTTCCCGCCGCTTGGCCTGGCCAAAATTGACCTTTAGTACCGGTTGGTGGCTCCAACCGGTACTAAAGGCCCATCCTATATAGGCGGCACTTATAAATTTCATCAGTTTTCATCTACTTCTTCTCCTCTGCCCCGTCGCCCGCCGCCCCCGTCGCCACCCCTTGTCGACGCCCCCGTCGCTGCCCCGTCCCCGTCATCGCCGCCTCGGCCGTCGCCCGCGCCCCGTCCCTGGCTGTCCCCGTCCACATCGTCGTCGCCGCCCCATCCTCGTTCCCGTTCGTCCCATTGTCCCGGCCCGGCCGTCCCGTGCCTTGCCGTCC
>NC_041391.1:713258493-713261993 GCF_002162155.2 Triticum dicoccoides
CGCCCCGTCCTCGTCGTCCCATCGTCCCCGCCCCGTCCCCATCCCCGTCGTCGCCGCCCGTCGCTGTCCCCGTCGCCGGTGAGCTCCTGCCCCGGCCGCCATGCATGTACACACACACACACACATTAATTAGTTGTAAAATTGTTAGTATTTTTTATGTTTTTTAGTTATAGAAATATTTATAAAAATGTTAGAAATTTTACTGTTTTTTAGTTATAGAAATATTGATAGAAATGTTAGAAAATTTTCTATTTTTTAGTTATACAAATATTAGAAATGTTATAGAAATGTTAGTTATATAGAAATGCTAGAAATTTTAGAAATGTTAGTTCTAGCAAGATGAATTAGATTAATGTCAAATTGTTAGACGATGATCGATGTTTTTTTTAGTTTCTTATAATTTTAGTTATAAAAAAATTTAGAATTGTCATATAGAATTTTAGTTATCACAATCCAATCATTTAAAAAATGTTACTTTTTGCGGGCATATAGTATTTGTTGTCGACGATGCCCGGCCCGCATCCTCGCCGTCGACCCGTTCGGGACGACGTCCTGCTTCACACCCATGTCCGGGACTGGGCTCCGCCGGGCTGGCACTGGGAGGTACTACCTTCAAGGGCGCACCGCTTGGTGAGGAACCCAGCCCTGGGTCCCGTTGTCGACCCTGATCTCCTTTGGGGGCGTTCGCGTGGGCCACATTCGGTGCAGAGGGAGCCGGCCCTGTCGGAGGTGGTGCGTCGCCGAGTCAGGGAGGAGGACAAGCACCTCCGTCGCTACATGGCTGCTATGGACGTCAGGTTCTTTGGGAAGATGACCGTAGATATGATCCTGTGATGGTTCCTTCTCTTTGGGTGTCCACCGCCCGCGCCTTAGGAACCGCAGTGGCCTAGATTCTTCTGTAGTATTCGATCTTTATTAGCTACCTAGCCAGTGATGTATTCGATATATAATATTTGAGACGATGTATTCGAGATTATATATATTATTAGAGATGATGTATTTGAGATTATATATTATTCGAGACGATGCATATTATGTACTTTGATTCAGTTTTTCCATATTGATTGCATTCATGCATTGTAATTTGAATATAAATTGTTTTATATTTCTTCTGGATTAGTTAAATAAAAGCTATGACGGATAATACCGGCAGAGAGGGAGAAGAGGCCATGTTCGAGATCATACGCAGCCCTCGCAGGCCAGATGATCTAGATGAAGCAGATGACGGCTCCCAATATCTGAACAATACCGGGGAGGGTGATGATAAGATATTCGAGCTCAACGACCGAATGGATGAAGTCATGAACTATGATTATGATTATGATGACGCAGACAATGTTGATCTCGAAATAACAAAGACCGGCGAGGTATATTTGTATAAGCAGGCATCTGGTGATCACCGCATTTTTTTTTGATTTGAAGATATATTAACGAATCGATCTTTCTTCTTTCAGCCTCCGGATCGAGCAAATCTGCTTCTACAGACAGCGGGACAAAGTGAGGCCCGGGCGAAAAGTTGAAGGAGGGTGTAAAGTACAACATTGATTCCATCAAAGCTAATGGCGAACCCCTCATCCCTAAGAACATCGCGAACCAGTTCGTTCGTCAGTGCGGAGTTCTTCTGAAGGACCAACTCCTGATCTCCATTCAGGAATGGAAAGAGCCAAAAAATAAACATCAAGATGTTACTTGGGTTCTCTCATGAACATTTCACCCTACCAGATCATTTCAGTGATGCAGATGTGCAGAAAGTCAAGGACGCTGCTCTTAGAAAGATGGCAATTGCATTCAACACCCACAAGAAAACTGTATGGGCCAACTACGTCGAAGGAGAAAAGAAGACTCCAGAATTCAAGGGAACACTGGAGAAGCAAAGAGAACACTGGCCCGCTTTTGTGAAATTCAAGGAATCCGAATTAGCTAAGGAACGGTCGAGAAACAACAAGGCCAATGCCACAAAAAAGACGTAGTTCCATAGGCTGGGGCCAGGTGGCTACGCGGTGGCAATGCCCAAGTGGGATAAGTCTGAGGAAGAGATGCTGGATGCAAGGGTCACTCCAGTTACTAGGAGCTGGGCCCCCAGGTGCAGAACTTGGTTCTATGCGCATGGGGGGGGCATTGGGCCCGAAGACAGGCCTAGTTTCCAAGAAGGCAAGTCCAAAAGGAGCCGAAGAGAAGTTACTTCAAGCGATAGAAGATGCTTGAACGGGGGTGTTCACGCCCAACAGAGAGAACGACGAGCTTACGCGTGCCCTGGGAAATCCTGAACACCCGGGAAGAACACGAGGCAAGGGCGTTATTCCCTGGTATGAGGGCTTTTCGGAATGGGACGACGACTACAGGACCCGTGCAAGAAGGAAGATGGAGGAGGAGAAGAAGAGGAAGATGGAGGAGGAGCAGAGGAAGCAGGAAGCAGAATGCCTTCAAGGCCTAGAATCAGCGCACGCGGGCTTGGCACTCAAATTCCAGCGGCGGCAGCAGCAGCTCAACTCACTTAGCCAGAAAAGGGGTCTCAGTAGCGTCAGCAGCAAGCGGATGATCCAGCATTGGATAGCACCGTCCCATCCATGCCGAGAAGCAATGTTGGTTCCGCCCCGGGGGACGCACTGCTGGATAGATACCCTATGGATGACATCATGGAGAACACTAACTGTGAGCTACACTTCAAAACGAAGAACATATCCATGAAGGTGGAGGACGCCGTTGCTTATACAAATCCCCCCGAAGCAACCTTCCATTGCAACCCGATTCCAGCCGGCTATGCTTGTGTCGTGGTTGATGAGGTGGTGGACTAATATTCGGGGCTAGAGCTTGACATTCCTGGACAGCACGAGGAGCACACACCGGGAGAGGCCATACATTGTATCATCCTATGGAGAAAGGATTGCATCATCTTTCGAAGGCCACCGACACCGCGTCGTCATCTGACTCCTCCTCAATGTGAGGCCACTCCTCCTCCTCCAAGTCCGGCACAGCAGCAGGCCATTCCTCCTGCTTCAAGTCCGGCACAGCGTGAGGCCACTCCTCCTGCTTCAAGTCCGGCACAGCGTCAGGCCACTCCTCCTGCTCCAACTCAGCCACGTCAGCCGTCTCCGCCCCCTCAGCAATCGGGGAAGAGAGCCGCCGCAGCTATGGTGCGTAGCGCTACAAGTCGAGGTAGTACATGAGGTACAGACGGAGGCAAGCGATATAAATATGGTCGAAGCCTCGCTCCTCTTCCTCAGAGGCCTTACGACATGACCGAGGAGCAAACCTAAGCCATAGGGAAGGCTCAAATGGACGCCCATTTTGGACCAAAACCGGCACCGACGCCAAGGGAGAAAGTGCTTGAGGAAAAGATTGACCACTTTATTCGTATGGCTAGACCACCAGCTCCCAAGCCTGTTGACTCAGACTATGAGCGCCAAATCAGGAAGGCACATCGAGCACGAGTACAGAAGGAGTCGAGCTCGAGCTTGATCCAAGCAGCTGGCAAAAAATGCGGGAAAACCATTCCCAAG
>NC_041391.1:713262273-713265659 GCF_002162155.2 Triticum dicoccoides
TGCCAACAACACATAAGAGTACCAGTGCCCTATATATATGTGGGCAAACCGTTAACGTTCCCCAGCTGGGCAATCTGGTAACAACCAAAGAGCATATAATGCAGGCTGAAATGCTGGGTATGACTGTTGGACAATTC
This sequence comes from Triticum dicoccoides, assembly GCF_002162155.2. Lineage (NCBI taxonomy): Eukaryota > Viridiplantae > Streptophyta > Magnoliopsida > Poales > Poaceae > Triticum > Triticum dicoccoides. The sequence continues at coordinate 713,262,411 of NC_041391.1, forward strand.
CTCGAGATCGAACCCATGTCTCCGCTTAGAGAGGAGGAAATAAAACAGAAATATGTCCGCGGCGAACCTTTGGTCGAGCCCGAGGAGGTCAAGAACCTCCCAACGAGAATGTATGAATTACATCAATGGTACATGGAAATTTGCAAGACCCATAATCTACAGTCCCTCATGGTGAAAGTCAAGGAAGATGATTAATTCCATAAGCTAGCACTACTAGGGAAAACCCTAGCTGTAGCGCTGGTTTTGTGCTCACTAGTAGCGCGGGTAGGCGCGCTACTAATAAGGCGCTACAGCTATTGCTTAGCAGTAACGCGTGCCCGCACGCGCTACTGCTAGGACAAATAGCTGCAGCGTTTGTTCACTCCCACGCTACTGCTAATGTAATTACTGGCAGCGTGTTTTCTCTCCATCGCTACTAGTATTCTTTTTTTATTTTTAGTGTATTTATGCGCCATCGTACAAATATTGGTACAATACCAGTTATGAGGTTTACATCATTATATCCATAATAGTGTGCCAAATGAAGGTGGATTAGGTTCAAGTGGAGGCAATATGTGGTGCATGTCAAAAGTATACTACTAATCCAAACTTGATCTAGTTTGGACTAGTAGTACTTTCGATGTGCACCACATGTTGCCTCCACTTGAATCTAATCTGCCAGCACAAGCTATTCAATCATCATCATAGTCATTACCACCAATAGTATTTATTTAATCACCACTAACACTAGCTAATAATAATCATCATAGTCATTACCACCGACACTAGCTATTTTATCATCATAGTAATACTGTAGCACATCATCATCCTCAAACTCATTTCTAGCTAGCTAATCACTCCTTCTGCTCTCTCTTAGGTAAAATAACATAAAACATGTGTAGCTCTCCTCCTTGATCAAGTTGGAGCATGCAGATGAACCTCTCTCCTAATCGTGGGTAGCGCATCTGTTTGCTGCCCCCTAGTACTTCTCTGCGCTCCCCCATCACATATTTGGTCCAGTCTTGCACTATTAAGCATCCGTCGCTAATCTTGAATGCACTAAAGTAATCTGTAGGATATCTTGGCCGTAAGCTAATAATACTCATGGTACCTTCAGTCTCGATCCCATAAGGCACAACATTCATCGGGAGTCCCTGTTGAAGAACATCGTATGGTAACATACTTAGCAATGAAGTTTAGCTTCAAAAATAATGTATGGAAAAGATGCACTGAGGACAAATAGTAAAAATCTTACCATCCTTCCTAAATAGATGTGACCGTAGTTCATTACGAACACTATTGGTCGCACATTTTCAGTACTAACATTTCTAAGTGCAGGAAGAAAATTTGTCTTGACAGTATCAAGATCCTCAAGCCATGAAACATAATGACTTAGCTCCTCGCTATTTAGTTCAGCCCCGGGACAGTAATAGGTCCCGTCTACCAAGTGCTGGACATGTTTGCTTGCACCGAAATAAGCTGACAATACAAATTAGTTGTCAACTATTTTTGAATAAACAATATCAAAGACATAAATATGGTTGAGAAACTTACATAATGGTATAACTGGAGGCGTCTGCACATCGACCCAGATGTTGGTATTACCTTCAATATCATCTTCCGGACGAATATCAAAGGTGATAACCATATCAGGCTCAAATGCATAAGTCTTGCATAGTGCTCGCCATGTTTTGCATCCAAAATAGGTGTAGTCGTCTGAATTGTATAATTTTACGTTGAAAATATAACCATGCTAAGTCTTCAAGTAAAATTTCTTTTCCTCCATAGTACGACTGAAACATATCTTATCCAATACAAAAACTCTTGCATGGCAGGGGATACGCTAGTAGAATAGTAAAAAAAGACTTGTCATGCTTAATGTCATGCTTAAATTATAAGTTGAAGCAAATGAAGCAAACGTCATGCTTAATTACGAAAAAATACTTGTCGTTGTGACTTACTGTATCCACTTTGAAGTTCTCGTCCAACTTATCATCATCTAGGAAGATTCCGTCGCACAGGCCGCGCTCGTCTTCGCAGTATTTGCAAATACCGAAATCCTTTTCGTCGTTACACATTTCCTATGTTCATAGTTAAACATTAATTGAAAATGGATTGAAGACAACTACCAGGATACTCAACACACAAATCCGGGGCACTCGATATTTCCTACATATTCTAGCACAAGTCATGCCAAAATTCACGGAAAAATCCGGCATGACCTTTGCTAAAATAGGACATATCGAGCGCCTGAAATTTGTCGGAACGAAAATGAATCAATACTCCGGCAAAACATAGGCCACTCGGAGGTGTAACCTGCAAGCATGACCGGCCACTTGGGCAAGCACGTATCCTATTTGAGCAACACAAGATATATATTTCAAAATATCTTATAGGACTCAAATTAACATGCATTCAATAAGCAAAAGTAAATCATCTCATGCGTCCGTACATCGTCGAATATTATCACTAATACATACCGAATAGTGTCATACATATAACATCACTAATATAACTAAAACCCTAGCACACGACGGGTATCGGCTCGGGCGGTGGACACCCACAGAGAAGGAACCATCACGGGATCATAGCTCCAGTGAGATCCCTGGAGAACCTGTCAGGTATTGGAGAACCTGTGCTCCAACGCAAACAAGTAGCGATGGACGTGCGCGTCCTCCTCATTGACATGGTGACGCACCACCTCCGCGGGGTCCTCGAGCCTCTGGACTGTCACTGGCCCACGCGACCGCCACCAAAGAAGGTTCAGGTCAACGACAGGCTGGCTCCTCACCAACCTGCGCCTCCCGGTAGGTAGCGCCTCCCAGTACCACCCCGGCGGAGCCCAGTCCCGGACATGGCCCGTCTGGTCAAGCAGGTGTCGTCCTCCGCCGACTCGACGACGACGATGCGGGATAGGTATCGTTGACGTCGATGCGGGAAAAATTGCTTTAACTAAAAAAAATAGCAACAAGTTCTTACTAACGAGTTCTATTAATTCAATTAGTTCTTACTAAAAATAAACTTACTATAAATAAAAATAAACTAATACCTAATTAGTACCTAGTTATTACTAACTAATTAGTACCTAGGAACTACTGCCCTAATTACCATATAAGTAATTAACTAACTAGCACCAAAAATAGCCTAGGGTTCATACTAACTAGCACTAAATAGCTAGGGTTCATACTAAGCAGAGAAGAGGGTTCGGAGGGGGAGAGTGCTTACAGAGGGCGGGGAGAGAGATGGGGTCGGGGGAGACGGCGGCACCGA
>NC_041391.1:713266122-713267158 GCF_002162155.2 Triticum dicoccoides
GGTCGGGGGAGATGGCGGCGAGGCGGGGTCGGGGGAGACGGCGGCAAGGCGGGGTCGGGGGAGACAGCGGCGAGGCGGAGGCGACGAGGAATAGTAGAGGAGAATTTGGGGAGGAAGCAGAGGAGAGGGATCAGGCCGCGTGGGGGTTAGGTGAAAATAGCTTTAACAGTAGCATGGGGAGGCAAAACGCGCTGCCGCTAAAATCCGTAGTAGTAGCGCTATTCGTAGAAGGGCGCTACTACTATACCTAGCACGTCGGGAACGGTGTGGCAATTATAGTAGTATCGCGTTTTGTTCCTGCCGCGCTACTGCTAAGCGGGTAACAGTAGCGCCGTTCTAGCAGACGCGCTACTACTAAGTAGCCGTAGCGCCTCATTTTAACAAGCGCTACTGGTAACATTCCGTGTATAAGGTTTTCCTAGTAGTGTAGATCTGTCTATTGAGTATACAAAACTGTTTCAGTTATTCAATTATGACGCACTTTACAAATCTACCGTCAGTTGCTATTGTCTGTAAGTGATTTCTTTCTGCAATTTAAGTCTCAAGCTAGCTGTAGTGCTCTCGTTGATCATTACCTGTAATTATCCTCACTATATTCTTTTCTGTGGTATTATGCAGGATGAAGATGTCCGAAATGAGGAAAGCTGGACGCTATGGCATTGGGTTCATTGACCCAAATACCATTAATGAAAAGACTGAAGGAAATATGCCCTAGAGGCAATAATAAAGTTATTATTTATTTCCTTATTTCATGATAAATGTTTATTATTCATGCTAGAATTGTATTAACCCGAAACATAATACATGTGTGAATACATAGACAAACATAGTGTCACTAGTATGCCTCTACTTGACTAGCTCGTGAATCAAAGATGGTTAAGTTTCCTAGCCATAGACATGACTTGTCATTTGATGAATGGGATCACATCATTAGGAGAATGATGTGATTGACATGACCCATTCCGTTAGCCTAGCACTTGATCGTTTACTAGGCCGGCCTAGGAGGAGGCGCGCCAAGGGGAGTCCTACTCCCACC
>NC_041391.1:713267725-713324906 GCF_002162155.2 Triticum dicoccoides
CTACTCCCACCGGGAGTAGGACTCCCCTTGGCGCGCCTCCTCCTAGGCCGGCCGCCCCTCCCCCTTGCTCCTTTATATACGGGGGCAGGGGGGCACCTCTAGGACAACAACAATTGATCCCTTGGATCTCTTAGCCGTGTGCGGTGCCCCCCTCCACCATAGTCCACCTCGATAATATCGTAGCGGTGCTTAGGCGAAGCCCTGCGACGGTAGAACATCAAGATCGTCACCACGCCGTCGTGCTGACGGAACTCTCCCTCGACACTCGGCTGTATCGGAGTTCGAGGGACGTCATCGAGCTGAACGTGTGCTAGAACTCAGAGGTGCCGTAGTTTTGGTGCTTGATCGGTCGGGCCGTGAAGACGTACGACTACATCAACTGCATTGTGCTAACGCTTCCGCTTAGCGATCTTCAAGGGTATGAAGATACACTCCTCCTCTCGTTGCTATACATCCCCATGATCTTGCGTGTGCATAGGGAAATTTTTGAAATTACTATGTTCCCCAACAGTGGCATCCGAGCCTAGGTTTTATGCGTTGATGTTATATGCACGAGTAGAACACAATTGAGTTGTGGGCGATACAAGTCATACTGCTTACCAGCATGTCATACTTTGGTTCGGCGGTATTGTGAGATGAAGCGGCCCGGAGCTACATTACGCGTACGCTTACGCGAGACTGGTTTCACCGTTACGAGCACTCGTGCTTAAAGGTGACTGGTGGGTGTCTGTCTCTCTCACTTTAGCTGAATCGAGTGTGGCTACGCCCGGTCCTTGCGAAGGTTAAAACAGCACTAACTTGACGAACTATCATTGTGGTTTTGATGCGTAGGTAAGAACGGTTCTTGCTAAGCCCGTAGCAGCCACGTAAAACTTGCAACAACAAAGTAGAGGACGTCTAACTTGTTTTTGCAGGGCATGTTGTGATGTGATATGGTCAAGACGTGATGCTATATTTTATTGTATGAGATGATCATGTTTTGTAACCGAAGTTATCGGCAACTCGCAGGAGCCATATGGTTGTCGCTTTACTGTATGAAATGCAAACGCCCTGTAATTGCTTTATTTTATCACTAAGCGGTAGCGATAGTCGTAGAAGCAATAGACGGCGTAACGACAACGATGCTACGATGGAGATCAAGGTGTCGCGCCGGTGACGATGGTGATCACGACAGTGCTTTGAAGATGGAGATCACAAGCACAAGATGATGATGGCCATATCATATCACTTATATTGATTGCATGTGATGTTTATCCTTTATGCATCTTATCTTGCTTTGATTGACGGTAGCATTTTAAGATGATCTCTCACTAATTATCAAGAAGTGTTCTCCCTGAGTATGCACCATTGCGAAAGTTCTTCGTGCTGAGACACCACGTGATGATCGGGTGTGATAGGCTCTACGTTCAAATACAACGGGTGCAAAACAGTTGCACACGCGGAATACTCAGGTTAAACTTGACGAGCCTAGCATATACAGATATGGCCTCGGAACACGGAGACCGAAAGGTCGAGCGTGAATCATATAGTAGATATGATCAACATAGTGATGTTCACCATTGAAAACTACTCCATCTCATGTGATGATCGGACATGGTTTAGTTGATTTGGATCACGTGATCACTTAGATGACTAGAGAGATGTCTGTCTAAGTGGGAGTTCTTAAGTAATATGATTAATTGAACTTAAATTTATCATGAACTTAGTCCTGGTAGTATTTTGCAAATTATGTTGTAGATCAATAGCTTGCATTGTTGCTTTCATATGTTTATTTTGATATGTTCATAGAGAAAACTGTGTTGAAAGATGTTAGTAGCAATGATGCGGATTGGATCCGTGATCTGAGGTTTATCCTCATTGCCGCACAGAAGTATTATGTCCTTAATGCACCGCTAGGTGACAGACCTATTGCAGGAGCAGATGCTGACGTTATGTACGTTTGGCTAGCTCTATATGATGACTACTTGATAGTTTAGTGCACCATGCTTAACGGCTTAGAATCGGGACTTCAAAGACGTTTTGAACGTCATGGACCATATAAGATGTTCCAGGTATTGAAGTTAATACTTCAAGCAAATACCCGAGTTGAGAGATATGAAGTCTCCAACAAGTTCTATAGCTAAAAGATGGAGGAGAATCACTCAACTAGTGAGCATGTGCTCAGATTGTCTGGGTACTTCAATCGCTTGAATCAAGTGGGAGTTAATCTTCCAGATAAGATAGTGATTGACAGAATTCTCTAGTCACATCACTAAGTTACTAGAACTTCGTGATGAACTATAGTATGCAAGGGATGACAAAAACGATTCCCGAGCTCTTCGTGATGTTGAAATCAACGAAGGTAGAAATCAAGAAAGAGCATCAAGTGTTGATGATTGACAAGACCGCTAGTTTCAAGAGAAGGGCAAAGGGAAAGAAAGGGAACTTCAAGTGGAAAGACAAGCAAGTTATCAATCCAGCGAAGAAGCCCAAAGCTGGACCATAGCCTAAAACTGAGTGCTTACACTGCAAAGGAAATAGTCACTGGAAGCGGAAATGCCCTGAATATTTGGTAGATAAGAAGGATGGCAAAGTGAACAAAGGTATATTTGATATACATGTTATTAATGTGTGCCTTGCTAGTGTTTATAGTAGCCCCTGAGTATTTGATACTTGTTCGGTTGCTAAGATTAGTAACTCAAAACAGGAGCTACAGAATAAACAGAGACTAGTTGAAGGGGAAGTGACGATGAGTGTTGGAAGTAGTTCCAAGATTGATATGATCATCATCGCACACTCCCTATACTTTCGGGATTAATGTTAAACCTAAATAAATGTTATTTGGCGTTTGTGTTGAGCATGAATATGATTTTATCATGTTTATTGCAATACGGTTATTCATTTAAAATCAGAGAATAATTGTTGTTCTGTTTACATGAATAAAACCTTCAATGGTCATACACCCAATGAAAATAGTTTGTTGGATCTCGATCGTAATGATACACATATTCATAATATTGATGCCAAAAGATGCAAAGTTAATAATGATAGTGCAACTTATTTGTGGCACTGCCGTTCGGGTCATATCGGTGTAAAGCGCATGAAGAAACTCCATAAAGATGGATTTTCGGAATCACTTGGTTATGAATCATTTGATGCTTGCGAACCGTGCCTTTTGGGCAAGATGACTAAAACTCCCTTCTCCGAAACAATGGAACAAGCTACTGACTTATTGGAAATAATACATACCGATGTATGCGATCCAATAAGTGTTGATGCTCGTGGCAAGTATCGTTATTTTCTGACCTTCACAAGATGATTTGAGCAGATATGGGTATATCTACTTAATGAAACATAAGTCTGAAATAGTTGAAAGGTTCAAAGAATTTCAGAGTGAAGTGGAAAAATCATCGTAACAAGAAAATAAAGTTTTCTGCGATCTGATCGCGGAGACGAATATTTTAGTTACGAGTTTGGTCTTCAATTAAAACAATGTGGAATAGTTTCACAGCTCACGCCACCTGGAACACCACAATGTTATGGTGTGTCCGAACATCGTAACCGCACTTTATGGGATATGGTGCGATCTATGATGTCTCTTACTGATTTACCACTATCGTTTTGGGGTTATGCATTAGAGACAGCTGCATTCACGTTTAAATAGGGCACCATCTAAATCCGTTGAGACGACACCATATGAACTATGGTTTAGTAGTAAACCTAAGCTGTCGTTTCTTAAAGTTTGGAGTTGCGATGCTTATATGAAAAAGGTTTTCAACCTGATAAGCTCGAACCCAAATCGGAGAAGTGCGTCTTCATAGAATACCCAAAGGAAACTGTTGGGTACACCTTCTACCACAGATCCGAAGGCAAGACATTCGTTGCTAATAATGGATCCTTTCTAGAGAAGGAGTTTCTCTCAAAATAAGTGAGTGGGAGGAAAGTAGAACTTGATGAGGTAATTGTACCTTCTCCCTTATTGGAAAGTAGTTTATCACAGAAATCAGTTCCAGTGATTCCTACAGCAATTAGTGAGGAAGTTAATGATGATGATCATGAAACTTCAGATCAAGTTGCTACCAAACCTCGTAGGTCTTCCAGAGTAAGATCCGCGCCAGAGTGGTACGGTAATCATGTTCTGGAAGTCATGTTACTAGACCATGATGAACCTACGAACTATGAGGAAGCGATGATGAGCCCAGATTCCGCGAAATGGTTTGAGGCCATGAAATCTGAGATGGGATCCATATATGAGACCAAAGTGTGGACTTTGATTGACTTGCCCGATGATCGGCAAGCCATAGAAAATAAATGGATCTTCAAGAGGAAGACGGACGTTGATAGTAGTGTTACTATCTACAAAGCTAGATTTGTCGAAAAAGGTTTTTGACAAAGTTCAAGATGTTGACTACGATGAGTTTTTTTCTCACTCGTATCAATGCTTAAAGTCTGTCCGAATCATGTTAGCAATTGCCACATTTTATGAAATCTGGCAAAAGGATGTCAAAACTGCATTCTTTAATGGATTTATTAAAGAAGAGTTGTATATGATGCAACCAGAAGGTTTTGTCAATCCTAAAGATGCTAACAAAGTGTGCAAGCTCCAGCGATCCATCTATGGACTGGTGCAAGCATCTCGGAGTTGGAATATACGCTTTGATGAGTTGATCAAAGCATATGATTTTATACAGACTTTTGGAGAAGCCTGTATTTACAAGAAAGTGAGTGGGAGCACTACAGCATTTCTGATAAGTATATGTGAATGACATATTGTTGATCGGAAATAATGTAGAATTATTCTGCAAAGCATAAAGGAGTATTTTGAAAGGAGGTTTTCAAAGCAAGACCTCGGTGAAGCTGCTTACACATTGAGCATCAAGATCTATATAGATAGATCAGGACGCTTGATAAGATTTTTTCAAATGAGTACATACCTTGATAAATTTTTGAAATAGTTCAAAATGGAATAGTCAAAGAAGGAGTTCTTGCCTGTGATGCAAAGGTGTGAAGTTGAGTAAGACTCAACACCCGACCATGACAAAAATAGAAAGAGAATGAAAAGTCATTCCCTATGCCTCAGTCATAGGTTCTATAAAGTATGCTATGCTGTGAACCAGACCTATTGTATACCTTGCTCTGAGTTTGACAAAGGAATACAATTTTGATCTAAGAGTAGATCACTGGAAAGCGGTCAAGAATATCCTTAGTGAGGACTAAGGAGATGTTTCTCGATTATGGAGGTGATAACAGAGGCCGTCGTAAAAAGTTACAACGATGCAAGCTTTTACACCGATCCAGATGACTCTAAGTCTCAATCTGGATACATATTGATAGTGGGAGCAATTAGCTAGAGTAGCTCCGTGCAGAGCATTGTAGACATAGAATATTTGCAAAATACATGCGGCTCTGAATGTGACAGAACCGTTGACTAAGCTTCTCTCACGAGCAAAACATGATCATACCTTTGTACTCTTTGGGTGTTAATCACATAGCAATGTGAGCTAGATTATTGATTCTAGTAAACCCTTTGGGTGTTGGTCACATGAAGATGTGAACTATGGATGTTAATCATATACAGATATGAATATTGGTATTAAATCACATGGCGATGTGAACTAGATTATTGACTCTAGTGCAAGTGGGAGACTGAAGGAAATATGCCCTAGAGGCAATAATAAAGTTATTATTTATTTCCTTATGTCATGATAAATGTTTATTATTCATGCTAGAATTGTATTAACCGGAAAAATAATACATGTGTGAATACATAGACAAACATAGTGTCACTAGTATGCCTCTACTTGACTAGCTCGTGAATCAAAGATGGTTAAGTTTCCTAGCCATAGACATGACTTGTCATTTGATTAAAGGGATCACATCATTAGGAGAATGATGTGATTGACATGACCCATTCCGTTAGCCTAGCACTTGATCGTTTAGTATGTTGCTATTGCTTTCTTCATGACTTATACATGTTCCTGTAACTATGAGATTATGCAACTCCCGTTTACCGGAGGAACACTTTGGGTGCTACCAAACGTCACAACGTAACTGGGTGATTATAAAGGAGTACTACAGGTGTCTCCAAAGGTACATGTTGGGTTGGCGTATTTCGAGATTAGGTTTTGTCACTCCGATTGTCGGAGAGGTATCTCTGGGCCCTCTCGGTAATGCACATCATTTAAGCCTTGCAAGCATTGTAACTAATGAGTTAGTTGCGGGATGATGTATTATGGAACGAGTAAAGAGACGTGCTGGTATTGAACTAGGTATTGGATACCGACGATCGAATCTCGGGCAAGTAACATACCGATGACAAAGGGAACAACGTATGTTGTTATGCGGTTTGACCGATAAAGATCTTCGTAGAATATGTGGGAGCCAATATGAGCATCCAGGTTCCGCTATTGGTTATTGACCGAGAATAGTTCTAGGTCATGTCTACATTGTTCTCGAACCTGTAGGGTCCGCACGCTTAAGGTTTCGATGACAGTTATATTATGAGTTTATGAGTTTTGATGTACCGAAGGAGTTCGGAGTCCCGGATGAGATCGGGGACATGACGAGGAGTCTCGAAATCGTCGAGACGTAAATATCGATATATTGGACGACTATATTCGGAGTTCGGAAAGGTTCCGAGTGATTCGGGTATTTTTCGGAGTACAGAAGAGTTACGGGAATTCGCCGGGGACTATATGGGCCTTATTGGGCCATACGGGATTAGAGGAGAGAGGCCGAAAGGAAGGAGGCGCGCAGCCCCCCTCTGGTCCGAATTGGACAAGGGGTGTGGCCCCCTTTTCCTTCCTCCTCTCCCCCTCTTTCCCCCTTCTCCTACTCCAACAAGGAAGGAGGGAGTCCTACTCCCGGTGGGAGTAGGACTCCCCTTGGCGCGCCTCCTCCTAGGCCGGCCGCCCCTCCCCCTTGCTCCTTTATATACGGGGGCAGGGGGGCACCTCTAGGACAACAACAATTGATCCCTTGGATCTCTTAGCCGTGTGCGGTGCCCCTCTCCACCATAGTCCACCTCGATAATATCGTAGCGGTGCTTAGGCGAAGCCCTGCGACGGTAGAACATCAAGATCGTCACCACGCCGTCGTGCTGATGAAACTCTCCCTTGACACTCGGCTGGATCAGAGTTCGAGGGACGTCATCGAGCTGAACGTGTGCTAGAACTCGGAGGTGCCATAGTTTTGGTGCTTGATCGGTCGGGCCGTGAAGACGTACGACTACATCAACCGCATTGTGCTAACGCTTCCGCTTAGCGATCTTCAAGGGTATGAAGATACACTCCTCCTCTCGTTGCTATACATCACCATGATCTTGCATGTGCATAGGGAAATTTTTGAAATTACTACGTTCCCCAACTGTGGCATCCGAGCCTAGGTTTTATGCGTTGATGTTATATGCACGAGTAGAACACAATTGAGTTGTGGGCGATACAAGTCATACTGCTTACCAGCATGTCATACTTTGGTTCGGCGGTATTGTGAGATGAAGCGGCCCGGACCGACATTACGCGTACGCTTACGCGAGACTGGTTTCACCGTTACGAGCACTCGTGCTTAAAGGTGACTGGCGGGTGTCTGTCTCTCTCACTTTAGCTGAATCGAGTGTGGCTACGCCCGGTCCTTGCGAAGGTTAAAACAGCACTAACTTGACGAACTATCGTTGTGGTTTTGATGCGTAGGTAAGAACGGTTCTTGCTAAGCCCGTAGCAGCCACGTAAAACTTGCAACAACAAAGTAGAGGACGTCTAACTTGTTTTTGCAGGGCATGTTGTGATGTGATATGGTCAAGACGTGATGCTATATTTTATTGTATGAGATGATCATGTTTTGTAACCGAAGTTATCGGCAACTCGCAGGAGCCATATGGTTGTCGCTTTACTGTATGAAATGCAAACGCCCTGTAATTGCTTTACTTTATCACTAAGCGGTAGCGATAGTCGTAGAAGCAATAGATGGCGTAATGACAACGATGCTACGATGGAGATCAAGGTGTCGCGCCGGTGACGATGGTGATCACGACGGTGCTTTGAAGATGGAGATCACAAGCACAAGATGATGATGGCCATATCATATCACTTATATTGATTGCGTGTGATGTTTATCCTTTATGCATCTTATCTTGCTTTGATTGATGGTAGCATTTTAAGATGATCTCTCACAAATTATCAAGAAGGGTTCTCCCTGAGTATGCACCATTGCGAAAGTTCTTCATGCTGAGACACCACGTGATGATCGGGTGTGATAGGCTCTACGTTCAAATACAACGGGTGCAAAACAGTTGCACACGCGGAATACTCAGGTTAAACTTGACGATCCTAGCATATACAGATATGGCCTCAGAACACGGAGACCGAAAGGTCGAGCGTGAATCATATAGTAGATATGATCAACATAGTGATGTTCACCATTGAAAACTACTCCATCTCATGTGATGATCGGACATGGTTTAGTTGATTTGGATCACGTGATCACTTAGATGACTAGAGAGATGTCTGTCTAAGTGGGAGTTCTTAAGTAATATGATTAATTGAACTTAAATTTATCATGAACTTAGTCCTGGTAGTATTTTGCAAATTATGTTGTAGATCAATAGCTTGCATTGTTGCTTTCATATGTTTATTTTGATATGTTCATAGAGAAAACTGTATTGAAAGATGTTAGTAGCAATGATGCGGATTGGATCCGTGATCTGAGGTTTATCCTGATTGCTGCACAGAAGTATTATGTCCTTAATGCACCGCTAGGTGACAGACCTATTGCAGGAGCAGATGCAGACGTTATGAACGTCTGGCTAGCTCAATATGATGACTACTTGATAGTTTAGTGCACCATGCTTAATGGCTTAGAATCGGGACTACAAAGATGTTTTGAACGTCATGGACCATATAAGATGTTCCAGGTATTGAAGTTAATATTTCAAGCAAATACCCGAGTTGAGAGATATGAAGTCTCCAACAAGTTCTATAGCTAAAAGATGGAGGAGAATCGCTCAACTAGTGAGCATGTGCTCAGATTGTCTGGGTACTTCAATCGCTTGAATCAAGTGGGAGTTAATCTTCGAGATAAGATAGTGATTGACAGAATTCTCTAGTCACCATCACTAAGTTACTAGAACTTCGTGATGAACTATTGTATGCAAGGGATGACAAAAACGATTCCCGAGCTCTTCGTGATGTTGAAATCAACGAAGGTAGAAATCAAGAAAGAGCATCAAGTGTTGATGATTGACAAGACCGCTAGTTTCAAAAGAAGGGCAAAGGGAAACAAAGGGAACTTCAAGTGGAAAGACAAGCAAGTTGTCAATCCAGCGAAGAAGCCCAAAGCTGGACCATAGCCTGAAACTGAGTGCTTACACTGCAAAGGAAATAGTCACTGGAAGCGGAAATGCCCTGAATATTTGGTAGATAAGAAGGATGGCAAAGTGAACAAGGGTATATTTGATATACAGGTTATTAAGGCGTGCCTTGCTAGTGTTTATAGTAGCCCCTGAGTATTTGATACTTGTTCGGTTGCTAAGATTAGTAACTCAAAATAGGAGCTACAGAATAAACAGAGACTAGTTGAAGGGGAAGTGACGATGAGTGTTGGAAGTAGTTCCAAGATTGATATGATCATCATCGCACACTCCCTATACTTTCGGGATTAATGTTAAACCTAAATAAATGTTATTTGGCGTTTGTGTTGAGCATGAATATGATTTTATCATGTTTATTGCAATACGGTTATTCATTTAAAATCAGAGAATAATTGTTGTTCTGTTTACATGAATAAAACCTTCAATGGTCATACACCCAATGAAAATAGTATGTTGGATCTCGATCGTAATGATACACATATTCATAATATTGATGCCAAAAGATGCAAAGTTAATAATGATAGTGCAACTTATTTGTGGCACTGCCGTTTGGGTCATATCGGTGTAAAGCGCATGAAGAAACTCCATAAAGATGGATTTTCGGAATCACTTGGTTATGAATCATTTGATGCTTGCGAACCGTGCCTTTTGGGCAAGATGACTAAAACTCCCTTCTCCGGAACAATGGAACAAGCTACTGACTTATTGAAAATAATACATACCGATGTATGCGATCCAATAAGTGTTGATGCTCGTGGCAAGTATCGTTATTTTCTGACCTTCACAAGATGATTTGAGCAGATATGGGTATATCTACTTAATGAAACATAAGTCTGTAATAGTTGAAAGGTTCAAAGAATTTCAGAGTGAAGTGGAAAAATCATCGTAACAAGAAAAGAAAGTTTTCTGCGATCTGATCGCGGAGACGAATATTTTAGTTACGAGTTTGGTCTTCAATTAAAACAATGTGGAATAGTTTGACAGCTCACGCCACCTGGAACACCACAATGTTATGGTGTGTCTGAACATCGTAACCGCACTTTATTGGATATGGTGCGATCTATGATGTCTCTTACTGATTTACCACTATCGTTTTGGGGTTATGCATTAGAGACAGCTGCATTCACGTTTAAATAGGGCACCATCTAAATCCGTTGAGACGACACCGTATGAACTATGGTTTAGTAGTAAACCTAAGCTGTCGTTTCTTAAAGTTTGGAGTTGCGATGCTTATATGAAAAAGGTTTTCAACCTGATAAGCTCGAACCCAAATCGGAGAAGTGCGTCTTCATAGAATACCCAAAGGAAACTGTTGGGTACACCTTCTACCACAGATCCGAAGGCAAGACATTCGTTGCTAATAATGGATCCTTTCTAGAGAAGGAGTTTCTCTCAAAAGAAGTGAGTGGGAGGAAAGTAGAACTTGATGAGGTAATTGTACCTTCTCCCTTATTGGAAAGTAGTTTATCATAGAAATCAGTTCCAGTGATTCCTACACCAATTAGTGAGGAAGTTAATGATGATGATCATGAAACTTCAGATCAAGTTGCTACCAAACCTCGTAGGTCTTCCAGAGTAAGATCCGCGCCAGAGTGGTACGGTAATCATGTTCTGGAAGTCATGTTACTAGACCATGATGAACCTACGAACTATGAGGAAGCGATGATGAGCCCAGATTCGGCGAAATGGTTTGAGGCCATGAAATCTGAGATGGGATCCATATATGAGACCAAAGTGTGGACTTTGATTGACTTGCCCGATGATCGGCAAGCCATAGAAAATAAATGGATCTTCAAGAGGAAGATGGACGTTGATAGTAGTGTTACTATCTACAAAGCTAGATTTGTCGAAAAAGGTTTTTGACAAAGTTCAAGATGTTGACTACGATGAGTTTTTTTACACTCGTATCAATGCTTAAAGTCTGTCCGAATCATGTTAGCAATTGCCACATTTTATGAAATCTGGCAAAAGGATGTCAAAACTGCATTCTTTAATGGATTTATTAAAGAAGAGTTGTATATGATGCAACCAGAAGGTTTTGTCAATCCTAAAGATGCTAACAAAGTGTGCAAGCTCCAGCGATCCATCTATGGACTGGTGCAAGCATCTCGGAGTTGGAATATACGCTTTGATGAGTTGATCAAAGCATATGATTTTATACAGACTTTTGGAGAAGCCTGTATTTACAAGAAAGTGAGTGGGAGCACTACAGCATTTCTGATAAGTATATGTGAATGACATATTGTTGATCGGAAATAATGTAGAATTATTCTGCAAAGCATAAAGGAGTATTTTGAAAGGAGTTTTTCAAAGCAAGACCTCGGTGAAGCTGCTTACACATTGAGCATCAAGATCTATATAGATAGATCAGGACGCTTGATAAGATTTTTTCAAATGAGTACATACCTTGAAATTTTTTTGAAATAGTTCAAAATGGAATAGTCAAAGAAGGAGTTCTTGCCTGTGATGCAAAGGTGTGAAGTTGAGCAAGACTCAACACCCGACCATGGCAAAAATAGAAAGAGAATGAAAAGTCATTCCCTATGCCTCAGTCATAGGTTCTATAAAGTATGCTATGCTGTGAACCAGACCTATTGTATACCTTGCTCTGAGTTTGACAAAGGAATACAATTTTGATCTAAGAGTAGATCACTGGAAAGCGGTCAAGAATATCCTTAGTGAGGACTAAGGAGATGTTTCTCGATTATGGAGGTGATAAAAGAGCCCGTCGTAAAAAGTTACAACGATGCAAGCTTTTACACCGATCCAGATGACTCTAAGTCTCAATCTGGATACATATTGATAGTGGGAGCAATTAGCTAGAGTAGCTCCATGCAGAGCATTGTAGACATAGAATATTTGCAAAATACATGCGGCTCTGAATGTGACAGAACCATTGAATAAGCTTCTCTCACGAGCAAAACATGATCATACCTTTGTACTCTTTGGGTGTTAATCACATAGCAATGTGAGCTAGATTATTGACTCTAGTAAACCCTTTGGGTGTTGGTCACATGAAGATGTGAACTATGGATGTTAATCGTATACAGATATGAATATTGGTAATAAATCACATGGCGATGTGAACTAGATTATTGACTCTAGTGCAAGTGGGAGACTGAAGGAAATATGCCCTAGAGGCAATAATAAAGTTATTATTTATTTCCTTATTTCATGATAAATGTTTATTATTCATGCTAGAATTGTATTAACCGGAAAAATAATACATGTGTGAATACATAGACAAACATAGTGTCACTAGTATGCCTCTACTTGACTAGCTCGTGAATCAAAGATGGTTAAGTTTCCTAGCCATAGACATGACTTGTCATTTGATTAATGGGATCACATCATTAGGAGAATGATGTGATTGACATGACCCATTCCGTTAGCCTAGCACTTGATCGTGTAGTATGTTGCTATTGCTTTCTTCATGACTTATACATGTTCCTGTAACTATGAGATTATGCAACTCCCGTTTACCGGAGGAACACTTTGGGTGCTACCAAACGTCACAACATAACTGGGTGATTATAAAGGAGTACTACAGGTGTCTCCAAAGGTACATGTTGGGTTGGCGTATTTCGAGATTAGGTTTTGTCACTCCGATTGTCGGAGAGGTATCTCTGGGCCCTCTCGGTAATGCACATCACTTTGCAAGCATTGTAACTAATGAGTTAGTTGCGGGATGATGTATTACGGAACGAGTAAAGAGACTTGCCGGTAACGAGATTGAACTAGGTATTGGATACCGGCGATCGAATCTCGGGCAAGTAACATACCGATGACAAAGGGAACAACGTATGTTGTTATGCGGTTTGACCGATAAAGATCTTCGTAGAATATGTGGGAGCCAATATGAGCATCCAGGTTCCGCTATTGGTTATTGACCGAGAATAGTTCTAGGTCATGTCTACATTGTTCTCGAACCCGCAGGGTCCGCACGCTTAAGGTTTCGATGACAATTATATTATGAGTTTATGAGTTTTGATGTACTGAAGGAGTTCGGAGTCCCGGATGAGACCGGGGACATGACGAGGAGTCTCGAAATGGTGGAGATGTAAAGATCGATATATTGGACGACTATATTCGGAGTTCGGAAAGGTTCCGAGTGATTCGGGTATTTTTCGGAGTACCGGAGAGTTACAGGAATTCGCCGGGGAGTATATGGGCCTTATTGGGCCATACAGGATTAGAGGAGAGAGGCCGAAAGGAAGGAGGCGCGCAGCCCCCTCTGGTCCGAATTGGACAAGGGGTGCGGCCCCCTTTTCCTTCCTCCTCTCCCCCTCTTTCCCCCTTCTCCTACTCCAACAAGGAAGGAGGGAGTCCTACTCCCGGTGGGAGTAGGACTCCCCTTGGCGCGCCTCCTCCTAGGACGGCCGCCCCTCCCCCCTTGCTCCCTTATATACGGGGGCAGGGGGGCACCTCTAGTACAACAACAATTGATCCCTTGGATCTCTTAGCCGTGTGCGGTGCCCCCCTCCACCATAGTCCACCTCGATAATATCGTAGCGGTGCTTAGGCGAAGCCCTGCGACGGTAGAACATCAAGATCGTCACCACGCCGTCGTGCTGACGGAACTCTCCCTCGACACTCGGCTGGATCGGAGTTCGAGGGACGTCATCGAGCTGAACGTGTGCTAGAACTCGGAGGTGCCGTAGTTTCGGTGCTTGATCGGTCGGGCCGTGAAGACGTACGACTACATCAAGCGCATTGTGCTAACGCTTCCGCTTAGCGATCTTCAAGGGTATGAAGATACACTCCTCCTCTTGTTGCTATACATCACCATGATCTTGCGTGTGCGTAGGGAAATTTTTGAAATTATTACGTTCCCCAACAACACATCCCCCAGTTTCTTGCTATAACCGAGGAGGAGGCTGGCGTTTTGGCATCGGCCACGTCATAATTTTGCACGTACCTGGACACCAGGGGCTTATTACCAAGGGCGTTGTTCGGCTTGTTTTCATAAAGACCGAATACCTTAGGGAGTGTTCGGCGTCTCGAGTTAGGACTTATGTGCATCAGCTCTGAATCATGTCTTTGGTCAAATGTTGGGTTTGCCCGGCTCCTGTGTTTTGCTGCCTTACATTCCGCTCTATCGGCTAATGCGGCACCAGGAGAACTACTGCGATTGTGCCCCGGTTCGGCCAGGCGAGCACCTCAGTAGAGAAAGCCGAAAACTGACTGTCATGATACAGCGTGAGACCGGTCAACCACTCGATGACCTGCCGGAATCTTTAGAATTCCTCCGCATTAACGAAGGGCCGCTTCCCGGTCAGGCACATACGCGCCCCGAATTCGGGTGAGCGCGGTGCCCCTAGGCACTACTAGGGAAAACCTTATACACGGAAATTTAGCAAGAGCGCGGGTCAAAAAAGGGTGCTAGTGCTAGATAGCAGTAGCGATTGAAGAAAAACCGCGCTATAGATACAACCTTAGCAGTAGCGCGTGTAGTGGCAAAAGAGCTACTACTAATATTCCCATTGCTAGAATGATAGGCTACGCATAGCAGTAGCGGGCTTGGAAGAAACGCGCTACCGCTAGGGCATAAGTAGCAGCGCATTTCCTAAGAAGAGCGCTACTACTAACGGAAATAAAATAAGATGAAAAACAAATAGAAAAGTAAATGAAAATGAAAGAAATAGAAAAAGGAGAAAGGAAAAAATAAAATGTAAAGCAAAATAAATGAAAAAGCGAAAAAATAGAGGAAGGCATAGCAGCAGCGTGTGTTTGTAAGAGGCGCTATAGCGAACGTAGCTGCAGCGCGTGTCCTAGACCCCCGCTATAGAAACAGAAAAGGAAATTAAAAAATGGAAGAAATTTACATAGCTATAGCTATCGTAGCTATAGCGCGTTTTACCAAACGCGCTACCGCTAAGTTTGACTTAACCAAAAAACCATTTCCCCCCGGCCACCACTTCTCCCCCAAATCCCTCAACCCACCCCGCGCGCCGCCGTCTCCCCGATTCATCGTCGCCCCACTTCACCGCCGTCTCCTGCCGATGTCGACGCCACCGGAGCCGCCCCCAACGCCACGGAGCCGCGCGGCCTCGTCAACACTACCGGAGCCGCCGTCGACGCCACCGGATCCTTCCTCGCCACAACTGCCTCCCTCGCCATCACCGGAGACGCCCCTGCCTCCCTCGCCGTCACCGGAGACACCCCTGCATCCCTCTCCACCACTGCCTCCGTCGCCGCCACCGGAGCCATCCTCTGTAAGCCCCCACCCCTCCTCTCTCTCTCATGCATAGGTTAGCCAGTTTAGTTAGGTTAATTATCTAGGTTAGGGCAAAAATTTAGTTAGGGCTTTGACAGAGAAGTAGTTAGGTTACCTAGTTTAATTAGGTTAATTATCTAGGTTAGTGAAAAAACTTAGTTAGGGCTTTGAAAGAGAACTAGTCAGGTTAACTAGTTTAATTAGGTTAATTATCTAGGTTAATTAGTGCAAAATTTATTTTGGGCTTTGACAGAGAACTAGCTGCGTTAACTAGTTTAATTAGGGTTAATTATCTAGGTAAACTAGATTAACTAACTAGGTTAAATAATTAGGTTAATTAGGTTCGTTGGATTAACAAGCTAGGTTAAGTAGATTGGCTAGGTTAGAGGAAAATTTTATTTTAGAGCATTAGGTCAGAAGGGTTAGAGAAATGGAGTTCCTTTGCAATTTAATTGGGTTCTGTGCTTAGTGAGGTCATTTTGCAAAGGTTTTTGATTTTTGAAAAGACCACTATTTTTCAAGGAAAAGAATTTAGGCAAATTTTATTTTTCATTGAAGTGGTCATGTTATATCTTTTCATTGAAGTTGTTCGATTGTGCCCAAGTGGCTTTGTTGTTTCCAGGGAATGATGCTGAGTGGCCTATGTTTTGCCGGAATGTTGATTCATTTCTGTTCTGGCAAATTTCAGGTTCTCGATTTGTCCACTTTTTAGCAAAGGTCATACCGAAATTTTCCGTGAATTTCGGCATGACTTGTGCTACAAACTAGGAAATATCGAGTGCCCGGGATTTGTCGCACCAGGAAGGAGTCAACATTCCTGCAAAACAATAGTCCTTTTTTATGTCATTATTAATTTTATTAGATCTAGAATCAATTGAATAGATTTAATCATAGGAAACATGGCTAGCAACAATGCAGGACAGGGTTTTGGTGATTGCGACGACGTCTACCGGGCGGTAGATGAATTTTTTAGCCTTACCGACAATCAACCGATGTTGTTGCTGGGCCCACCGATGGCATTGGGGACTGAGACCGACATGCAAATCGGTGCTGAGACTGAGACCGGCGCTGAGATTCAGACCGGCATCGAGACCGGCGCTGAGACCGGTGCTGCCTCGGGGAGCGGAGCCGGTGTAGAACCGAAAGCAAAGAGGCAACGGGTTCCTAACAAACTCAGGACTACTAGACTAGTGCTCATGGAGGTGGACAACGGCAATTTTGAGCCAAAGGCGCCCGAGGAAGCACGCGCGTGCTACGGCAATCAAATAGGCTGCATCGTACGGACAACCGCCACCATCAACGATGAGAAACTACAGAAGATAGAAAATATGAGGAGCTCCCTCCTAAAGAAGGTTCACCAGATATTCTTGTTCCCGGGCCGAAATGAGAAGGATTATGAAGATCCAGACAAGGACCCGGCAATGAAGAAGATAAACAAACACGCCATGACCAAGTTTAGCGACGCGTTGGCCGCCTGGAAAAATCAAGTGAAAGCAAAGATCAATGACGGGGAACCCTACTCCAAGATTGTAAAGGATAATCCGACAATCACGGAAGAGGAGTTTCAAATATTCAAGGAGGCTTGTGAGGCCGAAGCTACCAAAAAAAAGTCTAAGTACATGAAGGGGCTTCAAAAGAGGAACATTGGGAGCCACCACTGTCGGTGTCAAAACCGGCGGATCTCGGGTAGGGGGTCCCGAACTGTGCGTCTAGGCGGATGGTAACAGGAGACGAGGGACACGATGTTTTACCCAGGTTCGGGCCCTCTCGATGGAGGTAAAACCCTACGTCCTGCTTGATTAATATTGATGATATGGGTAGTACAAGAGTGGATCTACCACGAGATCAAGGAGGCTAAACCCTAAGGCTAGCCTATGGTATGATTGTTGTAATGTATGTTGTGTCCTACGGACTAAAGCCCTCCGATTTATATAGACACTGGAGGAGGCTAGGGTTACACAGAGTCGGTTACAATGGTAGGAGATCCACATATCCGTATCGCCAAGCTTGCCTTCCACGCCAAGGAAAGTCCCATCCAGACACGGGACGGAGTCTTCAATCTTGTATCTTCGTAGTCTTGTAGTCCGGCGGACGATGATAGTCCGGCTGTCCGGACACCCCCTAGTCCAGGACTCCCTCAGTAGCCCCCGAACCAGGCTTCAATGACGATAAGTCCAGCGCGTATATAGTCTTCGGCATTGCAAGGAGGGTTCTCCCTTCAAGTTCCATGTACCTGCCGAACAGTGTTCGGCTTTATCATAAATACTGTGTTTCTCGGATTCTACGCCCAATAATGGCCTTTTTCCACGTGTCGCACGAATGCGAAAAGCCAGGGTATCTTTTTATGTTTCACCCCCTAGTCGTGCGAGTCATTCGCCTACAAAAGAGGCGAAAATCCAGACCCAAACCACACCATCTTCCTCCCGTGAATAGTTCATCGGAGCTCCCTTGACCTAACAGTCCATTCCATCATGGACCGTCAACGCGGCTCCTCTTCTCGCGCTCCCAGCCCACCGCCAGGGGATTGGAGGAGGTGCTCTGTTTGGCACAACGAGCTAGCGAAGCTCCAAGCGGGGGGATTTCTCCCTCCGGCCTTCATGGTCCAAGTCCGAGCCGGACTGGTTACTTATCAAGGTGGGAGGCAAGCGGAGGCTACCCCAAGCCCCAATAAAGGGGAGCGAGTATGCTTCGTCCCTTATCTGAGAAGGGGACTCGGATTCCCAATACATCCGTTCCTCCGCGGGCTCCTGGAGTTCTACAGACTCCAGCTCCACCACCTCACGCCCGCCTCTGTCCTGCATATCGCGGGCTACATAGCTCTTTGCGAGCTATTCCTGGGCATTGAGCCCCATTTTGCATTGTTGAAGAGGCTGTTCTGCCTCATACCCCGTTCCCACGAGGGTTCCATATATCAAGTGGGCGGCGCCGAAATATGGCGCATTGCCGGGACCGGATACCCATCCGGTACTCCCAAGAAGGCATTCGAAGACTGGCCTTCAGAGTGGTTTTACATAGGAGACGCTCCGCTGCCGGACCCCATCCGGATCGGCCTCCCGGAGTTTAGTGCTGCTCCTTTGAAGAAACGCCTCAGCTGGCGCCCACGGAGCCCCCGATTGGAGGAAGACAAGAGCGTCCATTACTTGATGGGCCGAATAAGATTAATGGCCCATTCTGGTTTGACCATGATCGGAGTCATGGCGACATGCATCATGCGGGGGGTACAGCCATTGCAATACAGAGGCCACCCCATGTGGGATTTCAACTGGGAAGACGATGCCACCCGTCATGGCTGCAAAGGGCCGGATTCGACCGAGGATCTGGTGGAGATCCTGTCCAGCCTGTACAAGGGGGAGAAGGAGGACTTCCTTCGAAAGAACCCTTTGAATGGGTTTCCCATGATCAACCCTAGAGGATGGGTAAGCGAACACCTTCAAGGGCTCAACCCATGCTTTCGAAGTTTAGGCTTCTTACATTACGTCTTCGGCGCAGGATCTACGCCGGACTGTGGAGGACATGGTAAGTCCCGCTCCGCAACCTGAGGATCCAGAAAGATCCCTGGATCCGGCCTCCGAAGAGGATCCGGAAGCTGATCGATGGGGTGTTTCACCAGCTCAGCATGGACAATGCTTTGGTCGCCATTACGGCTTCCCAGGTGACTGTGACCGAGGCCCGGACACCATTATCTCTTCCTTGCCTATTTCTGACCTTCGCGAACGATGGTGTTTTACAGGAAGCGCCCTCAGGGCGGGAAGCCGAGCCCGCGGCGGCTGACCAACAAAGGCCAGTCCGGACCAGCAGGCGGAAAAGGAGCGCGGCACGGACTGAAACGTCGCCGCAAAGGTATAGCTCGTATTTTAAATTTTCAGAGCAACGTTCCTAGGAAGCGTCTGAGTGCTCATGATCTTTATAGGAGAAAAAGCGCTCGCCGGACTGCGGGCGCGGAAGTTGCCGATCCAACCTATACCGGCCAGGCTCCAGCGCCCGGCCTGGAGGGGGAGGCAAGCGCAAGACGCGGGCCGGATCCTCCTCCAACGGAGGACACCGACAGACTGTGCGCCACCAAGTTTGAGGTGGAGAGCGCCATGAACCATAGGCGCCGCCGGACGGTGTTTCGTGAAGCGTGCTTCTCCCCTGAGGCATTGGACGCGTTTAATGCAGGGGACGCGCACCTCCGTGCCGCTCAAGATGGTTTTAACAGAGCCATGGAGCAGTATGTGAAAGACATACGGGTAAGGGAATTTTAATGGTTATATACACCAGTAGCCCCCGAGACTTAAAGTAGTTATGTTAACTGATTTAAGGATCATTTGGAACGCAGGCTCTTGTAGAGAAGAATGCGCAGCTGTCTCAGGAGCTGCAAGAATGCAAGGCCCAACTTGAGGCCGCACTTGCTTCTGCAGGAGGAGACGCAGAGACCCATCCTGGTAACACATTTTTATTAATAAATATAAGCGTTGTGCAGCGTGCGCGCAAGTCTAATAGTGACATTGCAGGTGCCGCCGGACAAGATCCGGACAGGCAAGAATTACTACGCCAGCTAAAGGCCGACGAGAGGGTGCTGAATAGGGTACATCAAGAACGGAACAAGCTCCAGGATGCCAACGCCAAGCTCGGAGAAGAGCTGAAAGGCGCTCGAGCCGGGCTGTCCAGCTCCGTTAAGGAGAATCAGTGGCTTCGTCGCAGCATTTATAGTAAGTGCTTCAGCGAACTCCTTTGAAAAGAAGAGTTCGGCGAGGAAGTAAATTGACATAATATGTCTTGTAGGTATACTCACAGGTCGCCCTGCAGAGGAGATGCCCATATCAACGGGTGATCAACTTCCCGAGCTGTTGCAACTGCTCGAACGAGTTCGGCAGGCAATGAGCGGCGTCGTCCAGGCTTTATGGCCAGCCCTCTCCCTACCCGAGGGCCTTGGGGAGCTTACAGAGAAGCTTCAGGGAGTGCGGCAGTGCTTTCGTTTGTGGAAGATTTCGGCGTGCCGTCAAGGTGCCAGAGAGGCTTGGGCCATGGTGAAGACGCGTTACAAGAAGGCGGATCCCAACCACATGGCCGAAGTTGGACCGGTGGGGCCCGATGGGAAGGAGATCCCTGTGAGTTTAGTATATAGCCAAGTAGAGTTGGCTGCTAAATTTTCCCAACGGGACTGTAAATTAGACAGCCTGTTAGACGGGATTGAGGAGGAATACAATCAGTAAATTTGACAATGTATGCTTTCCCTTAAAGTGACATGTGAAATGCCTTCTACCCAGATTGTAGATCGTTTGTCTTTGCCGACCTTTTCGCTTCGACCTCGGGACCCTAGAGTCCGGAGTGTGTCCGAATACCTTTTTGGTTAAGAAACAACCGAGGTATGCATGGAGACCAGGCGTAGGGGTCATTAGTGCTTTATCAGACAAGTGCCCAACTAGTTATGTTATATTACATGGTTAGTAAGAAACATCTTCCAGGGAGAATAGTTCCGTTAAGGGTTCCTTTCCCTGGGAGGCATGCCCTAAAGTGCATGTCCGGACTTCGAAAAAAGCAGAAAATCATCTGGGGGCGGATAAATGAGTAGGTAAAAAATCATCTTTTAAGTCACCGACCGAATATTCCCTTAAGAACGCTAGCTTTCGGCTTCACCCAGTCTGAGGTACACATCCGGCTGACCCGGCAGTAACAATCGCAAAGGTGCTCCCTTTACCGCCTAGCCGAACAATCAGGAACGTAGGGGTAAGCACAGGAGCTAGGCAACCCAGCTTGGCCAAAACTTAAGTCATATCGATGCATAGAATGGTGAGTAAAAGGTACATGTGGAAGCTTGACACATGTGCTGGGCATGAGACCCTTATAATTGAGCTTCTGTAAAAGAAGCCCCCAGGTATAACGAGTGCGGATGGCACATCAAGTGTATGTGAAAGTAGGCCCTTATGGGCTTTGTAGTAAAAAGGTAATGAAAAGAGAAACAAAAGACAGCCGAAGTGTAAAAATTTGGACGGAGGAAGGGGACAAACTCTTAGTCCGGCGCTAGGCATAGAATCTTCGGAGGCGGGCTGCATTCCATGGGTTCGGCTCGAGTCGGTTATCCGACGCATTTCGTAGACGGTATGCTCCGCCGGTCAGGACTTGATCAATAATGAAGGGGCCCTCCCATTTGGGCTTGAGCTTGTCCTTTTTCTTGTCCGGCAGGCGTAGAACTAGTTCACCAACGTTGTAAGTCTTGGCCCGTACTTCTCTGCTTTGGTATCTTCGGGCCTGCTGCTGATAGAATGCGGAACGAGCCTTGGCGACGTCGCGTTCTTCCTCCAATGTGTTCAAGCTGTCCTGCCGATCCAACTCGGCCTCTATTTCTTCGTACATGCGCACTCGAGGTGAGTCATGAATAATGTCGCAGGGCAGGAATGCCTCTGCGCCGTTGACCATAAAGAATGGTGTGCATCCGGTAGTGCGGTTAGGCGTTGTCAGCAGCCCCCAGAGTACAGATTCGAGCTCCTCGACCCAGTGCGTGTCAGATTTAGTAAGTGACCACACTAGTCTGGGTTTAATGCCACTCATTATCAGACCATTTGCTCGTTCCACTTGATCGTTGGTTTGAGGGTGATAGACTGAAGCATAGTCGAGCTTGATGCCCATATTTTTGCACCATGACTTAACCTCGTCGGCTGTGAAGTTCGTGCCGTTGTCGGTGCTGATGCTGTGGGGGACTCGTAACGGTGTACTACCCCGGATATAAAGTCTATTACTGGTCCGGACTCTGCCGTCTTGACCGGTTTGGACTCTATCCATTTTGTGAATTTATCCACCATGACCAAGAGGTACCTTTGCTTGTGGGTTCCCCCTTTAAGGGGTCCAACCATATCAGGCCCCCAGACCGCGAACGGCCAGGTAATCGGTACGGTTTTGAGGGCTGTGGGCGGCATATGGCTCTGATTAGCAAAGAGCTGACAACCAACGCATCTTTGGACTAAGTCCTGGGCATCTGCCCGGGCCGTCGGCCAATAAAATCCTGTACGGAATGCCTTTCCTACAAGGGCCTGGGCTGCTGCGTGGTGTCCGCCTAGTCCGGCATGGATTTCAGCCAGGAGGTTTCGCCCTTCCTCTTCGGAGATACACCTTTGAAGGACTCCGGTTGTACTTTTCTTATAAAGTTCTCCCTCATGGACCTTGTAGGCTTTCGACCGCTGGACTATGCAGCGGGCCTCATTTTGGTCTTCGGGAAGTTCCTGCCTAAGCAAGTAGGCTAGGAATGGTTCTGTCCACGGGGCGATTACTGCCATTATGTCGTGGGCTGAAGGTGTTATGTCATCGGCTGAATCGCCGATTGGTGCGGTTTTTTCCGGTTTGTCGCTTCCGGGCTCCTCTTCCCATAGTACGGATGGCTTGAAGAGCCGTTCCAGGAAGATATTTGGAGGGACGGCATCACGTTTTGCACCGATGCAATGAAGCCCAGCAGTTTTCCTGCTGGTACGCCGAAAACACATTTTTCCGGATTCAGCTTGATGTCATATGCTCTGAGGTTGTCGAATGTGAGCCTCAAATCGTCTACTAGAGTTTCGACGTGTTTTGTTTTGACGACTACGTCGTCTACGTATTCCTCGACTGTTTTGCCGATCTGGGTGGCCAGACATGTTTGAATCATGCGCTGATATGTTGCGCCGGCATTCTTAAGTCCGAAGGGAATCGTGTTGAAGCAGAATGGTCCGTATGGAGTGATAAATGCCGTTGCGGCTTGGTCTGCTTCAGCCATCTTGATTTGATGATAGCCAGAGTATGCGTCGAGGAAGCACAACGAATCGTGCCCTGCGGTAGCATCGATAATTTGGTCGATGCGGGGGAGAGGGAAGGGGTGCTTTGGGCAAGCCTTATTGAGGTCTTTAAAATCGACACAGAGGCGCCAGGATTTGTCCTTCTTTGGTACCATTACCAGATTTGCTAGCCAATCCGGATGTTTGATATCTCTGATGAATCCGGCTTCCAATAGTTTGGCTAGCTCTTCTCCCATTGCCTGTCTTTTGGGTTCGGAAAATCGTCGAAGAGCCTGTTTGACTGGCTTAAATCCTTTGAGGATGTTTAGGCTGTGTTCTGCCAACCTGCGTGGGATTCCGGGCATATCCGAAGGATGCCAGGCGAAGATGTCCCAATTTTCCCGAAGGAATTCACGCAATGGGGTGTCTACTTCGGGGTTCAATTGTGTCCCAATGGAGGCCGTCTTTGTTGGGTCCGTTGGATGGACCTGGAATTTTATTATTTCATCTGCTGGTTTGAAGGAGGTGGACTTGGCTCTTTTATCGAGTATCACATCGTCCCTGTTCACCGTAGAGCGCAACGCGGTGAGTTCTTCTGCTGCTAAGGCTTCGGATAGTGCCTCCAGGGCTAGTGCGGCTGTCTTGTTTTCGGTGCGGAGTGCTGTGTCCGGATCACTAGCGAGAGTGATTATTCCGCCGGGCCCAGGCATTTTGAGCTTCATGTACCCGTAATGTGGTACTGCTGGAAAAATTGTGAATGTCTCCCGTCCTAATATAGCGTGATATCCGCTGTTGAACGGGGCCACTTGGAACGTGACTTCTTCGGATCTATAATTGTCCGGCGAGCCGAACACCACATCGAGTGTGATTTTTCCGGTGCAGCGCGCTTCTCGGCTGGGGATTATTCCTCTGAAGGTTGTGCTGCTTCGCTCAATACGGCTCCAGTCTATTTCCATTTTTT
This sequence comes from Triticum dicoccoides, assembly GCF_002162155.2. Lineage (NCBI taxonomy): Eukaryota > Viridiplantae > Streptophyta > Magnoliopsida > Poales > Poaceae > Triticum > Triticum dicoccoides. The sequence goes on from NC_041391.1 coordinate 713,291,968, forward strand.
GAAGAGTTTTCTCATATTATGAGGTTTAGTCCGCTGCCGCCATCCATGAGGACCTTTGTAAGCCAAAAGCCGTCCACTATGGGACTAAGCACCAGTGCGGCTGGTGCTCGAGCTGTTCGGAATTTAGGTTCGTCGCTAGAGTTGAAGGTGATGGCTGTGTCACTCCATGGATTTGCTGTTGCTACTTGGTAGACTTCGGCGAGTCCGCGGATTGTTCGTTTTCGCATATTGTTTGATGCGAAGGTCTCGAAGACTGTTGATACCGTACCGGTATTGTTGGAGTGGTTTTCCGGGGCTAAAAGCTCCTTGCCACTTTTGGCCACCTGCCGTAGTATCCAACATGCTCGAAGGCTATGTGTTGGGACGGCTCCCTCTGTACTATGAAGCTTACAGAGTCCATTGAGCCATCCCTCCAGTACGGTTCTGTGCCCCTTATTGGGTTTTTGCTTTTTTGTTTTTGCATCTGGGGCCTGAGTGTGAGGCACCCTTTTGTTGCGGACTGGGGTTGGGGCCGGATTATCCCAAAATTGGTTTTCGGTTTTCCGGAAACTCTCCATCGCACAGTACTTACGTACTATGGACGCCAGATCGGTGAAGCGTGTAATTTTACGACGATCGATGGCGTTCAATATTCCCTTGTCCGTGCAATTATTGCAGAAGAATGAGATTGTGTTTTCCTCTCGGCAGTCCTTTATCCTGTCCATAACCAGGAGGAATCTGGCCCAGTAGTGATGTACTGTTTCAGCGGGCTCTTGCCTTATTAGAGATAGATCGCATATGTCTGGGCGGGTGGGTGGACTAAAATCCAGATCCCCTGCCCATCTTGGGGCTCAAAGGCCGAGGAGTTTCCGAATTCGGAACCTTGGGTTGCTGGACACGATCCAGCGAGTCCGGAGCGATGCATGGTTTTAAGTTCAATGCTCGATCGAAGTCCGCCCCTCCGCGGAAATCCGGCATGGAGGGTTCGGGAATCCGGACGTGACTGGTTTTCAATATAGGCGAAGAGTTGCCGTATTGCTCCTGTACCACTGCGACGTGGTGGGTGGCCTGGGGAGAGTTAATCTCTCTCAGATCGGTTTTAAGCCCAATCTGATTGTAGTCCGTAGCGACTCCCATGGCGGCGATGCGATCCAAGAGCTCGTTAACAGACGAGAGCTCTATTGGATCCAACTGTTCGGCAGATTTCGAGCTGACGCGAAGATTGCTTCTGGCAACTTGAGAAGTCATTGCCGAAGCGGTTGCCGGACAGGCGGTCATAAGAAAACCACCTAGCCAGATAGTTTGGCCGGCGGCCAAGGCCCCTTTGGCGAAAACACCATCTTTGAAGACGGGTGGAGGAATCCTTCCTATCGGCGACGACACAGAGGAACTCTCAATGAAAGCACCAATGTCGGTGTCAAAACCGGTGGATCTCGGGTAGGGGGTCCCGAACTGTGCGTCTAGGCGGATGGTAACAGGAGACGAGGGACACGATGTTTTACCCAGGTTCGGGCCCTCTCGATGGAGGTAAAACTCTACATCCTGTTTGATTAATATTGATGATATGGGTAGTACAAGACTGGATCTACCATGAGATCAAGGAGGCTAAACCCTAAAGCTAGCCTATGGTATGATTGTTGTAATGTATGTTGTGTCCTACGGACTAAAGCCCTCTGGTTTATATAGACACCGGAGGAGGCTAGGGTTACACAAAGTCGGTTACAATGGTAGGCGATCCACATATCCGTATCGCCAAGCTTGCCTTCCACGCCAAGGAAAGTCCCATCCAGACACGGGACGGAGTCTTCAATCTTGTATCTTCGTAGTCTTGGAGTCCGGCGGACGATGATAGTCCAGCTGTTCGGACACCCCCTAGTCCAGGACTCCCTCAACCACCTCGGAAGCCGTTGTTACGACGGAAAGAGGTCCAAATGGGCCAAGGAGGACGCGGAAGCCACGAGTCCGGGCATCCTAGACCCCTTGGCGGATTTCATCGTCCCGCTGGAGCGTGACGTCCTGAGGGCCCGGCACCGTTGGGACCCGGTGAAGAAGGTTTACGAGACAACACCGGTCATTACGGAGTTCATGAGACTACTGGTAATTTTAGTTTCTGATCAATTCGACTGCACACGTTAGTCATATTTGTAACCGATCCTTGTGCCTTTTGCAGAGAGAGCAGCACCGGATTGTGGCCGAAAGCGACTCGCCGTCTGAGGCATTGGCGAGGCCCAAGTGGGACACTCCATTCAACCGGGCGTTGAACATATTGAAACGACAACCGGTGGATACTCGACCGTCGTATGGACGCGTGCACGGTGTCGGAGACGGCGCCACGTGGAAGAAGTACTACCGTGAGACCACAGAGGAGAGAAAGGAAAGACGGAGGTTAACTGAAGAAAACATCGACAAGAAGGTTGAGATTGTGGTTGAGAAGAAATCATCTCAGACAGTCGCAATAGTGGTAGCTGCCGCAAAACAGGCAATTGCAGATATGTCTACTTCCTTGGTGACGGGCGTTTTCACTTGGACAAGGCAAAATCCAGAAAAAATGTAGAGGACTGTCCCCTTGCTAACTTCTTGGCTGCACCTGCTCCCGCACTGGCTCCCACACCGGCTCCAGCACCTGCTCCCGCACTGGCTCCCGCACCGGACGTGCTCGGTGGTGCCTCTTCTTTGGCTGAGCTTGACGCCCTCACGGTATCTGTCACACCGGCCCCCTTCAATATAAATGTATAATCTCCCATTCTCGTTGCCTTTCGGATGTCTCACGTCGCAGACTTTTATTTGCAGGCCGACGAAACCCCGTGCACCATATTGTACACCATCGGCGAACAGAAGGTGGACGTGGGGAAGGCGACGATAATGGAGACGAAGGAACCATTGTTCCACAGCCGGCCGATCCCCCCGAACGTCTTCATGATTTCTGTGGCCAGTGTCAAACCGGGCCATGAGAATTTGTCTCCTCTAATACTAGTGGGGGATGACGACGAGACCCAGCAGCGGCTTGGTGATTGTTGCAATGGGTGGGTCCTTTTGTGGCCAAAGAGTCTGCTTCGTCTGGAGGCAGCCGGGAGCACACCCACGAGCACGCAGCCTCAGCAAGGTATGAACATCAACACCCCACCTACCCAATTAGCGTAGGGTGTAGGGTTGGGTGATAGCGGACGGGGTAAGGAGGAGGCTCCATTAGTCGCTGATGACATCGCCATGGATGAGCATGAGGATGACGATGGTGCTGAACAGTATGTCTATACTGGCGCCTCCTCAGGGTTTGAGCGTCATGAGTCGGTGCCTGAATTACCGTCTCAACGTATTCTTGACGACCTTCCGGTAGTAAAGAAGTCTAGGAAGAGAGCGAGGAAAGGCAAAAAAGCTGATTCTATGATCTAGCCGCCTCAGCAGCCTCGGCTTCAGGACAGTATAGATATCCCCGATGCGGATAAATGGCATATCCCCGGTCAACCAATCCTACCTGCAACAGCGCTACGGGCTAGATTCGGCGATCTAAGGAGACTTCATGACGATGTGCTGCGGGTAGAGAAAGGCCTCATCGCCTCAAAAGATCCAGGATACCCACTCTACGTGGTTAATGTTCCGCGGCAAATGTCGTACGTCGACAGCTTCCCCGCGGATAAGTTCTTCCTCCGATTCGATTACATATTCGACATGTTTCACGTGAAGAAGCTGGATTTTACGTTTGTCTGCCTTTATGCCTTGCACATGAACTACATCATTGGGGTTGAGCAGATACGTCATATCCGTGTCGCTGACCCGTACTACATGCACGAGGGCTTCTTGGGAGTCTGTGCAGAGTAGCGTGAATACGCGAGGGATTACATCGTCAGTTTCATGCTCGCCAATAAGGACAAGGAGGCGATTCTCGTGCCTTATCATCCCGTGTAAGTCATCCGCGCTAATATCCTTCTTACTTCGATTTCAATAATTCATTTGCACGGTGGAGGCTAATTAATTTGAGGTGTACTTATTTGCGCAGCGGCGGGCGCGCCGTCCTCATCATCCTCTACCCCCGATTCTCCCACGATCTTTACTTGGACTCGTCCAAGAACATTCACAAAAAGGATTACACCCACATCAAAGATGTTCTCGACAGTGCTATGTTTTACTACCAAGCAAGGGGTGGAGAGGTTAGGTACAAGAAGAGAAGGGGCGGCAGGGCCGTCTTCAGCCATAAGACTGACTTCTGCTACATCCAGCAACCGAACGATTCTCTTAATGATGGATTCTATGTCCTACACCACATGCTGGAGTACAGACGGGATCACCAGAACCTTCACATGTCACCTAGATCTGGCGATGCCCATATTCTGCAATGGGCAAAGGACATAGGAGATATCGAGGATCATCGACTTCGAGCTGAGTTCTATAACATCCAGCGCGAACTTGCCCAAATCATCATGAATAAGGTCGTCGGCAAAACAGGGATGTTCTACGCAGAAGGACCAATGTCGCGGGAAGACGTCCGAACATGGATAGCCTCTCAGCGTCTCGACATGAAGCCTTTCACTAAGCTCGAGGACTATCTCCCTGACATGGATGGATGGCACGACATGATGGAGTGATTGTCGATATATGACAATGTCTCCGTTTAGTCCATACTTTCTTTTATGACAAAACTTTGAGTTATGCACGGTGCAAGTTTATTTGTGATGTAATTAAACCGTCCTCCTCCTCGACTAGCGAAAATCACTCTAGTTAGGGCATTTTGGGTATGATGAACTTTGTTATTTATGCTTATGATATGTTGTTTCTATTTTTGCCAAGTCTGTCTCTTTCTGTTGCTCAACTATATATGTTGCATATCATCGACTCATGTGACGATGCAGGTGCATAGATCATAGATGGCGAAGAAGTGCTACGCCAGGAGTATATATATGACAAGTGGCCGGAGTGTCAGGCCCAGGTGTACCGGTTTTCGGTTTCCGAGCGACAGGCAGTAGTTAGTTTAGGTTCACGCTAATGCGAGAGAGGGATACGAACTCATGTACTCAAAGTGATAGCTATTCTCGCGTATATCATTGTTTAGATGGATGACGATGTATTTGCAAGTAATCGAGACTTTTATCGCTATTTTCGAGATTGATGATGAGAGACCACTTTGTGTTGGATGATGATGACATGATTTGATGAGACTAATTGTATGTATATGCTATGATTACATTTGTATGTGGATGATATGGTAAATATTACTGTATAAAGCCTATTCAAATACAAAACAAATACGAAACAAATATGCAGGAAAAAAACTAATAAAACTAGTAGTAGTGAGGCAGGGAAATTTAGCAGTAGCGCTGCCTTACCAGTAGCGCTTCCCTGTAAATAGCGCTGCAGATAATATCAGTAGCGCCCTTTTCTAAAGAGTGCTACAGCTATTCATGTATAGCAGTAGTGTGGGACAACAGGCGCTACTGCTATACGTTAGCTGTAGCGCCTTATTAGTAGCGTGGGTACCCGCGCTACTGAGAGGCCCAAAACCCGCGCTGCTGCTAGGCTTTTCCCTTGTAGTGAGGGGCTATATAGTAGCCCCACCATCGAACTCCTATGGCTAAGTGAAAGTGATAAAGCATTATAGTCAGGTTGCCTAGTTTGCTGCGCTATCACCTCCTTTATAGGACCGAGACGTTGGATTAAGTGTGAAAATGCGCTCTTTTGCAAACACCCCCGCATTGTATGTGTGGGGGCTAAAGCTGAAGACTGCCATCTTTCAGGTTATATACACATATACATTAACGGCCGCACAGGAGGTATTTTAATTCTTGAAGGCACAAGTATAAAAAGCTTTTATATTCTATCGAACCATTGTTTCACAATAATACATGTTATTCGAACATAATATCCTTCAAGCACTGCGTCTCTATTAAACGAGTGCCCTGCAGGACTTCCTCAAAATAGTGCTCGACAGGTACCCGGCTTCCGTCCAAATCTTGGGATGCATCATCGGTGGTCTTCATCTCCGCCCAGTATGTCTTGACACGGGCAAGAGCCATCCGCGCACCCTCTATGCATGCTGACCGCCTCATTGCATTTATATGCGGCACCGCACCAAGGAACTGTTGCACCAAGCCAAAATAAATCTTCGGCTCGGGCCGTTTTGGCAACAAATGAGTCACGACATCCTTCATGGCAAGTCCGGAGAACCTATTCAGCTCCACCCATTCGGCCAAACGATCGGTTAATGGAAGTGGACGCTCTGGACTACGGAACTGTGACCAAAAAAGCTCCTCCAATCCATGATCCTTTTGACCTCAGAAGTGTTTGGCCGCGTCTGCGGCACTCGCCGCCAAGTCCAGATAAGCATCCTCCGCACTCCACAGCCGGTCCAACTGAGCATACTTAGGATCCGTGAACTTCCTCCACAGCAGAAAGGGCTTTCCAGCCGCGATATCTCCGGCCTGATGTAGCTCCTCATTCATAGCTCTCATCGTAGAGCGAGCATCGTTGGCCTCGGTGGTGGCCTTTTTCAGGTCCTCTTGCTCCGCTCGACCTTCTTTTGCAAGAAGCTCGCAGCGGTCGGTAGCATTCTTCCACTTCACGGCCATCTCGGCCATTTCCTTCTTGCTTCGGCAGTGAGCAGCCTGTTCGGCTTTTAGCTCCTTGGCCGCCTTTAAAGCAGCCGCATCACTTTTTTTGGCTTGCTCCTTGGCTCGGGCGAGCTCGGCCCGAAGGTTCTCCATGGCAGCGGCACCATCTGCATCAAGAATGAAGGAAATATGCCCTAGAGGCAATAATAAAGTTATTATTTATTTCCTCATATCATGATAAATGTTTATTATTCATGCTAGAATTGTATTAACCAGAAACATGATACATGTGTGAATACATAAACAAACACAACGTCACTAGTATGCCTCTACTTGACTAGCTCGTTTATCAAAGATGGTTATGTTTCCTAGCCATGGACAAAAGAGTTGTCATTTGATTAACGGGATCACATCATTAGGAGAATGATGTGATTGACATGACCCATTCCGTTAGCCTAGCACTTGATCGTTTAGTATGTTGCTATTGCTTTCTTCATGACTTATACATGTTCCTGTAACTATGAGATTATGCAACTCCTGTTTACCGGAGGAACACTTTGGGTGCTACCAAATGTCACAACGTAACTGGGTGATTATAAAGGAGTACTACAGGTGTCTCCAAAGGTACATGTTGAGTTGGCGTATTTCGAGATTAGGTTTTGTCACTCCAATTGTCGGAGGGGTATCTCTGGGCCCTCTCAGTAATGCACATCACTATAAGCCTTGCAAGCAATGTAGCTAATGAGTTAGTTACGGAATGATGCATTACGTAACGAGTAAAGAGACTTGCCAGTAACGAGATTGAACTAGGTATTGGATACCAACGACCGAATCTCGGGCAAGTAACATACCGATGACAAAGGGAACAACATATGTTGTTATGCGGTTTGACCGATAAAGATCTTCGTAGAATATGTAGGAACCAATATTGGCATCCAGGTTCCGCTATTGGTTATTGACCGAGAATAGTTCTAGGTCATGTCTACATAGTTCTCGAACCCGTAGGGTCCGCACGCTTAACGTTACGATGACAGTTTTATTATGAGTTTATAAGTTTTGATGTACCGAAGTTTGTTCGGAGTCCCGGATGTGATCACGGACATGACGAGGAGTCGTGAAATGGTAGAGACATAAAGATTGATATATTGGACGACTATATTCGGACACCGAAAGTGTTCCGGGTGATTTCGGAGAAAACTGGAGTGCCGGAGGGGTTACCGGAACCCACCGGGAGAGTTAATGGGCCACATGGGCCTTGGTGGGAAGAGAGAGGGGCGGCCAGCATGGGCCGCGCGCCCCCTACCCCTCTGGTCCGAATTGGACTAGGAGGGGGGCGGCGCCCCCCCTCTTTCCTTCCCCCTCTCCCCCTTCCTTTCCCCTCCTAGTAGGATTAGGAAAGGGGGAGTCCTACTCCTACTAGGAGGAGGACTCCTCCTCCTTGCCGCGCCCACAAGGGCCGGCCGGCCTCCCCCCTTGCTCCTTTATATACGGGGGTAGGGGGCACCCTAGAGACACACAAGTTGATCTACGGATCGTTCCTTAGCCGTGTGCGGTGCCCCCCTCCACCATATTCCACCTCGGTCATATCGTCGCGGAGTTTAGGCGAAGCCCTGCGCCGGTAGAACATCATCATCGTCACCACGCCGTCGTTCTAACGAAACTCATCCCCGAAGCTTTGCTGGATCGGAGCCCGGGGATCGTCATCGAGCTGAACGTGTGCTGAACTCGGAGGTGTCGTACGTTCGGTACTTGGATCGGTCGGATCGTGAAGACGTACGACTACATCAACCGTGTTGTGCTAACGCTTCCGCTTACGGTCTACAAGGGTACGTGGACAACACTCTCCCCTCTAGTTGCCATACCATCACCATGATCTTGCGTGTGCATCGGAAAATTTTGAAATTACTATGTTACCCAATAAAGCATACATGTTGTAAGGCACGGGCATCAAGCTCCCTTACCAGGTATCCGCGGAGAAGCTGCATACCTTGGGACTCGTCAAGCCGCTTATTGACAAGCGCGATGTCAGCATCCGCCACGTCAAGTTGCCACTTTAGTTCGGCAAATTTATCAGACCGGCTAGCCACCTGACGCTTCGCCACCTACATAGGAAGGGTGACATATTATACCTGGGGTTATGATCCTCGGCGCGCTGTCATTCTTGACAACGCACCGAGTCTCAGGGGATACTATCTACTCAGGGCGCATTTTATATGCAGAACTATCAGAAGGTACATCATTTTGTGTACCTCAAAACCCGTCAGTAAACTTCTGACGGCCTTGTGCAATCCGCTCTCAGCGGATGAAATCCTTTCAATCACCGTACCCATTAACGCACGGTGATCTTCTGAGATAGACGCTCCCCCGAGTAGATCCTTCAGCTCCTCCGACCGTACACCAGTTGGTGCCGGACTCGTCCGATGGCCTCTTTTGAAGGCCGGACGCGGAGGGCTTTGAGGGGACATACGACTGCCGTCTGGCCCCGCCGGATTCGGAGAAACCCTCCGCAACGACACCTCAGGGTCGCCCGCCTCGCATGACGGCACGTCAGGTGGAGGCGTTTCGCTCTCCATCATCTCCGGACGAATATCCCCGAAAGATGAGCTCTGCTGAGAAGGGCTGAGATCCGAACTACAAGGTAAAATGTCGGTTATCTTCAGAAATAAAACAGGGATGTCCCTTATTTTAGAAAAATCTCCCCTCTCTACTGACGGCTTGCTGGAGGGCTGATCTCTTTGGGGAAATAGTGCGGCCGGGGTATCTCCCGGCGCAGGACCCTCTGGCGAAGATTTCTTCCCCCGCTTTGAGGCCTTGGTCTCCGGATCTTCAGAAGCGGTCCTCTTCTCCCCCTGGATGGAGGGATTCTCGATCCCCCCTTTCTTGATAACCTCCTTCGCGGAGGCAGTAGCTTCCCTGTTCCCCCCTTCGCCTTCTTCCAAAGGCGCAGCCTCCAGCATCTTGGTTAACACGGGATCCAGCGTGGTCTCAGGGAGGGGGGCCGGACACCTTATCAGTTTTGCTTTCGCTATCCACTCCTGTTCAAGGGACAGCTCTTTTAAGGGCAAGTTTATGATAAATGTACGGATAGCATGTCCGGGTACAGGACAACTTACTTGAGTATCCGGGCGATTGCAGCTCAGACCTGCATCCTCAGTCAAGTCCGGACACATTCCTTGTGATCCGAAGAACAGTTGGTACATCTCCACGGGTGTTGCGCCCATATAATGTTGGAGAGCTTGTGGTCCCTCCGTATTGAACTCCCACAGTCGGAGGGGGCGATGTTTGCAGGGCAGGGTGCAACGAATCAGCATGACCTGCGCTACTACGACCAGATTGATCTCTCTCTCTAGCAGGTCTCGAATACGGCCCTGCAACAAGGGCATGTCCTTGGACGGCCCCCAGTAAAGCCATTTATTGACCCGTGATGCCAGCCGCGGTGGAGGACCCGAGCGGAAGGCAGGTGGCGCCACCCATTTGGTGCCCCTGGGAGCTGTGATATAAAACCACTCTTGTTGCCATAGACTGAGCTCCTCTTGAAAAGAGCCCTCGGGCCACGGAGCGTCAGCATTCTTGCTTATAACAGCCCCTCCGCACTCTGCATGTTGCCCCTTGATCATCTTCGGCTCCACTTTGAAGGTCTTGAGCCACAATCTGAAGTGACGGGTAATGCGTAGGAAGGCTTCGCATATGACGATGAACGATGAGAAGTGGAGGATGGACTCCGGATCCAAGTCATGAAATTACAGCCCATAATAAAACATGAGCCCCCTCACGAAGGGGTCCGTCGGGAGGCCTAGCCCCTAAAGGAAGTGAGACACGAACACCACACTCTCACCAGGCTCGGGAGTGGGAATAACCTGCCCTTGGGCAGGCAGCCTATGCGAAATTTCGCCAGTTAGATACCTGGCGTCTCTCAGCTTTAGCACGTCTTCTTCCGTGACGGAGGAAGGCATCCACCGGCCTTGCAGGTCGGAGCCGGACATCGTCGAAGGTCCGAAGTGCCTGAATCTGGAGCTTTGGGTGTTGGAACTCGAGGCGAGGGGCGGATTCGATTGAGATTGAAAGAAAGGAGCGGGCCTTGGTCTCATTATAAAGAGGTTGAATACCAGGAGCCCTCCCCGTGACCGTTCGGGACTCGCCTCCGATAGAGGAGGCGTGCCAACGGGCACGACTGGGTTACCCACGCCCGTATTAATGTGAATCCAGGAATAAGGGGACACGATCTCTGCTTTGACAAGACGTGCCAACAAAACCGCCTCGCTAAACACGCTGAGGTGGGACAGTAAAAACGATTCGAATAAAGGCTTGGCCGTGTTGTGATGTCACGCCGCAGAATACGTCAGCAGATTGAATTTCTGTAAAGATTATTCTCTCTACGGTGGTATGTGGAACTTGTTTTGCAGACCCAGACACTATCCTTGTGTTCAAAATCTCCTATGAAGTATTCGGAGGAGGAACCCGCCTTGCAATGCCGAAGACAATATGCGCGCCGGACTCGTCGTCATTGAAGCCTGGTTCAGGGGCTACTGAGGGAGTCCTGGATTAGGGGGTGTCCGGATGGCCGGACTATAGACTTTGGCCGGACTCCTGGACTATGAAGATACAAGATTGAAGACTTCGTCCCGTGTCTGGATGGGACTTTCCTTGGTGTGGAAGGCAAGCTTGGCGATACGGATATGTAGATCTCCTACCATTGTAACCGACCCTGTGTAACCCTAACCCTCTTTGGTGTCTGTATAAACCGGAGGGTTTTAGTCCGTAGGACGAACAACAATCATACCATAGGCTAGCTTCTAGGGTTTAGCCTCTCTGATCTCGTGGTAGATCTACTCTTGTACTACCCATATCATCAATATTAATCAAGCAGGAGTAGGGTTTTACCTCCATCGAGAGGGCCCGAACCTGGGTAAAAACATCGTGTCCCTTGTCTCCTGTTACCATCCACCGAGACGCATAGTTCGAGACCCCCTACCCGAGATCCGCCGGTTTTGACACTGACAATGGGTGACCTTCCGGGAAGTTTGACCACAGAGTGCGATTTGACTTGAGATTAAGCATATTGACCCGAGATTAAGCCATAGCTACCCTAGATTAAGAAAAAATGAAAAAAATTGAAAAAAAATTGAAAAAAAAATGAAAAAAAATTCTGATTTTTTTTGAAAAAAATTCTTAGTAATGGCGCACTTCTAGATGGTGCGCCATTACTAAGCCAGAGCACACGGGTAAATATGGCCCCTGGGAGGCATACTAATGGCGCACCGTGTGATATACTAATGGCGCACTCCCTGGTGCGCCATTAGTATTAATTACTAATGGCGTGATGCTAGTGGCGCACCTGTAGTGCGCCATTAGTAGCCAAAATAGGTGCGCCACTAGCAGGCCTTTTCCTGGTAGTGTAATGAGTTAGTTGCGGGATGATGTATTATGGAACGAGTATACAGACTTGCCGGTAACGAGATTGAACTAGGTATTGAGATACCGACGATCGAATCTCGGGCAAGTAACATACCGATGACAAAGGGAACAACGTATGTTGTTATGCGGTTTGACCGATAAAGATCTTCGTAGAATATGTGGGAGACAATATGAGCATCCAGGTTCCGCTATTGGTTATTGACCGGAGATGTGTCTTGGCCATGTCTACATAGTTCTCGAACCCGTAGGATCCGCACGCTTAAAGTTCGATGACGGTTATATTATGAGTTTATGTGTTTTGATGTACCAAAGGTAGTTCAGAGTCCCGGATGTGATCACGGACATAACGAGGAGTCTTGAAATGGTCGAGACATAAAGATCGATATATTGGACGACTATATTTGGACACCGGAATGGTTCCGGGTGAGATCGGGATAATACCGGAGCATCGGGAGGTTATCGGAACCCCCGGGGAGGTATATGGGCCTTAATGGGATTTAGTGGAAAGGAGGGGAAAGGAGCAAGGGAGGGGGCGCCCCCCAAGCCCAACCCGAATTTGTAGGGGGGCCGGCCCCCCCTTTCCTTCCTCCCTCCTTCCTCTTCCTTCTGTCTCCCTCTCCAAATAGGAAAAGGATGAGTCCTACTCCCGGTGGGAGTAGGACTCCCCCCTTGGGCGCACCTCCTCCCCTTGGCCGGCCCCTCCTCCACTCCTTTATATACGTAGGAGGGGGCCACCCCATAGACACAACAATTGATCTCTTGGATCTCTTAGACGTGTGCGGTGCCCCCCTCCACCATAATCCACCTCGATAATATCGTAGCGGTGCTTAGGCGAAGCCCTGCGTCGGTAGAACATCATCATCGCCACCACACCGTCGTGCTGACGGAACTCTCCCTCAAAGCTCAGCTGGATCGGAGTTTGAGGGACGCCATCGAGTTGAACGTGTGCTGAACTCGGAGGTGTCGTGCGTTCGGTACTTGATCGGTTGGATCGTGAAGACATACAACTACATCAACCATGTTGTGCTAACGCTTCCGCTTTCGGTCTACGAGGGTACTTGGACACACTCTCCCCTCTCGTTGCTATGCATCACCATGATCTTGCATGTGCGTAGGAATTTTTTTGAAATTACTACGTACCCCAACAGTGGTATCAGAGCCAGGTTTTATGCGTTGATGTTATATGTACGAGTAAAACACAAGTGAGTTGTGGGTGATACAAGTCATACTGCTTACCAGCATGTCACACTTTTGTTCGGCGGTATTGTTGGTTGAAGCGGCCCGGACCAACATTACGCGTACGCTTACGCGAGACTGGTTTTACCGCCGTGCTTTGCACACAGGTGACTAGCGGGTGTCAGTTTCTCCAAGAACCGAGTGTGGCTACACCCGGTCCTTGAGAAGGTTAAAACAACACTAACTTGACGAACTATCGTTGTGGTTTTGATGCGTAGGTAAGAACGGTCCTTGCTCAGCCCGTAGCAGCCATGTAAAACTTGCAACAACAAAGTAGAGGACGTCTAACTAGTTTTTGCAGGGCATTTTGTGATGTGATATGGTCAAGCCATGATTCTATATTTTATTGTATGAGATGATCATGTTTTGTAACCGAGTTATCGGTGACTTGCAGGAGCCATATGGTTGTCGCTTTATTGTATGCAATGCAATCGCCCTTGCTTTACTTTATCACTAAGAGGTAGCGATAGTTGTAGAAGAAATAGTTGGCGAGACGACAACGATGCTACGATGGAGATCAAGGTGTCGCGTCCGGTGACGATGGTGATCATGACGGTGCTTCGGAGATGGAGATCACAAGCACAAGATGATGATGGCCATATCTTATCACTTATATTGATTGCATGTGATGCTTATCTTTTATGCATCTTATTTTGCTTTGATTGATGGTAGCATTATAAGATGATCTCTCACTAAATTTCAAGATAAAAAGTGTTCTCCCTGAGTATGCTCCATTGCCAAAGTTCATCGTGCCCAGACACCACGTGATGATCGGATGTGATAAGCTCTACGTCCATCTACAACGGGTGCAAGCCAGTTTTTGCACACGTATGATACTCAGGTTAAACTTGACGAGCCTAGTATATGCAGATATGGCATCGGAACACTGAGACCGAAAGGTCGAGCGTGAATCATATAGTAGATATGATCAACATAGTGATGTTCACCATTGAAAACTACTCCATCTCACGTGATGATCGGTTATGGTTTAGTTGATTTGGATCACGTGATCACTTAGATGATTAGAGGGATTTCTATCTAAGTGGGAGTTATTAAGTAATATGATTAATTGAACTTAAATTTATCATGAACTTAGTACCTGATAGTATTTTGCATGTCTATGTTTGTTGTAGATAGATGGCTTGTGTTGTTATTCTGTTGAATTTTAATGCGTTCCTTGAGAAAGCAAAGTTGAAAGATGATGGTAACAATTACACGGACTGGGTCCGTAACTTGAGTATTATCCTCATTGCTGCACAGAAGAATTACATCCTGGAAGCACCGCTAGGTGCCAAACCTGCTGCAGGAGCAACACCAGATGTTATGAACGTCTGCCAGAGCAAAGCTGATGACTACTCGATAGTTCAGTGTGCCATGCTTTACGGCTTAGAACCGGGACTTCAACGACGTTTTGAACGTCATGGAGCATATGAGATGTTCCAGGAGTTGAAGTTAATATTTCAAGCAAATGCCCGGATTGAGAGATATGAAGTCTCCAATAAGTTCTACAGATGCAAGATGGAGGAGAATAGTTCTGTTAGTGAGCATATACTCAGAATGTCTGGGTATAACAATCACTTGATTCAACTGGGAGTTAATCTTCCGGATGATAGTGTCATTGACAGAATTCTTCAATCACTGCCACCAAGCTACAAGAGCTTCGTGATGAACTATAACATGCAAGGGATGGATAAGACAATTCCCGAGCTCTTCGCAATGCTAAAGGCTGCGGAGGTAGAAATCAAAAAGGAGCATCAAGTGTTGATGGTCAATAAGACCACCAGTTTCAAGAAAAAGGGCAAAGGGAAGAAGAAGGGGAACTTTAAGAAGAACAGCAAACAAGTTGCTGCTCAAGAGAAGAAACCCAAGTCTGGACCTAAGCCTGAGACTAATTGCTTTTACTGCAAGCAGACTGGTCACAGGAAGCGGAACTACCCCAAGTATTTGGCGGATAAGAAGGATGGCAAGGTGAACAAAGGTATATGTGATATACATGTTATTGATGTGTACCTTACCAGAGCTCATAGTAGCACCTGGGTATTTGATACTGGTTCTGTTGCTAATATTTGCAACTCGAAACAGGGACTACGGATTAAGCAAACACTGGCTAAGGACGAGGTGACGATGCGCGCGGGAAATGGTTCCAAAGTCGATGTGATCGCTGTCGGCACGCTACCTCTACATCTACCTTCGGGATTAGTTTTAGACCTAAATAATTGTTATTTGGTGCCAGCGTTGAGCATGAACATTATATCTGGATCTTGTTTGATGCGAGACGGTTATTCATTTAAATATGAGAATAATGGTTGTTCTATTTGTATGAGTAATATCTTTTATGGTCATGCACCCTTGAAGAGTGGTATATTTTTGATGAATCTCGATAGTAGTGATACACATATTCATAATGTTGAAGCCAAAAGATGCAAAGTTGATAATGATAGTGCAACTTATTTGTGGCACTGCGTTTGGGTCATATTGGTGTAAAACGCATGAAGAAACTCCATACTGATGGACTTTTGGAATCACTTGATTATGAATCACTTGGTACTTGCGAACCATGCCTCATGGGCAAGATGACTAAAATGCCGTTCTTCAAAACTATGGAGCGAGCAACTGATTTTTTGGAGATCATACATACTGATGTATGTGGTCCAATGAATGTTGAGGCTCACGGCAGGTATCGTTATTTTCTCACCTTCACAGATGCTCACTGCCGAAGCAAGAAGGAAATGGCCGAGATGGCCGTGAAGTTGAAGAATGCTACCGACCGCTGCGAGCTTCTTGAAAAAGAAGGTCGAGCGGAGCAAGAGGACCTAAAAAGGCCACCACCGAGGCCAAGGATGTTCGCTCTGCGATGAGAGCTATGAAGGAGGAGCTGTGTCAGGCCGGAGATATCGCGGCTGGAAAGCCCTTTCTGCTGTGGAGGTAGTTCACGTATCCTAAGTATGCTCGTTTGGACCGGCTGTGGAGTGCGGAGGATGCTTATCTGGACTTGGCGGCGAGTGCCGCAGACGCGGCCGAACACTTCCCAGGTCAAAAGGATCACGGATTGGAAGAGCTTTTTTGGTTGCAGTTTCGTAGTCCAAAGCGTCCACTTCCATTAACCGATCGTTTGGCCGAATGGGCGGAGCTGAATAGGTTGTTCGGACTTGCCATGAAGGATGTCGTGACTCATTTGTGGCCGAAAAAGCCCGAGCCGAAGAGTTATTTTGGCTTGGTGTAGCAGTTCCTTGGTGCGGTGCCCATATCAATGCAATGAGGCGGTCAGCATGCATAGAGGGTGCGCGGATGGCTCTTGCCCGTGTCAAGACATACCGGGCGGAGATGAAGGCCATCGATGTTGCATCCCAAGATTCAGACGAAAGCCGAGTACCTGTCGAGCACTATTTTGAGGAAGTCCTGCAGGGCGCTCGTTTAATAGAGACGCAGTGCTCGAAGGATATTATGTTCGAATAACATGTATTATTGTGAAACAATGGTTTGATAGAATATAAAAGCTTTTTATACTTGTGCCTTCAAGAATTAAAATACCTCCTGTGTGGCCATTAATGTATATGTGTATATAACCTGAAAGATGGCAGTCTTCAGCTTCAGCCCCCACGCATATAATGCGGGGGTGTTTGCAAAAAGGCGCATTATCACACTTAATCCAACGTCTTGGTCCTATAAAGGAGGTGATAGCGCAGCAAACTAGGCAAACGGACTATAATGCTTTATCACTTTCACTTAGCCATAGGAGTTCGATGGTGGGGCTACTATATAGCCCCTAGGGGCACCGTGCTCACCCGAATTCGGGGCGCGTATGTGCCTGGCCGGGAAGCGGCCCTTCGTTAATGCGGAGGAATTCTAAAGATTCCGGTAGGTCATCGAGTGGTTGACTAGTCTCACGCTATATCATGACAGTCAGTTTTCGGCTTTCTCTGCTGAGGTGCTCGCATAGCCGAACCGGGGCACAATCGCAGTAGTTCTCCTGGTGCCGCATTAGCCGATAGAGCGGAACGTAAGGCAGCAAAACACAGGAGCCGGGCAAACCCAACATTTGACCAAAGATATGATTCGGAGCTGATGCATATAAGGCTTACCTCGAGACGCCGAACACTCCCTAAGGTATTCGGTCTTTATGAAAACGGGCCGAACAACGCCCTTGGTAATAAGCCCCTGGTGTCCAAGTATGCACAAAATTCTGACGTGGCCGATGCCAAAATGCCAGCCTCCTCCTTGGTTATAGAAACCGAGGGATGTGTATCAACAAGAGACAGTAAAAAAGGTTTACGCAGGGTCTTTATCTGAAAAGAATCCTTGCAACGGGTCCCTACTGCACGTCTGCGCCTGTGTCTCCGTTGTGCCGTATCCTGGACGGGTGTAGCACGGTGTTCATCTGTAGAAAGAGAGGAACTTAGGTGAAAAAGATCGTGCAAAAATGTATGTTATATTAAATAGGCAAAGTGCAATTCAGGAATTGAGCTTTATTGTCTCTTGTTATACATGCGCGGAGCCCCTTGTACGGGGGTATGCGACTAGGAAGCCCTTGTATGTTTACGCCAGAATCGTCTAGCCGTGTCCAGGGTCTGAATGACCTGTTTGGGTGCTTTGATTAGCAAAGCCGGGTTAGTGTGTGGCTGTCAAGGCAGTCTCACATTCTTCCGTGCTCGAGGAACACTCAATATTTCCTTTTAATGAGATGATGCCACGTGGACCGGGCATTTTAAGTGTAAGAGATGCATAATGCGGTATTGCGTTAAAGCGAGCGAAAGCTTCACGTCCCAATAGTGCTTGATAGCTACATTTAAATGGGGCGATGTGGAAGGTTAAATTTTCGCGACGGAAGTTGTCGGATGAGCCGAACACAACTTGTAGCAGTAGAGAGCCCGTACAGTGGGCATATGGGCCTGGCATTACCCCTTGAAAGGAAGTGCTGCTATGGCGAATTTTGGTTGGGTCTATCCCCATTCTGCGGATTGTGTCCTGATATAGCAGGTTTATATCACTGTCGCCGTCCATTAGGACTTGTGTAAATTGGAGTCCGTGAATTATCGGATCTAATATCAAGGCAGTCCATCCTGCATTCCGGATACTTCCAGAGTAGTCCTGATGGTCGAAGGTGATTGGTTTTGACAACCAGTGATGGGACACCGCTGGGATAGACCGTATGGCGCGTATTTCTATGGGCGCCACTCTATTTTTCCCTTTTGTCACTTGAAGTGAGTTTACTGTTTTGACTTCTTGTGGGAAATTCTTTTGTTTTCCGGTGCTCTGCTTGTGGGGTTCGTCATCGTCCTCACTTGGTGTGTCGAGCCCCTTGTGTTCGACATTGAGTTTGCCGGACTACTTGAAGACCCAACAATCTTTGTGGGTATGGTTTGCAGGCTTCCCGAGAGTGCTGTGGATTTGGCATATCTTGTCCAAGATTTTGTTTAAGTTGGATAGCTCGTCACTGTTATCCTTAAGGGGTAATTTTTTATGATTCTACCGAGAGATTTTGAATCCGGAGTTGACTGCCGTGCTCTTCAGGCTGTTTCCCTTGGTCCGAGCTGGTCCTTGCTGCGTCGTGGTTTCCCATTTCCATCCCTGACTTCGGATGTACTTGGATCGCTGGTACTGCATCTTGCCAGCCAGCTATCCTCTCCCGCAAAAGCGGTTCATGAGCTTGTTAATGCGGCCATTGTTCTTGGCTTTTCTTGGCCAAGGTGTCTGGCGAGCAATTCATCTCGAACGTTGTGTTTGAAAGCTTCTAGGGCTTCGGCGTCCGGACAGTTGACTATTTGGTTCTTTTTGGTGAGGAACCTGTTTCAGAATTTTCCGGCTGACTCTCCGGGATGTTGAGTTATGTGACTTAAATCGTCTGCATCCGGAGGGCGGACAAAGGTCCCTCGAAAATTTGCCCGAAAAGCATCCTCGAGCTCTTCCCAACTTCCAATTGTGTTTTCGGGGAGGCTTTTAAGCCAATGCCGGGCTGGCCCTTTGAGCTTGAGGGGTAAGTATTTTATGGCGTGGAGGTCATCTCCTCTAGCCATGTGTATGTGGAGGATGTAATCCTCAATCCAGACTCCAGGGTCTGTTGTTCCGCCGTATGCCTCTATGTTTATGGGCTTGAATCCCGCTGGAAATTCATAATCTAGCACCTCATCGGTGAAACATAGGGGGTGTGCGGCGCCTCTATATTTGGGTGTGCCGTGATGTTCGGATACTTGATGTGTTGCATTGCTTACTAGAGATTGCTTTCTTGGCCCGTAGATAGACCTAACTAGGCCATCCTTTTGATGTGAATCCTTGTGCGGATCGCGTGCCGGCTTGCGTGCGGTGCCGTTTGCCGCTCTATGTTTGCCATGTGGTCGTCTATCTGACTGGGCGGCCTCCTTGTTCTTTGATTGCGGGGGCTCTACGGCCTCCTCATCAAATTTGGGCAGTAGTTTTCGCTTCGGGTAGCTCTTTGTTTGGCGACTGTCGCCGTATTTGTCTGCGGTGTTGAGTACTTTGCTCCATCTAATTCTGAGTGCATCATCCGCTGTTTTGATTTTTCGCTTATGCTTTTTCAGGCTGCGCGCAGTGGCGACGAGCCTTTTGTGGAGGTTCTTGTGCTCCAACAACTTGTCCGGCGTGAGATCGTCCGGACTGTTATCTTCGCCGGGGACGGGTTGTTTATCCAAGTTGTCCTGTTCGGAAGGTTGCTCGATAGCATGTTCGTCATCCACCGGTTCGCCCTGTTCTAAAGCTGGGTCTGTATGGCTGTTGTCTCTGTCGAGGCGGGATTTTGAGTGGCGCTTACGTCGTCGTTTTGACTGCTTTTCGAGGGAATGATCCTTCGTAGCGTCCCATTGTTTCTCGTCGTCGCTTCCTTTAGGTGTGTCCACCATGTATATATCGTGAGATGAGGTGGCTGTCCAGTGCCCTATATGTGCTGGTTCATATTTATCTCCTACATCGTCGTACATACCGTCGATGTCTTCGGAGTCGAAGTCGAGCACGTCGTTTAAACTTTCAAAAGTGGCTACGAAGTGGGTGGTGGGTGGGTGTCAAATTTCTTCGTCGTCCGCATCCCAACCTTGCTGACCATAGTCCGGCCAGGGCTCTCCTGATAAAGAGAGGGACTTTAGTGATTTCAGGATGTCGCCAAAGGGCGGGTGCTGAAAGATGTCCGCGGTAGTGAACTACATGATCGGCGCCCAATCGGATTCGATTGGCAGGGGCGCGGAAGGTTCGGAGTCCGGAGAGGAGTCCGGAACCTTGGAGTTGCGAGCTTCGCAAAGGACAGGGGTGATGTTCGGCTCAATCACCATAGAGATTGCAGCCCCCGAGGCGGTGTCCAGCCACCCGTCCTCGATCGGAGCGGATACTGGTGCGGCCTCCAGGGCACTGTTCGGCGGCAGAGCTAGATCATGCCCATCAAGATAGTGCGGCGCGCTTAGCTGTGACTCGAATCCATCAAAGATCAAGTCTCCGCGGGCGTCGGCCGTGTAGTTCAAACTTCCAAATCTGACCTGGTGGCCAGGGGCGTAGCTTTCAATCTGCTCCAGATGGCTAAGCGAATTGGCTCGCAGTGCTAAGCTGCCGAATACGAAGATCTGTCCGGGGAGAAAAGTCTCACCCTGGACCGCGTCGTTGTTGATGATCGAAGGAGCCATCGGGCCTAAAGATGACGACACAGAGGAACTCTCAATGAAAGCACCAATGTCGGTGTCAAAACCGGCGGATCTCGGGTAGGGGGTCCCGAACTGTGCGTCTAGGCGGATGGTAACAGGAGGCAAGGGACACAATGTTTTTACCCAGATTCGGGCCCTCTCGATGGAGGTAAAACCCTACTCCTGCTTGATTAATATTGATGATATGGGTAGTACAAGAGTAGATCTACCACGAGATCAGAGAGGCTAAACCCTAGAAGCGAGCCTATGGTATGATTGTTGTTCGTCCTACGGACTAAGACCCTCCGGTTTATATAGACACCGAATTGAAGAGGGTTAGGGTTACACAGAGTCGGTTACAATGGTAGGAGATCTACATATCCGTATCGCCAAACTTGCCTTCCACGCCAAGGAAAGTCCCATCCGGACACGGGATGAAGTCTTCAATCTTGTATCTTCATAGTCCAGGAGTGCGGCCAAAGGTGATAGTTCGTCTATCCGGACACCCCCTAATCCAGGACTCCCTCAGGCATCCCCAAGCTTAGGCTTTTTCCACTCCTTGTTCCATAATCCATCAAATCTTTTACCCAAAACTTGAAAACTTCACAACACAAAACTTAACAAAAAATCTCGTGAGCTCCGTTAGCGAAAGAAAACAAAACACCACTTCAAGGTACTGTAATGAACTCATTCATTATTTATACTGGTGTTAAACTTACTGTATTCAAACTTCCCTATGGTTTATAAACTATTTTACCAGCCATAGATTCAACAAAATAAGCAAAGAACACACGAAAAACAGAAACTGTCAAAAACAGATCAGTCTGTAGTAATCTATAACTAATGCAAACTTCTGGAATGTAAAACATGCCACCAAATTAGGAAGTTCTAGCTAATTTGTTTATTGATCTACAGAAAAAAGAATCAACTGAAAATCACGTTCCTGTGATTTATGAAAACTAATCTCGTTCGCGCAAAGTTTCTGTTTTCTGCAGCAGAATCAAATAACTATTACATTATCCTAATGGTTTTACTTGGCACAAACACTAATTAAAACACAAAAACGAATCTAACCAGAGGCTATACAAATTATTTATTCCTAAACAGAAGAAAAAAGAAAAAAAAATTGGGTTGCCTCCCAACAAGCGCTATCGTCTAACGCCCCTAGCTAGGCATAAAAGTAAGGATAGATCTAAGTATTGCCATCTTTGGTAGGCAAACCATAAGTGGCTCTCATGATAGATTCATATGGTAATTCTATTTTATTTCTAGGAAAGTTTTCCATGCCTTTCCTTAACAGAAATTGGAATCTAATATTTCCTTCCTTCATATCAATAATTGCACCAATCGTTCTAAGAAAAGGTCTACCAAGAATAATAGGACATGAAGGATTGCAATCTATATCAAGAATGATAAAATCTACGGGCACATAATTCCTATTTGCAATAATAAGAACATCATTAGTTCTTCCTATAGGTTTTTTGGTAGTGGAATCCGCAAGGTGCAAATTTAAAGAGCAGTCATCAAGTTCATGGAAACCTAGCAAATCGCACACAGTTTTTGGAATCGTGGAAACACTAGCACCCAAATCACACAGAGCATAAAACTCATGATATTTAATTTTAACTTTAATAGTAGGTTCCCACCCATCATAAAGTTGTCTAGGGATAGAAACTTCCAACTCAAGTTTTTCTTCGTAATATTGCATCAAAGCATCAACGATATGTTTAGTAAAAGCCTTATTTTGACTATAAGCATGCGGAGAATTTAGCACCGATTGCAACAAGGAAATACAATCTATTAAAGAGCAATTATCATAATTAAATTCCTTTAAATCCAAAATAGTGGGTTCATTGATATCTAAAGTTTTAACTTCTTCAATCCCACTTCTACCAAATTTTGCATCAAGATCTAAAAACTCCGAATATTTGGAATGCCTTTTAGGTAAAGGTGACTCATCTTTAGTCCCATCATTATCAAGATTCATATTGCAAAACAAAGATTTAATAGGGGACACATCAATAACTTTTAGATCTTCATCTTTATTCTCATAAAAATTAGAAGAACACGCTTTCATAAAGCAATCTTTCTTAGCACGCATCCTAGCGGTTCTTTCTTTGCACTCATCAATGGAAATTCTCATGGCTTTGAGAGACTCATTGATATCATGCTTGGGTGGAATAGATCTAAGTTTCAAAGAATCAACATCAAGAGAAATTCTATCAACGTTCCTAGCCAATTCATCAACCTTAAGCAATTTTTCTTCAAGCAAAGCATTGAAATTCTTTTGCGAATTCATAAACTCCTTAACACTATTCTCAAATTCAGAGGGCATCTTATTAAAATTTCCATAAGAATTGTTGTAGGAATTAATCCCTCCGGTCCTTTTTAGTTTGCATTTAACTTTTTCCCTTTTTCCTGCAATGCTCTGCGCGTAAGGCTTTTTCACCGCTTCTTTCCAACTTTGCCCCTCCACTTCTTCAGCTGTTGTGCTCCTTCGTCCCATTGCATCTCCTCGTCTCTCTATGTTTCCCATTTGTTGCAAGGGAGAGAGAAGAACGCTGTGCTCGTGAAGAGAACAACCGTGGGGAAGATGGAACGAGAGGTCCTCCTCATGTACGGAGGCGTGCTCGTGGCCAGTGGCGACCTCATGGTGGACGACGTGAACGCAGACGACGACGAGATTGTGGACCACGGCGTCCTCGCGGATGACGATATGCTCACGGCTGGTGGTGTCCTCTCGGTGGTCGGCGTGCACGCCGAGAATGACATGCTCGTGGCCGGTGGCATCCTCACAGCGGACGGCCACCTTGCGGACCATGGCATGCTCGCGTCTGATGGTGTCCTCTTGGCGGTCAGCGTGCACACCGAGGATGACATGCTCGTGGCTGGTGGCATCCTCACAACGGACAGTGTGCACACAGAGCACAACGTCCTCGCAGATGACGGTGTGCTAACGGCCGGTGGTGTCCTCTCGCCGGTCTGCACGCATGCCGAAGACATCAAGCTTGTGGAGGACAGCGTGCTCTTGGTAGGCGGCCAAGGGGAGAAAGAAAGGCGATGGCGTCGTCCAGGTGTACGCGAGGTCTGGCGCTCGGGTTGAACAGCCATGCACTCACGGAGGACGGTGATTCATGCATGCTCGTGGCGAGCAAGAGAAGTGTGGTGAGACAGAGGATAAGTGTGCAGGTTGGTCTGTTCATGGGGCTTATTTATAAAGTGGGTTTGTCAGTTTCGGAGGGAATTCCAAATCTATGGCGGTAAGTTAAATTTCCGCAGCCAATTTTTGAAGCTACTCCATGGCGCCCTGTTTCGGTTTAGGAGGGAAGTGAAATTTTGCTAGCATGAACAAACTTGCATGCTGCACAGCTGGAGAAAGAGAGAGACGTCGGCATGCAACCCTGGGAACGAGGCGAGAAGGGAGGAGAGCCAATCAGGTTGCATACACATTTATTAACATCAGCTGATTCCATCGACGCTACGCATGGCCACAGGGGCAATCTCGTCCAGAAAACAGCCAGCGACCCAAGCTTGGTGTGTGTGTTTGCTCTTAGACGTAGCGAAAGAAGGACCAGAGGGAGTACCATAATTATTAGAGGAATTACTAGGGAACGACCTAGGATTAAAGTTTCCTCTATACGCGTTGTTACCAAAATTATTCCTACCAAAAAAATTCACATCCATATATTCATCATTATTCTCAATCAAAGTAGACAAAGGCATACCATTAGGATCAGAAGAAACACTTTTAGTAGCAAATAATTTCGTAAGTTCATTCATCTTTCCACTCAAAACATTAATTTCTTCTATCACATGCACTTTTTCATTAGTAGATCTTTCTGTGTGCCATTGAGAATAATTAACCATAATATTATCTAGGAGTTTAGTAGCTTCTCCTAAAGTGATTTCCATAAAAGTGGCTCCCGCGGCCGAGTCTAAAAGATTTCTAGAAGCAAAATTCAATCCGGCATAAATTTTTTGTATAATCATCCACAAATTCAAACCATGAGTAGGGCAATTATGTATCATTAGTTTCATCCTCTCCCAAGCTTGTGCAACAGTTACATGATCAACTTGCTTAAAATTCATAATATCGTTTCTAAGAGAGATGATTTTAGTGGGAGGAAAATACTTAGAGATAAAAGCATCTTTGCACTTATTTCAAGAATCAATACTATTTTAGGCAAAGACGAAAACCACACTTTAGCACGATCTCTAAGCAAAAACGTAAATAGCTTCAGTTTAACAATATCATTATCAACATCCCTCTTCTTTTGCATATCACACAAATCAACAAAGCTATTTAGATGGGTAGCGGAATCTTCACTAGGAAGGCCGACGAATTGATCTTTCATAACAAGATTCCACAAAGAGGCATTAATCTCACAAGATTCAACAAAGCAGCATTAATTTCACAAGATTCAGCATCATTAAGAGGAGCAATCGGAGTGCTAAGAAAATCATTGTTGTTGGTATTGGTAAGGTCACACAATTTAGTATTATCTTGAGCCATCGTGACAAGCAAGCAATCCAACAAGCAAAGAGCGAAAAGAGGCGAACGGAAAAGAGAGGGCGAATAAAATGGCAAGGGTGAAGTGGGGTAGAGGAAAACGAGAGGCAAATGGAAAATAATGTAATGCGAGGGAGATGAGTTTGTGATGGGTACTTGGTATGGCTTGACTTGTGCGTAGACTCCCCGGCAACGGTGCCGGAAATGGCAAGTTGACGGGAGAGTAAATCTTGACTTGACTTGGCGTAAGCCTCCCCGGCAACGGCGCCAGAAATCCTTCTTGCTACCTCTTGAGCATTGGGTTGGTTTTTCCTTGAAGAGGAAAGGGTGATACAGCAAAGTAGCGTAAGTATGTCCCTTAGTTTTGAGAACCAAGGTATCAATCTAGTAGGAGGCCACGCGCGAGTCCCTCGCACCTACACAAACAAACAAGAACCTCGCAACCAACACGATAAAGGGGTTGTCAATCCCTTCATGGTCACTTACCAGAGTGGGATCTGATAGAAATGATAAGATAATATTTTTGGTATTTTTATGATAAAGAGTAAAAGTAAATAATGCAAAGATAAACAGTGCAAGAAATAACTTGTTGACGAAAGATTAATATGATGGAAAATAGACCAGGGGACCATAGGTTTCACTAGTGGCTTGTCTCGAGATAGCATAAGTATTGCGATGGGTACACAAATTACTGTCGAGCAATTGATAGAATTGAGCATAGTTATGAGAATATCTAGGTATGATCATCACTACTAGGGAAAAGCCTATACACAGAATCTTAGCAGCAGCGAGGGTTAAAAACCCTCGCTACTGCTACTTACTAGCAGCGCAGGTTTTTAAACCTCGCTACTACTAAGTTGATAGCAGCAGCGCGGGTTTATAACCCTCGCTACTACTAAGCGGTCTCTACCGTGCCCCCCGGGACATGCCATAGTAGTAGCGCGGGTTTTTAACCCTCGCTACTACTAAGTTGATAGCAGTAGCGCGGGTTTTTAACCCTCGCTACTACTAAGTGGCCCCTGGACCATGCCATAGTAGTAGCGATTGTTATAAACCCGCGCTACTACTAAGTTGATAGTAGTAGCGCGGGTTTTTACCCCTCGCTACTACTAATCGTCTACCATAGTAGTAGCGCGGGGTATGGCCTATTTGCAAAATTTTCAAAGTCTACCCCCCCCCCCTCGTGGACCGCCTTTTCAGTTTTAAAAAAAAATAAAAGAAAATGATAAAAATGTCAAAAAAATAAAAGAAAATAAGTTTCCCATGTGATATGTGGTCTAGTTGTTGGGAAAATATACAAATATGAATTTCGACTTTATTTGCAAAATCTCTCTGGAAATTTGTAAAATGGCCATAACTTTTGCATACAAACTCGGATTAAAAAGTTTTTTATATGAAAAATCATCTACTCGAAAAGTTACATCAAAATGCAGTTTTTTTTTAATTTTTGTTAAATCTGGTCAAACTATGGTCAAACTAATTATTCAAGGATATTAGTGTTACTAAATAATTATTTTAGTTTTTTTTGAATTTTGGTCAAATCTGGTCAAACTGTGGTCAAACTGTGGGTCAAACTAATTATTCAAGAAATATTAGTGTTACTAATTTTTTAGAACAATATTTTCAAACTCAAACAGTGAAATGTGTGACTACATGCTCAAGCTAAATTCCTGAGGTTAATAGGATTGACATCTTACTATTGTCAGGAAAACAACAAATGCAGACTTGGAAACGAGGGAGAATAGAACCCGGAAGTTAAGCGTGCTCAGGCTGGAGTAGTGAGAGGATGGGTGACCGTCCGGGAAGTTAGATGATTTAGAGATTAAATTTAGCAGCGATGATGGGAGATTAGAGATTTGAGGTTAAAATAATTCAGAAATTTGAAAATTAGGGGAAAAATCAAAAAAAAAACAAAAAAATTCAAAAAAAAATTCAGAGATTACAGATTAGTAGTAGCGCGGGTTTTTACCCACGCTACTGCTATACGTTAGCTGTAGCACGGGTTGCACCCGTGCTACTGCTATAAGTTAGCTGTAGCGCCTTATTAGTAGCGCCGACCCCCGCGCTACTAATAGGCCCAAAACCCGCGCTGCTGCTAGGCTTTTCCCTAGTAGTGCATGTATATAGGCATCAAGTCCGTGACAAGTAGACCGACTCCTGCCTGCATCTACTACTATTACTCCACACATCGACTGCTATCCAGCATGCATCTAGAGTATTAAGTTCATGAAGAACAGAGTAACGCATTAAGAAAGATGACATGATGTAGAGGGATAAACTCATGCAATATGATATAAACCCCATATTTTTATCCTCGATGGCAACAATACAATACGTGCCTTGTTGCCCCTACTGTCACTGGGAAAGGACACTTCAAGATTGAACCCAAAGCTAAGCACTTCTCCTATTGCAAGAAAGATCAATCTAGTAGGCCAAACCAAACTGATAATTCGAAGAGACTTGCAAATATAACCAAGCATACATAAAAGAATTCATGCGAGAATCAAATATTATTCATAGATAATCTTGATCATAAACCCACAATTCATGGGATCTCGACAAACACACTGCAAAAGAAGATTACATCGAATAGATCTCCACAAGAGAGGGGGAGAACATTGTATTGAGATCCAAAAAGAGAGAAGAAGCCATCTAGCTAATAACTATGGACTCGAAAGTCAGAGGTAAACTACTCACATTTCATCGGAGAGGCCTTGGAGATGATGTAGAGGCCCTCCGTGATCAATGCCCCCTCCGGCAGAGCACCGGAAAAGGCCCCAAGATGGGATCTCACGGGTACAGAAAGTTGCAGCGGTGGAATTAGGGTTTTGGCTCTGTCTATGATGTTTTCCGGGTATATGGGTACACTACTAGGAAAAGGGCTATAGATTGGATGGACACTAATGGCGCACCAGGCACACGGTGCGCCACTAGTAACATTTTTTTTAATTTTTCCAAACATTCTAATGGCGCACCGTGGCACAGTGCGCCATTACTAGTTTAAACTAGTAATGGCGCACTGTGCCATGGTGCGCCATTAGAATATATACCTTTTTTTTTGCAAAACTTCTAATGGCGCACCAGAAGCAGGTGCACCATTAGTAACCAGGGTTACTAATGGCGCATTTGCATATGGGCGCCATTAGTAACCTGGGACCAACAATATATTTTGGACAGCCCACCTACCCACTCACTTCCCCCACTTCATTCTCTCCACCTCCTCCTCCAAGCTTGTCTCGGCTGCCTCCACCTCCTCACCTCATTTGCACCATAGATTCTTCTAAATTAAGTGGTTAAATTACCTTTTTTGATAGGTAAGTAGGGAGGAAGCTATCTTTATGTTGTTCTCCCTCTCCAACAACGTGCACATGCACTTTTTGTGGCCTAGCTAGATCTATGTATGTTCATGGTGTTGCATATGTTTGTGGTGTTGCATATATGTTGGTGTTTGCAGGTACCGGTATTTGAAATGCGATAGTTGCCAATATTCTGCCGGAATGTTGATTCATTTCCGTTTCGGCAAGAATTTTGGAACTATGCATTCTTTTTGGTCCTATTTTTAGGGAAAGTCATGCCAAAAAATTTCTTGGTTCTAAAATATCATTTTGCTCTACCCCGCAGGCGATCATGGTCCGCACGATGACCGAAGCCATCGTGAATAGGTTTTTGAGCTCTGCGAAGGCCGAGATGCTTCAAATGAACAAGACAGAGATAAGATGTCCGTATCGAAGATGCAAGCTGAAGAGCCTTATTGCGGACCCGAATTCCGGGCGGGTGCTGGACCACCTGCTCTTGCGTGGTTTCATGGATGGCTATCGGTGGCAAGGTGATGAAGATGACTATGAAGTCGTCCATGGGGGCCGGGCAGCAAGAAATGAGCAAGACTCGGGCGGGCGAGAAGACGAAGAATCTCCAGGACATGGTCACGACGGTGATGTTGTACACATTCATCATGTAGAAGATGTACGACATGATGATGAGGAAGATGCCGGAGCAGACGAAGGGCATGATCATGAAGATGAAGATGCCAGCGGAGCAGACGATGATGGACAATCGATGGGCTGGGTGCAGGACCCTCATGTTCAAGAGCTGCTTCTCAAGCAGACGGATAACGCAAGAGCTGCCGCCCAAGAGAAAGCCAAGCTGGATCAACTGGAGATAGACGCGGTTACTCCATTGTATGAAGGATGCAGGCCCGAGGATACCCGACTAAAAGTAACACTCATGGCTCTGGAGATGAAGGTAAAACACAAAATGACCGACGCATGCTTCGACGAGAACATGTCATTCTGGCACGAACATGTCATTCTCGAACACCCAGAATTTGGGAAGGATCCAAGGAACATCATGCTGGGCATGAGCACCGATGGAGTCAATCCGTTTGGCAGCCAGAGAAGCACACATACACCTGGCCTGTGTTTGTGTGGATGTACAACCTTCCCCCTGGTTGTGCATGAAGAGGAAGTACATTCACATGAGTATGCTAATCGAAGGGCCGAAACAGCCAAGGAACAACATCAATCTGTATATGGGACTGCTAAAATATGTGGGACGCCGCAGAGAAAGAATATTTCCCTATGAGAGCCGCACTGCTCACGACGGTGCATGACTAACTCGGTTAGGGATATCTCGCGGGGCAGGTGGTCCAGATTTTCTGGATGCGTCAGGTGCATGGATGACACAACATATCGCCAGGTAGATAGAGATCCCGGGTCTTCGAAAACGTGTTCATGGGACACCGAAGATGGCTTCGCGACGATGACCCGTGGAGGAAACACAAGGATCTGTTCGATGGTGAAACCGAACCCCGAAGACGCCCGCGTACGAGGAGCGGCGAGGAAATAGACCAGCTGTTGAAAAATTGGAAAGATTGCCCACTGCCGGGAAAGAAGCAAAAGGCGCTAGAGCTGGGAAAGAAGCGAAATGCGCCAGAGCCGCTGCTGAAGGTATGGAAAACGAGGTCTGTTTTCTGGGACTTGCCGTACTGGAAGATCCACCGTGTGCCTCACAGCCTTGATGTCATGCATATCACGAAGAACGTGTGCGAGAGTCTACTTGGTACCCTAATCAACATGCCAGAGAGGACCAAAGATGGGCCGAAAGCAAGGGCAGACTTGGAATCAATGGGCATCGGGGAGGAGCTTCACGCTAATGATCATGATGATGATGATGATGATGATGATGAGGCGAAGCAGGATACGAAAAGTTGTCGCAAAGGCAAAAAGGCCAAGAAGACCGGAAATTACTACCCTCCCACGTGCTTCACTCTAAGTCAGGAGGAGATCGAGCAGTTTTTCACCTGCCTCGTAGGAGTAAAACTTCCTTACGATTACGCGGGGAAGATAAGCAGATACCTAGACCCAGCGAAGCAGAAGTTCAGCGGGATGAAGTCTCACGACTGTCACGTGCTGATGACACAGATACTTACAATTGCAATCCGTGGGATCATGGACGTGCACGTCCATGAAACACTATTTAGCCTATGCAACTTTTTCGACGTCATCTCTCGGAAGTCGGTTGGCGTGAGGCAACTCAGAAGGATACAGGAAGAGATCATGGTGATACTATGCGAGCTTGAGATGTACTTCCCGCCCGCATTCTTCGATGTTATGGTGCATCTCCTGGTCCATACCGTGGAGGATATCATCCAACTCGGGCCGACGTTCCTGCACAGCATGATGCCGTTCGAAAGGATGAATGGTGTCATCAAAGGCTACGTCCGCAACATGTCATGTCCAGAGGGAAGCATAGCCAGGGGCTTTCTGACCGAAGAGTGCATCTCCTACTGCACGAATTATCTAGGCATCGAGGACCCCGTTGGTCTGCCCGTCAACAGGCACCTCGGCAGGCTCGCTGGATGGGGTCACTGTGAGGGTCGCCGCGAAATGCATGTCGACTTCGAGGGTCGACTCGCCGACTTTGAAAGAGCAAACCTAGTTGCGCTACAACACATAGACGTGGTCGATCCTTGGGTGGTAGAGGACAAAACCTTTATTGAGAAGACGTACAATGACCGAGGCCAACAGAGGACGGACGGAGATATAATCAAAGAGCACAACTCATGTTTCACGCATTGATTCAAGCAGAAGCTTCTGTCGTACCCTTTACATGAGGATTCTTCCGCGGAAGAACAACTCATACTCGCCTTGTCACAAGGCGCCGAGCACAACCTGATGACCTATGAGGCGTACGATATCAACTGCTACACATTCTACACCGAGGACAAGGACATGAAGAGCGATGGTTATCAGAACTCCGGGGTAACGATGGAATCCTACACCGGTAACGACAAGGACAGATACTACAGAAGGATCAAGGAGATCTGGGAGCTGAGCTACGCTGGAGAGAAGGTCCTGATGTTCCGTGTCAGATGGGCCAAGAGCGTCCTAAAAGAAGACCGATATTTCACCACCATGGTTATACCTGAAGCCAAATCCAAGACCGCGGGCGCAAACGTCACCGCAAAAAATGACCCATGGGTACTGGCTTCCCAAGTAGACCAATGCTTCTTCATTACCAACCCGTCAAAGCCCAGTCGTGTTGTCGTGAGGAGAGCCAAAAGGAAGATCATCGGAATGGATGGAGTAGCCAATGAGCAAGACTTCGACAAGTACGGCGACACGAAGATCGAACATGACGACGACGATGAAATAGCAGCATACACCACAAGAAGAAGCAGGACCACCCTACCTAAAGGACGTCCATTCCACAGAAGAACTCCATTTGCGAAAAAGAAGGGCAAGAAGATTGTGAACAGATAGCTAGCTAAGATCAATTGTATTTAAATTGTAGTCTTCATTTCTCGACTGTATTTCATGGGCACTTTTTGAACTCATGAATGTTTTTAAATTTCATGGACACTCGATCTCGATCCCCCTCCATCTCGATCGCTATCCCACCTCGCCAGATCCGGTCCCCCACTCCACCGTCGCCGACGACCCACCGCACCCTCCCCCGCTCCACCGGCCGCCGCCGCCGACCCCCGGCCCGCACCCTCCCCCACTCCACCGCCGCCGCCGACCCCCCGTACCCTCCCCGGCTCGCTCCACCGTCACAAATGAATGCAACTAAAATTGCAAAAAAAAAATTTGATTATATTTTCAAATAAAAAGTTTGATGATATTTTTTCATATTCATAAATATTTTCAAATAACAAATTTGATGATATTTTTAAAAAAATTATTACTATTTTTATTAAAAAAATACTGTTATGATTTAAACAAGTTTGAACATATTTAAACACAAATAAATATCGAACAACATTTTAAATGCGTAAAAACAAAAATTGGGGAGCCTAGGAATCGAACCCATGACCTCTAGTGTGTGTGTTGCGTGCTGACCAGTCAGGCTAGTGGGCGTGTTCTGATTTAGGTAGGGTTAGGTTGTATATAACCTGACCAGTCGTACTTATGGCGCACTAGGTTTAGGTGTGCCATTAGAACCCTCCCCCACACCACCTACTCACCTCAGTGTGGCCTCCCTCCCTACCTTGCCAGATTCCCCAAACGTACGCCGCCGCCCCCTTTGTTTGCCGCAGCCGCCCACACGGCCCCGCCACCTCCCTCTCCCCTTCCTCCCCCTCGAGCGCCGCCGCCCCCTCCGTCCACCACAGCCGCCCACGTGCCCCCGCCGCCTCCCTCA
>NC_041391.1:713325080-713329097 GCF_002162155.2 Triticum dicoccoides
CACCTCCCCCTCAAGCCCCGCCTCCCCCGCGAGCATCGCCTCCCTCGCCTCCCTCCCTCTGCCTCGGAGCCGCCGGAGACTTTGAGCCTCGGCACCGCCACACGTCCACCAAGAGAGGAGGCCCCACGTCCACCAGGAGAGGAGGCCCGCGACCTCCCCGCCGTCTATCCTCGCCCCCCAAGCTCGCCATCTCTGTCCTTCGTCGTCTCTGCTCCGGCCACCACCTCATCGTGGTCAGGTAACCCTCCTCCCTCTGCCTCTCTTCTCCTCTCGTCTTCCTCTCCTCCCTCCCGGCCATGCCCTCTTCTTCTCTCGTTTGC
Organism: Triticum dicoccoides; assembly: GCF_002162155.2. Classification (NCBI taxonomy): domain Eukaryota; kingdom Viridiplantae; phylum Streptophyta; class Magnoliopsida; order Poales; family Poaceae; genus Triticum; species Triticum dicoccoides. Next base: position 713,325,401 of record NC_041391.1, read on the forward strand.
TAGGTTTAGGTCAAATCCCTCTCGAATTTAGGTCAAATTAGGTTCAAAAAATTGTGGGAGTAGTGCCTAGAAAACATGAATAATTAGTACTCCATGTGCATTGGAGTACTTGGTACCTGCAAGATTTGGACACACTGAAAAAATGCACTGGACATACTGAAGAAAAATGCATACTGGACATAAAAATGCACTGGACGCCGCTTTATGCTAGTATTTAATTTTTCATCATGCTCTGTATGCCATTGTTGCTGCTCTGTGATGCCATACCCCCAAACAAACTGTTGCTTTAGAGCCTCTGAGATTCTAGGACCGCATGGCCTAACCTAAGAATTTCTGAAGGTGCATGAATTTCAGTGGCCCCATATAGATCATTGTAACGAAAATATCGGAATTCTTCACTGCCATCAGTCCATAGTCTAACAAACAAGGATTTGTAGTGCAAATGTTAGGGAACAAGCATGTACACAACTTTACTTAAATAGCATTGCAATAACATGTAAATTGTGAAAAAAGAATTATGTGGTCATGGCATCTTACAGAATCTAGAGCAACAGTTCTGTTTGCGTGTATGGTACATCAGTTCTTCCCAGATGATTTTAGAAACTGCCTACCTTGTATATTAGTTTCCATTATCCTTCAATTGCTGGTGCTGTTTTTCTTATACAATTCGCTGCATGCCATTATTCTAGAGCACCTTTCCAGCACGAACACATAATTAATTCATGGACTGAACTTTCGTAATGAGCATCATTCAGTGGTGCTGTCTACATATCTCAGAAAACTGCCTCACTTCTACTGTTGCAGCATAGAAAGAGGGAACCAAGAAACTGCCTAGCTCATATGGCTGACAGACACCATATAGAGTTAATAATTCTAGTTTGTATCATGCATACTGGATTGTGAAAACAATTAATTTAATACTAGTATTTTTTGATGCAAAGGGTTCTGATTAGTGACACAGTTTTGGTCAATCATTGATGGCATGGCACCATGGTCCTTGCATCCCATTCCCAGCCAGTCACCTTTATATATATATATATATATATATATATATATATGTATGTATGGTAAAGCTGTATGCATTCCCATGGTCCTTGCATAACTGCCTGTGTTTGTATGTCAAGCTGTATGCATTTTTTAAGCTTATTTTACTATTCTGCTAGGTGCTTATTCAGCAGTATTTTATTTTGAACCATATTTGCCTTGTGATGCAGTGCAGCTAAAGAAATGGATAGAGAGAGAATAATGTATATAAGGGCCCTAACCTAAAGCAATATAATGGTCACTAGCTAATACGAACATGCTTTAGTATTACCTACCTGTATGTACTGTATATGTTATTTTAATTTGATGGCTACTATGTAATGTTCCTTTATTTTGTTTCTAATTTCTGGAGAGGAGAAATGTTGGTCATGGTGTTGTATAATTACTGGAGTAGATGTTAAACTGTCTCCGAATCTGGTACCAGTGAGTTAGATGCCCATGCATGGATGAGCTGGCTGACAGACAAAGACAGGTAAGCCAAGCCTCAAAACAATGCAGCTTAATCAAATTAAACTCAAGATTCTGGTGTTTAACCCTGTTATGTTGGTTCTAGAAATAATATAAAAGCTGTGAAAAATAAATATGTGGAGTTGGCACTTTACATAAGGTTGTAGATCATTGTAGTGTCCTAATGTCTAAAACTGTTGCATTGGAGGTTCATCTTGCAAACATATCAGAACTTGCAAACATTTTATTACTTGTTGCATTGGAGGTTCATCGTGTCTTGAGGCAAACAAATCAGCATTGGAGGCTCATCTTTATTACATATCAGAACTTGCAAACAAATCTGTGAAAGACTTGTAAAGTTGCTGGGTTTTGTCTCCGACCATTGTGTCGTGATGAATTTGCATGTACCCCGAGAGGCCCTTGAGTTTGCCGGAATGTCGATTAACTTCCGTTCCGACAAATTCGGGTACTCCATATGTCCTATTTTCAGCAAAGGTCATGCTGAAATTTTCCGTGAATTTTAGCATGACTTTGCTAAAAATAGGACATATGGGGTACTTGAGACTAATGCATGGGCCGGGGTATCTTAGTACTTAGTTAAGTAGGATCAACTGCCCCTTTATTGTTGCTGCATTAAACCATAGGTGGCAATAGAGCCAAGTGGTCTTTCCTTTTAAGCGTGGTACCTTTTTGTTTTGCTAATGTGTGTCATTGTTACCCTAATTTATATTCCAGTACAATTGGACTTTCAGTACAGCCTGTTATCATGCATGTTTTATGATCTGTTGTAAGGGTACTAATTGGTCTCTTCTGCTGCTTATCAGAGATGGGGGGAAGCAGCCACCGCCGCTCTGCCACAGCACAATATGAGTTGGATGCTTCTGAGTTCTTCAGTATCATACTTGGGACTTCAGTATCATCCATGACACAGGTATATAAAACGAGAGATCTCCCCTTCACCCATCTCATTATGATATCTGTTGTTTGCTACATCACTCATTGTCCCAAACTGCAGAGGCTGCCTGACAGTTTTATGAACATGCTGGGTGAAGATCCGCCAAATAATGTGAAGCTGCGACAGGCCGGCAGCGGGTTACACAGGCTATGGGATGTGGAGTTGGTGATCAAGGAGGGCCACATGTACTTGTATCGTGGGTGGGAGAAGTTCTACCGTGCCTACGACCTGCGGCTGGGGTACTTCCTTCTCTTCAGGTACGACGACGACGCCACCATGCTCATCGTGAAGGTGTTCAACGCGACTATGTGTCGCATGCGCTACGCTGACGACGATGATGCCAGTACGTTCTGCCTCTTCTTATTCCTCTACATTTGGCTTTGTCTCACATCGATTGTTAACGGTCATTGTTGCATTTGGACAGGCAATGGGAGCAGCAGCAGCGACACTGGCTACAGCCAAAGCAGCAGCGACTATGGCTGTAGCAAAAGCAACAGCGGTTCTGGCTTTAGCGAAAGCAGCAGCAATTCTGGCAGCAGCATAGACAACAAGAAGGATGATCCGGACTGGAGTGCGGGTGAAGAGGAGCAGAGTGGGGATGAGGAGCTGCAGGATGACGATGGGCATCAGGCTGAGGATGACCTAGCGCTGGTGATGGCTGACCAAGGGCAAGAGATGGTGGTGGCTGACCATGGGCAAGAGATGGTGGTGGCTGACCATGGGCAAGAGATGGAGGTGGCTGAGGATGACCTAGCGATGGTCGTGCCCGTCCTGCTTGAAGGTGGCCTCGCGATGGTGGTGGTGCCTGACAATGACCACGCACCGGTGGTGGCGCCGGCGATCCCACAGCTGGGCGACATGACCACGCCAATTGTGGTAGAAGACTACATCCCACTACCTCCACTGCCTCCACCGCCTCGCCGCTCTTGGCGCATCAGGCTGAGGAAGAAGAAGGAGAAGAACAAGGAGAAGGAGAAGAACAATGAGAACTAAACTTAGTTACCTATGTTATCTCTAATATGCTTAGTTTCCTATAGGTTAGCTTCATTTTACCTAAGTTGGCTCTAATATGCTAACTTAGAGCTTATATGCTTAGTTTCCTATAGGTTAGCTCCAAAATAACTTATGTTAGCACAAAATGATCAAGTTTACATAATAAGCTTATAGTCTTCTTCTTATTCTTCTTCTTTTCCAAAATGACATAGGTTAGCTTCATTTTACCTAAGTTGGCTCTAATATGCTAACTTAGAG
>NC_041391.1:713329524-713339475 GCF_002162155.2 Triticum dicoccoides
TCTTATTCTTCTTCTTTTCCAAAATGACATAGTTAGCTTCATTTTACCTAAGTTGGCTCTAATATGCTAACTTAGAGCTTATATGCTTAGTTTCCTATAGGTTAGCTCCAAAATAACTTATGTTAGCACAAAATGATCAAGTTTACATAATAAGCTTATAGTCTTCTTCTTATTCTTCTTCTTTTCCAAAATGACATAGGTTAGCTTCATTTTACCTAAATTGGCTCTAATATGCTAACTTAGAGCTTATATGCTTAGTTTCCTATAGGTTAGCTCCAAAATTAATTATGTTAGCACAAAATGATCAAGTTTACACAATAAGCTTATAGTCTTCTTCTTATTCTTCTTATATTTCTTCTTATTCTTCTTCTAGTATTCTTCTAGTCTTCTTCTTCTTCTTCTCTTCTTCTTCTTCTTCTTCTAACTTCTTGTTTATCATTTTGCATATTTGATTTAATTCACGAAAGCTTGCATGGATGGAGTGCTTCTTTTCCATTTGTGTTCTTATTTTGTATCAATGTGAAACTTTTGTGAATTGATGGATAACGGTGTTGCATGAACAATGTGAAACTTTTGTAATATGTCACGATGGAACTATGTGTTGGCTATGTATGTATATATGATGAAACTTGTGTGTCGGATATGATTGTTATATGGATGCTTGTTGTATATATATGTGTTGCATATTTCATATGTGAAATAGTGACCTGAGATTAAGAAAAAATGAAAAAAAAATTGAAAAAAACTGTTACTAATGGCGCACTACCATGTGGTGCGCTATTAGTATAGCAGATAATAGTGGCGCACTGTGGGCAATACTAATGGTGCACTACGTGGTGCGCCATTAGAACATCAGATACTAATGGCGCACCAGTGGTGCGCCATTAGAATTTAATTCTAATGGCGTGATGCTAGTGGTGCACCAGTAGTGCGCCATTAGAAGGAAAAACTGGTGCGCCACTAGCATGCCTTTTCCTCGTAGTGTTATATATAGGAGGAAGAAGTACGTCGGTTGAGCAATTAGGGGCCCATGAGGGTGGAGGGCGCGCCCAGGGGGTAGGCGCGCCCCCCTACCTCGTGCCTTCCTCGTTCATTGCTTTGCGTAGACTTCAAGTCCTCTAGATCACGTTCGTTCCGAAAATCACGTTCCCGAAGGTTTCATTCCGTTTGGACTCCGTTTGATATTCTTTTTCTGTGAAACACTGAAACGGGCAAAAAAACATCAATTTGGGCTGGGCCTCCGGTTAATAGGTTAGTCCCAAAAATAATATAAAAGTGTATAATAAATCCCAATAAACATCCAAAACAGAATATAATATAGCATGGAACAATCAAAAATTATAGATACGTTGAAGACGTATCAATCATTACTGTGTAATCTAGATTATTGACTCTAGTGCAAGTGGGAGGCTGAAGGAAATATGCCCTAAAGGAAATAATAAAGTTATTATTTATTTTCTTATATCATGATAAATGTTTATTATTCATGCTAGAATTGTATTAACCGGAAACATGATACATGTGTGAATACATAGACAAACAGAGTGTCACTAGTATGCATCTACTTGACTAGCTCATTGGTCAAAGATGATTATGTTTCCTAGCCATGGACAAAGAGTTGTCATTTGATTAACGGGATCGCATCATTAGGAGAATGATGTGATTGACTTGACCCATTCCGTTAGCTTAGCACTTGATCGTTTAGTATGTTGCTATTGCTTTCTTCACGACTTATACATGTTCCTATGACTATGAGATTATGCAACTCCCGTTTACCGGAGGAACACTTTGTGTGCTACCAAACGTCACAGCGTAACTGGGTGATTATAAAGGTGCTCTACAGGTGTCTCCGAAGGTACTTGTTGGGTTGGCATATTTCGATATTAGGATTTGTCACTCCGATTGTGGGAGAGGTATCTCTGGGCCCACTCGGTAATGCACTTCACTATAAGCCTCGCAAGCATTGCAGCTAATGAGTTAGTTGTAGGATGATGTATTACGGAACGAGTAAAGAGACTTGCCGGTAACGAGATTGAACTAGGTATTAAGATACCGACGATCGTATCTCGGGCAAGTAACATACCGATGACAAAGGGAACAATGTATGTTGTTATGCGGTTTGACCGATAAAGATCTTCGTAGAATATGTGGGAGCTAATATGAGCATCCACGTTCCGCTATTGGTTATTGACTGGAGATGTGTTTCGGCCATGTCTACAAAGTTCTCGAACCCGTAGGGTCCGCACGCTTAAAGTTCGATGACGGTTATAATATGAGTTTATGTGTTTTGATGTACCGAAGGTAGTTCGGAGTCCCGGATGTGATCACGGACATAACGAGGAGTCTCAAAATGGTTGAGATGTAAAGATCGATATATTGGACGACTATATTTGGACACCGGAATGGTTCCGGGTAAGATCGGGATAATACCAGAGCACCGGGAGGTTATCAGAACCCCCCGGGAGGTATATGGGCCTTAATGGGCTTCAGTGGAAAGGAGGGGAAAGGTGATGGGGAACGTAGCAGAAATTCAAAAAATTTCCTACGTATCACCAAGATCTATCTATGGAGAGACCAGCAACGAGTAGAAAGGAGAGTGCATCTACATACCCTTGTAGATCGCTAAGTGGAAGCGTTCAAGTGAACGGGGTTGATGGAGTCGTACTCGTCGTGATTCAGATCACCGATGATCAAGTGCCGAACGGACGGCACCTCCGCGTTCAACACACGTACAGCCCGGTGACGTCTCCCACGCCTTGATCCAGCAAGGAGAGAGGGAGAGGTTGAGGAAGACTCCATCCAGCAGCAGCACAACGGCGTGGTGGTGATGGAGGAGCGTGGCAATCCTGCAGGGCTTCGCCAAGCACCACGGGAGAGGAGAAGAACTTGGGAGAGAGGGAGGGGCTGCACCAAAGGCATAAGGTGTGTTTGGGAGGCCCTCCTACCCCACTATATATAGGGATCCCAAGGGGGGGGGGGTGCGCCAGCCCCTAGGAGATCCAATCTCCAAGGGGGGCGGCGGCCAGGGGAGGAGTCCTCCCCCCCCCAAGGCACCTAGGAGGTGCCTTCCCCTGCTGGGACTCTTCCTTTAGGGTTTCCCCAGGCGCATGGGCCTCTTGGGGCTGGTGCCCTTGGCCCATGTAGGCCAAGGCGCACCCCCTACAGCCCATGTGGCCCCCCGGGGCAGGTGGCCCCACCCGGTGGGCCCCCGGGACCCTTCCGGTGGTCCCGGTACAATACCGATGACCCCGAAACTTGTCCCGATAGCCGAAACAGGACTTCCAATATATAAATCTTTACCTCCAGACCATTCCGGAACTCCTCGTGATGTCCGGGATCTCATCCGGGACTCCGAACAACATTCGGTTACCACATACAAGCTTCCTTTATAACCCTAGCGTCATCGAACCTTAAGTGTATAGACCCTACGGGTTCGGGAGACATGCAGACATGACCGAGACGTTCTCCGGTCAATAACCAACAGCGGGATCTGGATACCCATGTTGGCTCCCACATGTTCCACGATGATATCATCGGATGAACCACGATGTCAATGACTTAATCAATCCCGTATTCAATTCCCTTTGTCTATCGGTATGTTACTTGCCCGAGATTCGATCGTCGGTATCCAATACCTTGTTCAATCTCGTTACTGGCAAGTCACTTTACTCGTTCCGTAACACATCATCCCGTGATTAACTCCTTGGTCACATTGCGCATATGATGATGTCCTACCGAGTGGGCCCAGAGATACCTCTCCGTTTACACGGAGTGACAAATCCCAGTCTCGATCCGCATAAAACAATAGATACTTTCGGAGATACCTGTAGTGCACCTTTATAGTCACCCAGTTACGTTGTGACGTTTGATACACCCAAAGCACTCCTACGGTATCCAGGAGTTACACGATCTCATGGTCAAAGGAAGAGATACTTGACATTGGCAAAGCTCTAGCAAACGAACTACACGATCTTTGTGCTATGCTTAGGATTGGGTCTTGTCCATCACATCATTCTCCTAATGATGTGATCCCATTATCAACGACATCCAATGTCCATAGCCAGGAAACCATGACTATCTGTTGATCACAACGAGCTAGTCAACTAGAGGCTCACTAGGGACATATTGTGGTCTATGTATTCACACGTGTATTACGATTTCCGGATAATACAGTTATAGCATGAATAAAAGACTATTATCATGAACAAAGAAATATAATAATAACTTATTTATTATTGCCTCTAGGGCATATTTCCAACAGTCTCCCACTTGCACTAGAGTCAATAATCCAGTTCACATCGCCATGTGATTAACACTCACAGGTCACATCGCCATGTGACTAATACCCAAGAGTTTACTAGAGTCAGTAGTCTAGTTCACATCACTATGTGATTAACACTCAATGAGTTTTATGTTTGATCATGTTGCTTGTGAGAGAAGTTTTTAGTCAACGGGTCTGAACCTTTCAGATCCGTGTGTGCTTTACAAATCTCTATGTCATCTCCTAGATGTAGCTACCACGCTCTATTTGGAGCTATTCCAAATAACTGTTCTACTTGGAGCTATTCTAAATTATTGCTCCATTATATGTATCCGGTCTCTCTACTCAGAGCTATCCGGATAGGTGTCAAGCTTGCATCGACATAACCCTTTACGACGAACTCTTTTATCACCTCCATAATCGAGAAAATTCCTTAGTCCACTAATTTCTAAGGATAACTTTGACCGCTGTCCTGTGATCCATTCTTGGATCACTCTTGTACCCCTTGACTGACTCATGGCAAGGCACACTTCAGGTGCGGTACACAGCATAGCATACTGAAGAGCCTACGTCTTAAGCATAGGGGACGACCTTCGTCCTTTCTCTCTATTCTGCCGTGGTCGAGCTTTAAGTCTTAACTTCGTACCTTACAACTCAGGCAAGAACTCCTTCTTTGACTGGTCCATCTTGAACACCTTCAAGATCATGTCAAGGTATGTGCTCATTTGAAAGTATTATTAAGCATTTTGATCTATCCTTATATATCTTGATGCTCAATGTTCAAGTAGCTTAATCCAGGCTTTCCATTGAAAAACACTTTCAAAACAACCCTATATGCTTTCCAGAAATTCTACGTCATTTCTGATCAACAATATGTCAACAACATATACTCATCAGAAATTCTATAGTGCTCCCACTCACTTCTTTGGAAATACAAGTTTTTCATAAAACTTTGTACAAACCCAAAATCTTTGATCATCATCAAAGCATACATTCCAACTCCGAGATGCTCACTCCAGTCCTTAGAAGGATTGCTGGAGCTTTGCATACTTATTAGCATCTTTCGGGATTGACAAAACCTTCCGGTTGTATCACATACAACCTTTCCTCAAGAAAATCGTCGACGAAACAATGTTTTTGACATCCTATCTGCAAGATTTCATAAATAATGCAGTTAATGCTAACATGATTCCGACGGACTTTAAGCATCGCTACGAGTGAGAAAATCTCATCGTAGTCAACTCCTTGAACTTGTCGGAAAACACTTCGCAACAAGTCGAGCTTCATAGATGGTGACATTTCCATCCACGTCCGTCTTCTTCTTAAAATCCATCCGTACTCATTTGCCTTACGACCATCGAGCTGTTTTGCCAAAGTCTTCACTTTGTTTTCATACATGGATCCTCTCTCGGATTTTATGGCCTCAAGCCATTTATCGTAATCTGGGCCCACCATCGCTTCTCCATAGCTCGTAGGTTCATTGTTGTCTAGCAACATGACCTTCAAGACAGGATTACTGTACCACTCTAAAGTAGTACGTATCCATGTCACCCTACAAGGTACGGCAGTGACTTGATCCGAAACTTCATGATCACTATCATAAGCTTCTACTTCAATTGGTGTAGGTGCCACAGGAACAACTTGCTGTGCCCTGTCACACACTAGTTGAAGAGACGGTTCAATAACCTCATCAAGTCTCCACCATCCTCCCACTCAATTCTTTCGAGAGAAACTTTTCCTCGAGAAAGGACCCGATTCTAGAAACAATCCATATTGCTTTCGGATCTGAATTAGGAGGTATACCCAATTGTTTTGGGTTTCCTATGAAGATGTATTTTATCCGCTTTGGGTTCGAGCTTATCAACCTGAAACTTTTTCATATAAGCGTCGCAGCCCCAAACTTTTAAGAAACGACAACTTAGGTTTCTCTAAACCATAATTCACGCGGTGTCATTTCAACGGAATTACATGGTGCCCTATTTAAAGTGAATGTGGTTGTCTCTAATGCCTAACCCATGAACGATAGTGGTAATTCGATAAGAGACATCATGGTACGCACCATATCCAATAGGGTGCAACTATGATGTTCGGACACACCATCACATTATGGTGTTCCAGGCGGTATTAATTGCGAAATAATTTCCACAATGTCTTAATTGTGTGCCAAAACTCGTAACTCAGATATTCATCTCTATGATCATATCATAGACATTTTATCCTCTTGTCACAATGATCTTCTACTTCACTCTGAAATTACTCGAACCATTCAATAATTCAGACTTGTGTTTCATCAAGTAAATCTACTCGAATCATCTGTGAAGTAAGAACATAACGATATTCACTGCATGCCTCAGCACTCATTGGACTGCACACATCAAAAATGTGTTGTTTCCAACAAGTTGCTATCTTGTTCCATTTTACTGAAACCGAGGCTTTTCAGTCATCTTGCCTATGTGGTATGATTTGCATATCTCAAGTGATCCAAAATCAAGTGAGTCCAAACGATCCATCTGCATGGAGTTTCTTCATGTGTATACACCAATAGACATGGTTCGCATGTCTCAAACTTTTCAAAAATGAGTGAGTCCAAAGATCCATCAACATGGAGCTTCTTCATGCGTTTTAAACCAATATGACTTACATGGCAGTGCCACCAGTAAGTGGTACTATCATTACTATCTTATATCTTTTGGCATGAAAATGTGTATCACTACGATCGAGATTCAATAAACCATTCCTTTAGGTGCAAGACCATTGAAGGTATTATTCAAATAAATAGAGTAACTATTATTCTCCTTAAACGAATAACCGTATTGCAATAGACATAATCCAATCATGTCTATGCTCAACGCAAACACCAAATAACAATTATTTAGGTTTAACACCAATCTCGTTGGTAGAGGGAGTGTGCGATGCTTGATCACATCTAGCTTGGAAAAACTTCCAACACATATCGTCAGCTCACCTTTAACTAGTCTCCGTTTACTCCGTAGCTTTTATTTCGAGTTACTGACACTTAGCAACCGAACCGGTATCTTATACCCTGATGCTACTAGGAGTACTAGTAAAGTACACATTAACATAATGTATATCCAATATACTTCTATCGACCTTGCTAGCCTTCTCATCTACCAAGTATCTAGGGTAATCCTGCTCTAGTGGTTGTTCCCCTTATTTACAGAAGCACTTAGTCTCGGGTTTGGGTTCAACCTCGGGTTTCTTCATTGGTGCAGCAGCTGATTTGCCGTTTCATGAAGTATCCCTTCTTTCCCTTGCCCTTCTTGAAACTAGTGGTTTCATCAACCATCAACAATTGATGCTCCTTCTTGATTTCTACTTTCGTGGTGTCAAACAACGCGAATATTTCAAGGATCATCATATCTATCCCTGATATGTTATAGTTCATCACGAAGCTCTAGCAGCTTGGTGGTAATGACTTCGGAGAAACTATCACTATTTCATCTGGAAGATCAACTCCCACTTGATTCAAGTGATTGTTGTACTCAGACAATCTGAGCACAAGCTCAACAATTGAGCTTCTCTCCTTAGTTTGCAGGCTAAGAAAATCGTCGGAGGTCTTATACCTCTTGACGTGAGCACGAGCCTGAAATCCCAATTTCAGCCCTCGAAACATCTCATATGTTCCGCGACGTTTCGAAAACGTCTTTGGTGCCTCTACTTAAACCATTTAACTGAACTATCATGTAGTTATCAAAACGTGTATGTCCGATGTTCGCAACATCCACAAACGACGTTTGGGGTTCAGCACACTGAGCGGTGCATTAAGGACATAAGCTTTCTACTGATCGCATAATCGCTACTATCAACTTTCAACTATATTTTCTCTAGGAACATATCTAAACAGTAGAACTAAAGCGCGAGCTACGACATAATTTGCAAAAGGTCTTTTGACTATGTTCAGGATAATTAAGTTCATCTTATGAACTCCCACTCAGATAGACATCCCTCTGGTCATCTAAGTGATCACATGATCCGAGTCAACTAGGTCGTGTCCGATCATCACGTGAGACGGACTAGTTATCATCGGTGAACATCTTCATGTTGATCGTATCTACTATACGACTCATGCTCGACCTTTCGGTCTCCGTGTTCCGAGGCCATGTCTGCACATGCTAGGCTCGTCAAGTTAACCCTAAGTGTTTTCGCTGTGTAAAACTGTCTTACACCCGTTGTATGTGAACGTAAGAATCCATCACACCCGATCATCACGTGGTGCTTAGAAGCGACGAACTGTAGCAACGGTGCACAGTTAGGGGAGAACACTTCTTGAAATTTTGTAAGGGATCATCTTATTTACTACCGTCGTCCTAAGTAAACAAGATGCATAAACATGATAAACATCACATGCAATCAAATAGAGTAGTGACATGATATGGCCAATATCATATAGCTCCTTTGATCTTCATCTTCGGGGCTCCATGATCATCTTGTCACCGGCTTGACACCATGATCTCCATCATCATGATCTCCATCATCGTGTCTTCATGAAGTTGTCACGCCAATGACTACTTCTACTTCTATGACTAACGCGTTTAGCAATAAAGTAAAGTAGTTTACATGGCGTTCTTCAATGACACGCAGGTCATACAAAAAATAAAGACAACTCCTATGGCTCCTGCCGGTTGTCATACTCATCGACATGCAAGTCGTGAATCCTATTACAAGAACATGATCAATCTCATACATCACATATATCATTCATCACATCCTTTTGGCCATATCACATCACAAAGCATACCCTGCAAAAACAAGTTAGATGTCCTCTAATTGTTGTTTGCATGTTTTACGTGGCTGCTATGGGTTTCTAGCAAGAACGTTTCTTACCTACGCAATACCACAACGTGATATGCCAATTGCTATTTACCCTTCATAAGGACCCTTTTCATCGAATCCGTTCCGACTAAAGTGGGAGAGACTGGCACCCGCTAGCCACCTTATGCACCAAGTGCATGTCAATCGGTGGAACCTGTCTCACGTAAGAGTACGTGTAAGGTCGGTCCGGGCCGCTTCATCCCACAATACCGTCGAAACAAGATAGGACTAGTAACGGTAAGCATATTGAACAACATCAACGCCCACAACTACTTTGTGTTCTACTCGTGCAAAGAATCTACGCAATAGACCTAGCTCATGATGCCACTGATGGGGAACGTAGCAGAAATTCAAAAAATTTCCTACGTATCACCAAGATCTATCTATGGAGAGACCAGCAACGAGTAGAAAGGAGAGTGCATCTACATACCCTTGTAGATCGCTAAGCAGAAGCGTTCAAGTGAACGGGGTTGATGGAGTCGTACTCGTCGTGATTCAGATCACCGATGATCAAGTGCCGAACGGACGGCACCTCCGCGTTCAACACACGTACAGCCCGGTGACGTCTCCCACGCCTTGATCCAGCAAGGAGAGAGGGAGAGGTTGAGGAAGACTCCATCCAGCAGCAGCACAACAGCGTGGTGGTGATGGAGGAGCGTGGCAATCCTGCAGGGCTTCGCCAAGCACCACGGGAGAGGAGAAGAACTTGGGAGAGAGGAAGGGGCTGCACCAAAGGCATAAGGTGTGTTTGGGAGGCCCTCCTACCCCACTATATATAGGGATCCCAAGGGGGGGGTGCGCCAGCCCCTAGGAGATCCAATCTCCAAGGGGGGCGGCGGCCAGGGGAGGAGTCCTCC
>NC_041391.1:713339622-713357666 GCF_002162155.2 Triticum dicoccoides
GGGGGGGTGCGCCAGCCCCTAGGAGATCCAATCTCCAAGGGGGCGGCGGCCAGGGGAGGAGTCCTCCCCCCCCCCCCCCAAGGCACCTAGGAGGTGCCTTCCCCTGCTGGGACTCTTCCTTTAGGGTTTCCCCAGGCGCATGGGCCTCTTGGGGCTGGTGCCCTTGGCCCATGTAGGCCAAGGCGCACCCCCTACAGCCCATGTGGCCCCCCGGGGCAGGTGGCCCCACCCGGTGGGCCCCCGGGACCCTTCCGGTGGTCCCGGTACAATATCGATGACCCCGAAACTTGTCCCGATGGCCGAAACAGGACTTCCAATATATAAATCTTTACCTCCGGACCATTCCGGAACTCCTCGTGACGTCCGGGATCTCATCCGGGACTCCGAACAACATTCGGTTACCACATACAAGCTTCCTTTATAACCCTAGCGTCATCGAACCTTAAGTGTGTAGACCCTACGGGTTCGGGAGACATGCAGACATGACCGAGACGTTCTCCGGTCAATAACCAACAGCGGGATGTGGATACCCATGTTGGCTCCCACATGTTCCACGATGATCTCATCGGATGAACCACGATGTCAAGGACTTAATCAATCCCGTATTCAATTCCCTTTGTCTATCGGTATGTTACTTGCCCGAGATTCGATCGTCGGTATCTAATACCTTGTTCAATCTCGTTACTGGCAAGTCACTTTACTCGTTCCGTAACACATCATCCCGTGATCAACTCCTTGGTCACATTGCGCATATGATGATGTCCTACCGAGTGGGCCCAGAGATACCTCTCCGTTTACACGGAGTGACAAATCCCAGTCTCGATCCGCATAAAACAATAGATACTTTCGGAGATACCTGTAGTGCACCTTTATAGTCACCCAGTTACGTTGTGACGTTTGATACACCCAAAGCACTCCTACGGTATCCAGGAGTTACACGATCTCATGGTCAAAGGAAGAGATACTTGACATTGGCAAAGCTCTAGCAAACGAACTACACGATCTTTGTGCTATGCTTCGGATTGGGTCTTGTCCATCACATCATTCTCCTAATGATGTGATCCCGTTATCAACGACATCCAATGTCCATAGCCAGGAAACCATGACTATCTGTTGATCACAACGAGCTAGTCAACTAGAGGCTCACTAGGGACATATTGTGGTCTATGTATTCACACGTGTATTACGATTTCCGGATAATACAGTTATAGCATGAATAAAAGACTATTATCATGAACAAAGAAATATAATAATAACTTATTTATTATTGCCTCTAGGGCATATTTCCAACAAAAGGACCAAGGGAGGGGGCGCCCCCCCCCAAGCCCAATCCGAATTGGGAGGGGCCGGCCCCCCTTTCCTTCCTCCCTCCTTCCTCTTCCTTCCCTCTCCCTCTCCAAATAGGAAAAGGAGGAGTCCTACTCCCGGTGGGAGTAGGACTCCCCCCTTGGGCACGCCTCCTCCCCTTGGTCGTCCCCCTCCTCCACTCCTTTATATACGGAGGAGGGGGGCACCCCATAGACACAACAATTGATCTCTTGGATCTCTTAGCCGTGTGCGGTGCCCCCCTCTACCATAATCCACATCGATAATATCGTAGCGGTGCTTAGGCGAAGCCCTGCGTCGGTAGAACATCATCATCGTCACCACGCCGTCGTGCTAACAGAACTCTCCCTCAAAGCTCGGCTGGATCGGAGTTCGAGGGACGTCATCGATTTGAACGTGTGCTGAACTCGGAGGTGTCGTGCATTCGGTACTTGATCGATCGGATCGTGAAGACATACGACTACATCAACCACGTTGTGCTAACGCTTTTCCCCAACAGAGACATGGTCATATGAACATTATAAACAAGAAGTAGAGAATAACATGCTAGAGTTCTTCAAGGGCCTCAATACCAATGCAGATATACTACTTTCTTACAACTTCCAATGAGTCACACTGTCTTGTACTACAATTTCTATTTTGTTAATAGCTAGATTTTAATAAGTGTATAGGGTTTACGGTTAGTTGATGAGTGTTATGCACATGCCCGCTTAATTTATACATGCAAACGTGCGCATGCAGGTACCACTGGATCTTGGTAGACATTAAAGTTAAAGAAGGAAAAGTTGAAGTATTGGACTCACTGCTTAAAAACCTAAAGAGTACTCAATCGTGAAGGGGATAGTCAACAGGTAATTTCAATCATTATATATATGCCCTAATATCAACTAATTAATAACTCCTTTATTCATTTTCTTTGCCGGCGGGCCGACAGGGCTTGGCAAAGTTAATCAAAGACGTTTCAGGCCAGTTTAGAGAAAATCTATAGTGGTATCGACCCACGGTAATTAATTAAGTAGTACTAGCTAGCTAGCTACCATGCACTCTATTTAATTTTAGTTTCAATACCATTAATTATCATGCTTGATTAATTATTATCTGATTGAACTCTATTCTCGTACAGGCCATGAAGCAGGAGCCGGGGAATGATTTATATGCATACTACGCTTTGCGAGAACATTCGCATGATGAACTCCGAAAGGAGTAGATCTGATAGACAGCTATGGATGCGTTTGGCAGAACACTATACACAATTTTTACATCATTATATCTAGCTAGTCACATAACTAATACATGCATATTGATCTCCTTCTTAACAGTTCAAGGACGTGCGGCAGAAGCTCCTACCAAAGGATCGTGTATAATATGTAGTATCGTAAAATACTAGCAAACAAAACAAAATTAAATGAAAAACACAAAATTAAAGGAAAAAGAAACCCTGAACCCAAAACCCCCAAACATTTTAGTACTGGTTGATGTTACCAACCGGTACTAAAGGTCTCCCCGCCCCCGGCGCAGGCTCGTGCCACGTGGCGGTCCTTTAGCGACGGTTCGTGCATAACCGGTACTAAAAGGGGGGACCTTTAGTCCCCATCCTTTAGTGTCGGTTGCAGAACCGGCACTAAAGGCCCTTACGAACTGGTGTTGTTGCCCGGGTCCGCACTAGTGTAATACTCCCTCCGTAAACTAATATAAGAGTGTTTAGATTACTATTTTAGTCATCTAAACACTCATATTAGTTTACAGAGGGAGTATTGAGTTTTCAATCAACTACATCACCTTCAACCGACATCTGAAGTTTATTTAGATCAGCAAATTGGTTCACACATTTCTCGTTACTTTGAAAAGTGTCATTATCCATATGGTCAGTAAAACCTATTCCATTCATCCCCGCCTCCCAACCCTAGCCACACCTCCTCCTCACCCCCCCTCTTTCCTTCCTCACCGCCGCCCTGGGTGCCAAGGATGGTGGCGGCGGAGCCTTGGTTGCCTTGCTTCTGCATGGGGAACCCCGGATCTGGAGCGGCGGCTCCATTGGCAAGGCATGGCCGGCTAGCAGTCGTGCAGGCGGTGGATCTGGTGTCCTGGCCGCGTGGGCGGCGGGATCCGGTGGTCGTTGGCGGCCTACGACGGCTTCTACGGCGGACGGTGCGTGCAATCTGGTGCCTCCCCTCCTCCCCTGTTCGGCGTGCGGGCCATCCTGGTTGGGCCGCGTTTCCTCTTGGTCGCTGGTTCTTTACAGGAGGCGCTGGTGGTGGCGGGGATCTAGTTCGGGCGAAATCCCTGGTCGGCCATGACCGGCCGCACCGACGGTGACACCTAAGGGCGCCGTTCCCCTCCTTGGCGGCGTCGGTATGGACTGATCTCCTCACTTCACCTTCCCCTAGGTATCCCAGGCGAAAGCCCTAACTTTGTTGGGCGGCGGCGGCGCTCATGGCGTCGTTCCCTTCTTGAAGGCGCCGCTTCGGGAACCTTGGGGTTGGGTGTTGCTTGTGGGTGGTGGGCGAAGGCGGTGGTGTGGCCATATCCTAGCATGGATTTATGTTTGTTGCTTGGAGATGGACTCACGTAGGTGGAGGTCGTCGGCTGGCGTTGTGGTGGTATCAATGGCGGAGGACCTGCCAAGGCTCGTGTAGGTGGAGGTCGCCGTTTGCCATCGTGGTGGCGTCGATGACGGAGGACCTGCCAAGGTTGTCACCTCAATCTGCTCTAAAGATGGACCAGTGGAAGATGGCGGTGACGACACATGTGAGTGCGTCGGACCGGTTTGAGCCCCGGACACGGAAGATGGCTCGATCGGGGCCTCTGGCTTTAGATATTAGGCTTAGGTGGGAGGTCTGGGTATGTGGCCCAGCTTGCACCCCTTCATCATTTGGATAGGAGTAGCGGCAGATGTTGCTAAGATGGCGGATTCAGCCATATTGTTGTTCTACTTTGTAAGGTCCTCGAGAATAATCAATAAAATGGCCGCATGCATCTTCCGGATGTAGAGGCCGGGGTTCATCCTCCTTTTCCAAAAAAAAAACATTTACTACTCGAGTAGCTCACACCGTGGTACTTTTTTCACCTGGATTAATTGTTGTATTTTTTTTGAAACAAGGTAAAAGACTTGATATTTCATTTATTAAGAAGGGAGAGAATTGCCAGGTTAATTGATGGAAAACCAGGCTAAAACCGAGACAACCCAACCCATATGATATGGGCACCACATGCCAAACTGACCACCAACATGGAAGATAAAGCTGCAAAGAAGAAAGACATTCGTTGATGGGTCGCAAGCGTCATCGTCATCACCGGTTGCCTCCGAACGAGCGACTCCGACTTCACCATAGAGCTCCATCCTCGAAGCCAACCCACAAAGAACTGTATAGAAGCCATGACGACACATGCCACCGGATGGCCACACACGCAAGCAACTGACAACTCCAACTTTGTCGAAGAGCATCGCAAGGGAAATATGCAGGACTTGCGCCAACCGTGCCCTCCACAGACGACCACCAAGCGTCTGTCGTTGTCACCACCTGGACCCGCTCCACCGTAGCTCCGACTTGAAAGCAGCCAAGCAACCAACGCAAGAGCACCTCGAACACGTCGGCAAGAACCAACTACCAAAGTCCACGCCGCGACTCGAGCTCCTCTCGGTGCCATCATCATTGCCAAAATAGAGACCAACGCCCCGCCTCAGCAAACCACATGGTGAAGATGCCGCCATCCACCTGTCTCCCAGTCCTAGCCGGCTCCGACGATGCCCCCAAGGAGGAGAAAGACGCGAAGACACCTCAGTCGCCTGATCCAACAGATCTGAGGTCTTTCTCTGGAGCCAAAGCCGTGCATAGAAGGAGCAGCACACTTCATGACGACACTTCGAGGAAAGGTCGCAACACCCGCGGGTGTCGCCATCACTGGCGCCGATGAAGATCATAATAAGGATTTCCCCGAAGATGCGCCCACCACCTGTGTGCACCGACTGCCGCCAACTAACCACCATACCAGTCGTGGCCGACCTCACACTGGCCACGGGATCCCATGATCCACCGCACCCAGGCACGCACTACCTCCCTGGCCATAGCCGCCGTCCACCACCACAACACCACCGTGACCACCACAACCACAGCAACCAAACGCCACATCGCAAGGACCAATACCCAGATCGGACAGCCAGCTCGCCAGATCTAGATCATAGTCGCTCGAGCGAAGCGCAGCACACCACGTGCCCCGCAGACGTCGTGCCCGCCACGCCCATCCAGCCGCTGCGCCCGAGCGAAGATCTGCGCCCCACGCGCGCATCCAGAGCCGCCGCCGCGCGCGCACACGGCCATAGATCGTGCACGTCCAGTCCACGCCGGGAGCTCGGACCGAGGCCGCCACCCGGCGCCCTATCCTCCGCCTGCAGCCGGAAGCTCCCCCTCGCGAGCGCCCATGAGCCAACGGGAAGAGGAGGGCCCGCCGCTGCCGGATCTGCGCGAGCTTCGCCCGACAGATCCCACCGGCGACGGCGAGGGGAGGGGGTTAGGGATGATGGGGCGCAGTGGAGCAAGTCTGAGCGCCGCCCATGTCGCCTCGGGGAGGGAGCGAGGCGAGGGCTCGGGTGGAGTTCTTTCAAGAGCATCATTACAATGGAAAATGTAACAATATCATACTACTTTCTGCCGGCGTGCTGCTGCGGGTGGAACGCATTGCTGCACAGGGAGAGGAGGCTTGTCAACGACGACAAGACCCCGGTGAACCAGCCGCTAGCGACCAACATATCCATGGCTTGATCTGGATCTCTCCTAGTACTTTTTTTCCAAATGATAAGTATCACATGTATGGCATGAAGCAATTCGGTCCTGATATTTTTTACAACTAAAATTATCACCTGGAAATAAAAACAAAAAAAAAAGCTGAAACTTGTCGTTCAAAAGAAAGTTGTCATGCTTGACAAATAAAGTTGGCATCCTCGCGTCACTGAACTTGTTATAAAAATGTTCGAAGTTGCCATGTGCTCGTGTCACAGGTGTGCCACTTATCAGGGTCTTGTTTTCTTTGATAAATTCGATCTCTACTAGTGTTGGCCGTGGTCGTCTTTATTTGTCCAAACGCACCGACCTTGCAACCGAAGTTTGTGCCACGCACGAGCAGGTTTTTTAGTCTATCTAGTACGTACTTTGTCAATGGACTCTTGTGGCAGCAGCTAATTTCCTTTTGGAGACCTGCGTACGCACGTACTAATCAGGTATATATACAATTCCGGATTCCCAAGGGATACTAACTACCAATACAATTTAAACTAATCCAAACTAGTTTCCTATCAAAGACGTGTGCCTATCCATCCTTTTATTCTCCATACATATAAGTAGGCTACGCCAAACTCAAACTCATCCAAATCCCCCGACGACAAGCAGATCATGGACGACGTCGAGAGCCAGGCACCCCATGGAGATCAGGAGATCGAGGCCGCTAGACATTTGCCGTGTTGGCTCATCATGGTGGTCGCGGTGCTCGTCGGTGCCTTCATCGCCGCAGCCGTTTCCATCCCCTTCTTCATGATCCACGCCCATTACACCGTCGCGGTAGATTCTGTCTCCGGCACTGACCCGACGACGGGCCTCTCGTTCAACCTGACCCTTGGCGTCGCCTCCCAAAGTTACGGGTCAGAGGCGTGCATTATGCCCGGCACATACATGGAGGTGACCTACCGTGGCGTCCAGATCGCCGCCAGCGCGCCCGAAAGACGGCAGATCTGTGCTAAGCCATGGAAGGCGGTGGAGCAGCATGTCCTCGCAATGGCCACCGCAGTTCCCGTAGGGAACGTGTTGGACAGTCTTGCGGCGGACTTGAAGAGAGGGGTGGCGGCGTTCGATGTCACATTGCACCTACCAGCAGGGTCATATGACTTGAGGAATGCATGGGTATCAGGCTGCAACGGTATGCCGGTTGGTCAGGACGCTGTGGCGTGTGAATCTCTCTTCTAATGGTAGTCTGCTTAGCTAGAATAGTAAGTTGATACGAGATTTTTGTTCCCGGATAGTTAATCTGAGTAGTATACATGGATGATCCAGTTATCAAGTCATCGATCCATGCATCGTCAAAAGAGTGTAAACCCCTCTGCTTTCTTTCTTCGAACTATCTGTCGTACATCTTTCGATCGTGCGCTGTTTGTTCTCTCGATCGTGGTTAGCTAGCAATTGTCACAATTCTATTTTTTGTCAAGTGATATTTTCATTGGTTAACTAAAAAGAAAATATATATCAAATCATGAATATTCAAACAAATGCTAGCAAGAAAGACCCACTATACTTACCATGCTCATTGAAACAAGGGATGAACTGGAAAAGAAACTACATATACAGCAATCTTCAAACACTAGAAGACATAAAATCCAACTAATAAAAAGACCTAAAATCATTTTAACTGGACACGGCTGATCTGGCGCAAGGGGAACAACAACTCGAGCATTGTATTCCAACCAACTGAATTCAGTCCAAGCATAAATGCCACGCTGTGGACCTAGTTACTGGATCCAACATGCCTATACCCCCACTCGATGACCACCATGTCATTGTCGTAATTGCCACTGGCGAACAAGCTTACAATCACTTGGGATAAATTCAAATACTTTCAAATATTATTCATATCATTTAACCCCTAACTCCAATTTTGTCATGTAATTAATTAGAAAATTGTGTAGAATATATGAATATGAGTTGTTTCACATATTAATAATTTTTAAAATGTTGTCATGTTGAAATAAAGGACGTGGACCTATTGGGGTCTTGGGTCATGATTATTGCGTTAGGGGCGTGTGGTATATTTTTTTCTCCCCATTGCAACGCACAGTCTCTTTTACTAGTAAATTCTACTTCATCTATTTCTAAATGTAAGTCTTTGTAGAGATTTCACTACAAACTAGATACGGATGCATATAGACATATTTTAGAGTGCATATTCACTCATTTCGATCCATATTTTGTCCATAGTAAAACATCTAAAAAAATTATACTCCCTCCGTCCCAAAATACTTGTCGGAGAAATGAATAAAATTAGATGTATTTATAACTAAAATACGTCTAAATCCATCCAGTTTTCCGACAAGTATTTCCGGACGGAGGGAGTATTTAGAAAGGGAGGGAGTATATCTCTACGAATGTTGGCTGTGCACCGACCATACAACCAAAGTTTGTGCCACGCACGAGCAGGTCGGTAGTCTGGCTATAGTACACGTACTCTGTCATCGGACTCTGATGGCAGGCAGCTAATTTCCCTTCGGAGACCTGCGTACGTGTACATATACAATTCCGGAGTCACGATGGATACAAGCGGTACAGTTTAAACTATCCAAACTAATTTCCTAATGGACGGAAGACTTATCTCTCAATTTTATTTTATTTTGAGAACAGAGTAGTAAGAACACTACTCAGGGGGAGTAATACAATCAGCAAGCATCCGGGATCGTAAACTCGACGGGACGTCTGCGATCACCATTTGGTCGCCACTACTCCTATTCAGTGCAGCAAGCTCATGTGCCAAAGCATTCCTTTTGCGGCTCACCCACCGAACGCTGCAAACAGAGAAGCACGCCATTGCCTCTTTTATGTCCAAAATCAGCCCATAGCAAGAAGATCTGGACGGTACTTGAGCGGTCAGTTCTGCAGCAAGGCACTGGTTATCCACCTCGAGCACCACCTCTCCATTATAAAATTTGGCCATAGACTGCAGTCCCACCAGTGCTGCACGGGCCTCGGCCTCCTCGACAGTGCTACACATTGGAAGCTTCCTGGAAACCGACAGGAAGACAAAACCTCTGTAATCACGAGCGACAGCGCCAGCAGCCCCCTCGCCCGAATCCACATGAAAAGCTGCGTCCGTATTAATTTTTGCAACTCCACGGACAGGCGGCGTCCACTTGTCCTCTTGGGGGGCGAGCCCATGCACGTACGTATTCACCCTCTGATTTGAGCTGGTTAGATCTCCCGTCCCATCCTCATTCACTAACGCGTTTCGCAGGTCTTCTTCGTACTTTTTTAAGAACAACACTGAACTCCTGATTGATTCCCTCCCATTCTTCCGTATGCAGTCCTCACGCTGATGCCAACAGCGCCAGAGGAGGAGCAATAACCTCGAGCGCATCTCCTCATCACCCGTACTCAGTGCAAGTTGGAGCCAATCATCCCCCGTGTACCACAGCTTGTTCTCCTCCGGAAGGGACCACACTTCTCTCATCTCAGCACGTAGAGCTCTGCTCTTTGTGCACATGATAACCGCATGGTGTTCGTCCTCCACTCCATTACCACAAATGTTGCAGGTGTCATCCAGCTCAAGAGTGCGTCTCCATTTGTTCCTTTTTGTGGCAAGAGTGTTGGTAGAAATCCTCCAACCAAAGATGCGAACCTTGCCAGGGACCTTTGCTTTCCAAATGAGGTCCCAAATGCTGCGGTCATTTGGTGTACTGGATGAACTTCATGGGAGTTGGGACACACTCCCTGAGCAAGAAGCGGACAGCTTGTAGGCAGACTTCACTGTAAAGACGCCATTTTTCTCATAATGCCATGCTATGCAGTCGCCCACCGAAGCGGCAGGAATTCTGAGCTTGCAGATCTCCCCGGCATCAAAAGGTTGAAATAGTTGCTGAATCAGGGCAACGTTCCACTCCTTCCTGTCTGACAACATGAGCTGACTAACCCATCTTATACGCGATCTCCTGATGAAAGCAGCTGTCATGAGGCCTTCCCTCCTCGGGATCCATTGGTCACGTTGAATCTGAATGCTTTTTCCATCTCCCACTCGCCAGATCATCCCCTTCTTCAGCAGTTCAAGCCCAAATTCAATGGCTCTCCACACCGGGGAAGCATCCTTTTCAAACACCGTATCCAGGATATTTTTGCGTCCAGATTTTACCGAGATACATATAAAAGAAGGACAAGCGCACGTGATTATTGGGGTCTTGGGTCATGATTATTGTGTTAGGGGCGTGTGGTATTTTTTTTTTCTTCCATTGCAACGCACAGTCTCTTTTACTAGAAAATTCTATTTCATCTATTCCTAAATGTAAGTTTTTGTAGAAATTTCACTACAAACTAGATACGGATGTATATAGACATATTTTAGAGTGTAGATTCACTCATTTTGATCCATATGTAGTCCATAGTAAAACATCTAAAAGAAATTATATTTAGAAAGGGAGGGAGTATATCTCTACGAATGTTGGCTGTGGGTCGTCTTTATTTGTCCGAACGCACCGACCATACAACCAAAGTTTGTGCCACGCACGAGCAGGTCGGTACACGTACTCTGTCATCGGACTCTGATGGCAGCCAGCTAATTTCCCTTCGGAGACCTGCGTACGTGTACATATACAATTCCGGAGTCACGATGGATACAAGCGGTACAATTTAAACTATCCAAACTAATTTCCTAATGGACGGAAGACTTAGGCCCTGTTTGATAGCAAAGTACTCCCTCCGTCCGAAAATACTTATCATCAAAATGAATAAAAAGAGATATATCTAGAACTAAAAATACATCTAGATACATTCCCTTTTGTTCATTTTGGTGACAAGTATTTCTGGACGGAGGGAGTAATAAAAAAACAAAGTATCCAAAACTACAGTAATTTAATCTTTAGGTAGAAAATACCATGGTTTTAATATAACAAGTATTCACAATACAAAGGATCTGTTTGGTTACCCTACAAAACGCAGTAACGTTTCCTTCACCACATGCACAGGCAGGTAGCAATGAGTTCAGGAACGCCGTTGCCCTACGTCAACGCTTCGCCAGTTTTCCTCTCGTCCCTGGCGGCTGCAACCCTAGCCGCCGCCAGGGCCAATCTCCCAACACCGTTCTCCGGCGGCTCCCCTCCGCCGGCGACCTCGGTCGTTGGTGGTAAGGGGGGCCGCCGGATCCACGCGTGTGGATCGATTTTTCTTCTTTATAGTTTAGGTTTTTATATTGTTCATCGTCTTTGCTTCGGTGATGACGATGGCGGCGCTTAATAATGAATCTTCGAATCCTTCCCTGACGAGGCCATCGGTCTTATGGTTGGGGATGGATTTGGAAACCAGTCTGTTCAAGCAAGGATGGTGTGGCGGCGGCGGCATTCTCGTGGTGGACATGTGTGCTCGGGCTCCGCCGTTGCGACGACGTTTGCTCCAGCGTCGACGCGGAGCTTGGGAGGTAGACCAGGAGCGGATGCAAATTGTGGTCTGCATCGACGACATCTGGAAGACGAAATATCTGCTGGGCTCGTGGTTTGTGGATGGCAGATATGGTTTCCTCCTTCGGCGTCTTAGTCGTGGTGGGGTGCCAGATCTGGAGTCCGATGGCGTGTCCGGGGTGTTGCCCCGGTCTGATTCGTTCAACGGCAAGGGCTTCACTTTTGGTGAGCCACTTTGGAGGTCCGCAAAGCTGCATATCAACGATGGAGCCGCGTCGAGCTCGGGTGAGGTGGTGATTCATCATTCTTTTCTTCGGTGGCTGCTGTGGTGGTGCCGGAAGCAGTTGACGAGCGTTGGTGTCAAGCTCAGAGATGTTCTACTGTCTTTTCAGTTTTGTCATGTCGGTCTTTACGTGATTTTTACTTTGTTCTTTATGATATGAATGAGACACGTATTAGCATGCAAAAAAAAAGGTAGCGATGAGTTCGACAGCGAGAACAGCGGTAGATGATAGGCTACGGCTGTAAACGTGTAGTAGCTAGATGAAAAATATAGTGGATGGAAATAGCACCGTGGTGTAGTACTAGAATATATGGATCGACCAGACTAATGATGATTAACGGCCGGCAACGATGACGGCGGAGTCATTAGCAGATGGATAGTGAGAACTAGTATAAGTAGGAGGAAATAAAGATGCGTGCTTTGCAGATAGCAAGAACCGAGTTGTTGAGCACAATGGCGAAGAAGATAACAACGCCGGTCCCTTCTTTTCAGCTCCTCAGTTTTTTAAAAAGAGGGCCAGGGTTCTTTTTTTATGCAGAGAAAAAACTACAGTTTGATCAATATTGTAGTATTAAAACTACAGTTTTTAGGGGCAACCAAACAACTCATTGTAAATAAAATTATGATAATCTTAAACACTGTAGTATTCTCAAAAAACTTAGAAAATACTCTGCTATCAAACAGGGCATTAGCTCTCAATTTTGTTGATGGCAGAAGACTTAGCTCTCAATTTTGTTCTAACAATGGCGCAAAAAATGGGATGTAATCACGTTATTATTAACTCGGATAATCTAGAGGTGATTGATACTATGCATGATGGAGGGCAGTCGGCGGGTGCGGCGGCAGCAATCTTTGATGATTGTTTTCACTATGGCTGTGATTTCGTTGCTACTAGTTTTAAGCATCGTAATAGAGAAGCAAATAAAGTTGCTCATGAGCTTGCTAGATTAGCTAGATTTCCTTTGACTTCTGATTGGTTTGAGGAACCTTTAAATGAAATTGTAATGCTCCTCACAAACGATGTACTATGTATTTCTAATGAATAAAGCTTGATTTTTTCAAAAAAACACTACTATATCTGATTTGGGAAATCAAATATGGATATAGAGCATAAAAAAATCTAAGCTGTAAAAGGGCAAACACGATGGCAGCTATTGAAAGCAAAATTACCATACATTATCTCCATCAATGACTAGTACTTTGAGCAAAAAAAGTGGCAGCATGAAACATTTTGTGTTACCCCCTCTCCCCGGGCCGCTCGCGCGGGCGGCTTCGAAGGCGAAACCCTAGCCCCCGAGCACCCCTCCTCTTCGTGGCCCCCTGGCCACCGCCGCCGGCGGCAGTGGCGGCGGCGCCCGGCCGACAAAGGCGGCGAGCGAGTTTCGCACGCCCTGACGAGCCTTCTTCACATGGAGAAGGGCGTCTTGCGGGCGGAGCGCTGGTAGACGGATTCCGGTGAGGCGGCGCACAGTGGGGAGCGTGGTGGAGAGACCGAGCACGGTCGCGAGGCAGTGCGGGCGGCTGTCTTCTTTGGGTGCTGTGTTGGGAGGCGGAGGTCGCGGTGCGAGGTCCTAGTGGTGTGGATCTCGGCCAGGTGTGGCAGACGGGAGCGGTGGCCAGTACGCGCGGCGCGCCTCCTGTTCACGGTGGGTGTGGCTCAAGGAAGGCGCCCCCTTTTGGGGAGATGGGGGCGGCGTGGTCAGGATCTAGCCAGAGGCCTGAGCGGGGTCTCGTGCAGGGGGGCTCCAGTGGGCGCGCGCGAACGCGACGGGCACGGCGCGCCAGCTCCTCCCCTCAGGGGCCCTGGGCTGCAGCACTAGCATGGAAGGTGGCTAGGTGGTGGTGTGGCTAGCCCATGGCCATGGTGCAGTGGATCTGGGTGGTGCTGCACTTTGAGGAAGGTCTATAGTTCGAGAAGGTGTTCCTTTGACCGTGCAGGTGCTGGATGGTGGTCGGTGTGCTCTCGGCCGTGTGAGGGATCGGTATTTCGCGGTGGTTTGATCACGATGAGGAGGTGTTGTGGCAGTGGCGGTGACCCCAACAGTTGTGCCTAATCTGTTGATAGAGGTTGGAGGTGTGTGACGGTTCGGATGAAAATCCTGCTGGTCTTCGGTCACAGCTGGCGATGACGGCGCCCGTGAGCGTCGTTTCCCTCCTTGGAGGCGTCGTCGTGGTGTGTCGGCATCTCTTCTTCCAGATCGGGTTGTGGTCTTCGGGCGAAATTGCACCAAATCCACCAAACTCTTCCTCCTCCTCCCGCCATCCTCCAACCTTTCCGGCACCCGAGCCCTTGACGTCCGCCACCCTGGCCCCCATCTTCTCCACCTGTCCTGATCCACTACCGTAGATGTTGTCCAGCCTGTCCTCGACCGCCGCAACGAAGACGCAGTCCGCCTCATCCATCGCCGTCTCTTCCTCGGGTCCATCCTGCAAGGCGGAGAATGTCGCCCAGAAAATATGACGGTGCCGACATCAAGAGGGAGGCGGGGCAGCATCGCAGGGAGGTCCGGACATGGTTGAGGAGATGTCTCCCCCGCCGTGTACGGCACCCCACACCCCTTACATCTGAGCACCGACGAGGATTGTGCCATCCGACGCCGTTGGGACAGAGGAGGGTTCGACGCCGGCTGGGCCATTCCGGACAGCTTTCCGCCAACGCAGAAGTCGACGATGGACGAATGTGACTCGCCGCAACTTGTTCGGGCACGGGTGAGCACTGGCATGGCCGACACTTGGGCTGCGCTCGACAAGTTCGATGGAATGACCGAACAAGAGACCGTACATTTTCTTTGCTCATGTCCGATCAAATTTGAGCATCGACCATAGTCCATTTTGCACATAATGAATGCTTGCAAACCATGATCATATAGGAGGTGTTCATGTTGAACATGATCAATGACAATGAAGATCCGACCAAAATGGAGTATGAATTTGAGGGCACCACCATATCTGAAGTTGGGACAACATCCGATCACGATCCGAGTAAGAAGAAGAAGACCAAGAACATAGCGAAGACAAGAGGTCCGAAACTCTCAAGATATGAGGACATCTTGTTGGTCAACGCATTCTAAGGTTTATAACATTAAAAAAACTATTTAGGATAAATGGAAATAGATGTAGTATAGATGATGAACGTAAATGAAATGCGTGTATAGGTGATATCTTACTTGCATTCTTCCGAGTTTATATGAATTTTCAAAGTAATGGTCAAATGACTTTCACCAGACAAAAGGCATTCTAACGATTGGGGAGAAGATTTGGAAGGAGTATCATGAACAAAAGGAGTATGTGGAGCCCCATACTATCGCGGCCACCCGCGATGTGGCATCTCTCCAACATCGATGCGGGGTCATTCAAGGAGAAATGAACAAGTACGTCGGCTACTACTCACAAGTTATCAAACGCCCTCAAAGTGGGATGGGAGTGGCAACTCACGTAAGTTCAATTGCTTCATCTTGTCGTCATTTGCATATACTTCTTGTGTTTGTATTCTCGTGCTCTAGACGGCGGTGGCGGCCACTATGTATCATGAGTTTGAGAAGAAGCCGTTTGATTTTAGCCATTGTTGGATCTTATTGAATGCCAAGCCGAAGTGGAACTAAGTTGCAGCCAACCTCAAGGCCGGCAAGAAGAGGAATGATGGTTCAAACTCCCACCAAACAATTGGGTTGGACGACGAAGAGGATGATGTTGTCGTCACAAACGGAAGAAGCACCGTTCCAAAGGATAACCGACGAGCATGGAAAATAAACGGGAGAAGGCACGGGCCTCTCGTGACGCCGCGACTACAAAAATGTCGTCCACATGGACGGGCATGTTTCGGTAAGGAAGACCAAGAAACAAGATAGGTACAAGCTCATGATGGATGCGCAAAAGGAGAGGATGGAGTGAGACCGGAAGAGGGGAGAGAAGAAGCCCCAAATTGGATTCGCGAAGATCAAGTAGGAGAAGCAACAAGCGGCGATCAAATGGGAACTCGAGAAGGCCAAGACATTTGGTGACATTGAGCTTGAGAAGGAGATGTTGCAACTTGCACAGGACGCGGAGGACGCGAGGATCATGTTGGCGGACAAAACCCGCTTCGATGAGCACGCAAAGAAGTGGCTTGCGGACAACAGGAAGGAGATCAACGACCGTAGGGAGTAAGAGGCGACGTGGGCAGTTGTGGTCGGGATGTAGGCGGAGGAGGCAGCCCGGATGCAGGCGGAGCAGGCAGCCTGGATGCAGGTGGAGAAGGACAAGCAGGACGCATTTCGTTCGGAGCAGGCGCCCAGCCAGTGATCCGAAGCCATCCGTCACGCTCAGACATTAATTTCATTTTGGCTTGTCTGGTTTGTTGAACTATGATTTGCTTTTCTTTGTTTTGAATTGTTGAATTCGGACAATTTGTATTGTATGATCGACGTGCATGGGTTGCATGGATTTGAAGATCCGAATTTGAAGTATGTGAATGTGGGGCGCAACATATGAGAAGCCGGCGGGCATGCCCGGACGCGCTCACGGATGTATAGGGGGGCCGATTTGTTAAGTCTGGCTATAGATGCCCTGAGATGATATAGCGACATGATCTGTGTGGCGAGGGTGTCGACGTACGTAGTCTTTGAGAAGGTCAAGAACGCATTGCTGCGCGGGGCACAGCACCCCTGGTGAACCGCTGGCGACCCACATATCCCTGGCTCGATTTCGATCCCCTAGTGCCCTCTTTTTTTTTTCTTTTTGAAAATTTTTTCATTCAAATCACGAATCAGTACAAAGTAGTTGATCCTTACAAGCACATTGAAACGCAAACACAAAGGACCATGAATACCTAGAGTACTCTAAGACAAGCATAACGCAAGAAGATCTCCGGAGCCCTGTGTCATCATTCTTGGATCTTGAGAGAAGACCCCTGCAACAGAAAGATCTGCAACCAGTCACAAATAGGTCATCATCTTCGACCATGGTACAATTGCCGCCAGTCTGCTTCCTCCCTTCTTGACACCAACGCTAAGAGGGCATGGACATCAATCCAACACACCTGCAACAGCCATCGCCATCTTTGGCTTTGAGTACCGCGAAAAGTGTCCCTTCTGGAAGGAAGAGAACTCGAGTCATCCGACCAGTCCAGCACCGCGGCCAGGCCATCCGCCCGGACAAAGCAGGATCTCCCACCAGCATCAGCGCAGAGGAAGGAGAAGAACAGCAGCAGCAAATCATACCAACAAGGAAGAAGAAAGGTCTTTGTCTCCCTGCCTCCATCGCCCATCTGAGGATCCAAACGGCCAGTGTCGATGGACCTCCAACCACCATAGCCCGCGAGCTCGACGAGATCCGGGGATCCCCGACACCGCTGGCTCCTAGACGAAGGCAAAATCCTCGCCTGACCGCGAACGGAGCCCGGAGAAACTTATTCCGATGCGACACGACCGCAACGGCCTCGGCAGCGTCTCCCTCAACCCTAATCCTACCACACACCCACCTAGCAAACAGACCCGAGGTTCCCCCTCCCTCCCGCCGCCGGAGCGGCCGGCGGAGAGAGAGGGAACCGGCAGCGCGCAAGGGATCCTTCGCCTCCTTGATCGCCTAGATCCTACTTTTCCGGGCGCGGCACAAACTATTTTTCTGATATATAAATTCGATATGTCTACTAATGTCGGCTGTGGTTGTATTTATTTGTCCGAACGCACCGGCCTCACAACCGAAGTTTGTGCCACGCACGAGCAGGTTGGTAGTCTAGCTAGTAAATTTTTTTAGGGGCGTCTAGCAAGTATTCTGTGAATGAACTCTGGTGGCAGAGAGATAGCCGCTAGCGATACAATTTAAACTAATCCAAACTAGTTTCCGAACTAATAATGATTTACTCCAATTTAAACTAATCCAAACTAATTTCCTTCCCAAGACGTATCCTTTTCTCCATATATATATAAGTAGAAACCTCTTCTGTGGCTACGTCAAACTCACACTTATCGAAACCCCCAACGATAACCGCAGGTACAAGCAGATGGACGACGTCGAGAGCCAGACACCCCATGGAGATCGGGAGATCAAGGCCGCCAGAAACTGCCCATGTTGGCTCATCATGGTGGTCGCGATGGTCGTCGGTACCTTCATCACCGCAGCCGTTTCCATCCTCTACTGCATGATCCTAGCCCATTACACCGTCGCGGTAGATTCTGTCTCCGCCACCGACCCAAAGAAGGGCCTCTCGTTCAACCTCACCCTCAGCGTCGCCTCCCAAAGTTACGGGTTAGAGGCGTGCATTATCCCCGGCACATACATGGAGGTGACCTACCGTGGCGTCCAGATCGCCGCCAGCGCGCC
>NC_041391.1:713381827-713384618 GCF_002162155.2 Triticum dicoccoides
TACTACGTCACCATCGACTCCACCTCGGGCCTCCTTGACGTCCCGGCGCCGGACCTCACCACTAATCCAGAGTTCAATCTCACCGTCCACATCACCTCGGCGAGTCCTGGTAGTGGCGTGTGCATGGAGACCGGCACGTACGTGGAGGGTCCTACCGCTGCGTCATGCTCGCCGCCAGCACCAGAGATTCTCTGCGCTAAGGCGGCCATATCAAGGGAGGTGCCCTTCATCGCCAGGTGCGTTGGCGTGCGCGTGCTGGGGTACATGATCCCCAATGACAATTTTTATTTGCATCTTGATGTTTTCGTATGCATTCGATGAAAATAATTGTCAAAAGCAAACAAACTATCGAGACAAGCTTTCGTTTCGCTTTATATATAAAGCAAACCATCATGTGCACAAAACAAGTCCAAGTACATGAACAGATTAATAAACTAGTAGAAGCAAGGCGAACCCGTTAAAGGACAAGAAGCATGCCCCATGCACTTGTGTCTAGGGTTTTGAGACACCTTCATTTCCGTTGCCATGCATATTGTTATGACAATGCCAGAATTATACATTTTTTCCCTTTCTCATAATTTATAATATTACAGTGGTGCTTAGTTCTTCTGATTTTACGCGGCTCTGGAGTTCAACTGCATGCTCTAAGCACGAAAATAGTGTTTGCACTGTATTTATTTATATTGCGCTCGTTCTTGCGAAGCTCTATGGATAGATAGATAGATGGTCGACCAATCGAAGTCCAGATTAACCAACACATACGCACATAGCCCGATCTAGGTATGTGTGCATGTGTACATTTTTTTTTGCGGGTTGTGGATGTATGCATTAGAGCATGGTTAACAATATAACTAGTTGCTGGCTATATGTTGTTGTCCTGTCATTTATAGTCAATCTTAAAGCCAACACATATATAGTTAGCTATAGTATATACTCACCTCTCACTATCTCGAAGATTTTTTCGAGCATGTGTTGCAGCTGGTTGTTAATCTACATGCCGCTTCTCTTCTCTCCCCTCTTTTCTTTCCCCCAACTCAACAAAAATATATTATTTAAATCATTATAGTCAACTTACATCACATTGCTTATTATACTTGCTCTTAGGGTTGTATAAGAGAGCTAGGCTCGAGCAAATAATGCTAGGCTTGGCTAGAGAGCGGGGTGTTTTGGAGCTCGGCCTTCAGGGAGGCCAATTTTTTGAAAAATAAAATATTCAAACTTCTCAGTTTCAAAAAATGTGAAAACATTGTACATGTAAATAAGTATGTGATGTGTATGTGCAAAATTTCAGGATGAAAATCCTTGAAATACAATATGTGCAAAAAAATCAAGAACTTTGAGGATGAATAGTTCGCTTACTAAAAAGCCTCAGATTTGTTTTTAGTGTAGCACTCATTTTACCGTATATCATCTTGAAAATTTACGCACTTGTGCATTATTTCTATAAGTATATGTGTATTTTTTAAAATGTTTTTAACATGCAAATTTAAATTTTGATCATTTCAAATTCGTCCTCCATGGTGGCCAAGCTCCATTGAGTATTTTCGTTAGCTAGAGCTTGTTAGAACCTTCGCACGAGCCGAAGTTAGTCTTCGAACTTGATTTTAATTAGGTTTGTGCTTGTGTCACAGAAAACTTGTGAAGGCTTGAGCTCAGCTCGGCAAAGCTTCATAACTAGGTAAAATCAAATTTCACTCATGATAAAGCTCGATAAATCTTCGGCATCGGGCGCTGGACGCGCAGAGGCCGCCGAGGTAGGCCTCGGCCATGGCGTAGGCCTCGATGCGGCCGAATAAGTCGGGTTCGTGCTCGTCCAGGCTCAAGGCGTCATAAGGGGATATGGCGTTCCTGATCTGACTGGCGAGGGTGTCGATATAGTCGTTGAGAAGGTTCGGGACGCGTTGCTGCGTCATGGACCACATGAGGAGGAAGCTTGGCAACGACGGCAACACCCCAGTGAACCAGCCGCTAGCGACCAACATATCCATGGCTTGATCTTGATCTCTCCTAGTATTTTTTTTTCAAATGATAAGTGTCACACGCGTGGCACAAAGCAATTCGGTCCTGGCATTTCTTACAACGAAAGTTGTCATCCGAAAAGAGAAAAGAACCAAAAAAAAAATTAAACTTGTCATCCGAAAAAAACTTGCTATGCTCTGCAATGGCAACCTAGCGTCACTACACTTGTCATAAAATGTCATAAAAAATGTTCGGGGTTGTCATGTGTTTGTGACACATGTGTGGCACTTACCAGGGTCTTCTTTTTAATACAAATTCGATGTCTACTAGTGTCGGCCGTGGTCGTCTTTATTTGTCCAAACGCACCGACCTTGCAACCGAAGATGACCACGTGTTGCAACCAAGCAGGTTGGTAGTCTATCTAGTACGTGCTCTGTCAATGGACTCTGGTGGCAGCCAGCTAATTTCCTTTCGGAGACCTCTATACACTTCTGGATTACAAAAGATATTAGCTACCGATACAATTTATTGTCAAAAGAAAAGCTACCAATACAATTTAAACTAATTCAAACTAGTTTCCTATCGGAGACGTGCCTATCCATCCCTTTCTTCTCCTTATATAAGTAGGCTACGCCAAACTCAAACTGATCCAAACCACAAGGAAAACCGCAAGTACAAAGAGATGGACGACGCGGAGAGCCAGACACCCCATGGAGATCCGGAGACCAATGCCGCCAGACGCTACCCGTGTTGGCTCATCGTGGTGATGGCGGTGCTCCTCGGTGCCTTCATCACCTTAGCCTTTTTCATGCCCGATCTTATGATCCACGCC
>NC_041391.1:713388867-713395293 GCF_002162155.2 Triticum dicoccoides
GAAGAAAAAGGTCACTGATGATGATGTTGTTGGTAGTAGAAGAAATGTGCATGAGGAGCCACGTCAGCCGGAACAACATGTTGATGTCATAGGTGATCCCGTGAAAGTTTCCACGAAGGGCGCCCCTAAACAGAGCAGGACAGGGCGGGCAAAGAAAGATCCAAATGTTACAAAAAATGGAAGACCAAAATCATTTTCTGAGAAAAAACCCGGTCCTCTTTGTGGCATTTGTAAGACGGAGGGTCATAGACGGCAAACTTGCCCTGAGAATGAAAAGTAAGTTTTTCATTATTTTAATTATTTTTTGGTTCTCTCTTCACAATTGTCTGATGAGTTGTTTACACTTTGTTATGTAGGAACCGGGCATAAGGATGAAGTATTCATAATCAATTGAAGGCACTGGCAATTTCATTTTATTTGTTTAAGAATAAGATACATGGCACTTTGAGTTTATTGTTTAAACCACCTTGTTCGATGAAAGTCATTAGCACTTTCAGTTTATTTGTTTAAGAATAATAGACATGGCACTTTGAGTTAATGTTTATGCCACCTTGTTCAATTTTATGAGACATGCGATTCATATGAAGACATGCGATTTATATTATTATGTGTGAAACATATTATATTTGTATGAATGTGTTACTGCTGTCATGACTTAGTCAACTTATGAACTTTTTTGAAATTTAATGTATGTGACAATTTTTTTTTAAAAAGCCCCAGCTTTGGCCGGGCGCGCGCACGTACAGTAAACTACAACGCCTTCTGGCGAGGCCTTTCGGCCGCCGAGCGGAGAGGCCACGGCGCACAGCAGGGCACCACACACGAAGAGGATCGGCCCACGCGCCCGACGCGCTTCGTTTATGGCCGACAGATCACCCTCAGGATCGTTGCATGTGCCCGCTAGCTGGGGCGGGACGTGACGTGTGCCACCGGGCGCGTGGATGTTGGTCGGCCGGCTGCTGGGCCAGCAGACCCGCGCGCGCCGCACGGCGAATGGCGCCAGCCCGCACTAGCTCGACTTCGTGGGCCCGCCACTGCCTCGGCTGTCGGCCACCGCACGGGCTGGAATATTCATCGGATCCAGCGCCGCTGCTGCCACCAGAATCAACGTGGGAAATTGTGCAGGTTTTATCCACATCGCACCAACTCAGGACGGCGGGCATATTTTTTAATAAAAAAATGACCGCCGCTAGTAGGAACAACAACAACAGTACATGTAATATCGCAGAGGCAAACTGATACATTTTAGGACAGAAAAAATATTACTTTCCCACACGCATTTAAATGTGTAGTTTCTCACGAAAGCAATAAACAAAACGTGAAAAGTTGTCGAAATCTATCCCAATGCCATGTCGCATTACAATCGATCAAAGTATCCAACAACGGTAGGGAAACCTTCTACGGGACTAAAACCCTATCGATGCTAATACCTACTCCTTCTACATGATTTTAACAATTTTCATCTTCACTTTATCTAATCTGTTGACCTCAGAAAAAATGATTTCCGCGACAATACGTGGCATTGACTCATTAATCTCTTGCTGGTCAAATTCATGTGTCCAGCAATCTCCGTCCCAGTATTTTATGCACCACATCACAAAAAGTCCACAAGACACTCTGCAATAGACATGTGTGATTATTTTAGGATATAGCATGCACTTTCTTGTACTCATTTAACTTACCCATCATGTTGTCTCGGCATTTTATACTCATTAATTGGCCACGATGAGACATCTGGAATTTTTTTAATTCAAGAATAGAGTTGGCCTCCATAATATCCTTAGAAATTTCAGCTCTCTGAAACAAATTAACAAACCAGAAATTAATGTATGACTCAATAATTTTCTGAATGCGAGTGTGAAAATTGTGGCGTACCAGGGTGGCAATCATATTGCAAATTCTTTGGCTAATTGCGCCTTTCGAATTTGAGTCAAGAACTTGAAACTCCTCCTTGATGGTGTGCATCACTATGGTTATCCAATGATTATCATTAACGTGCATAGGAAAATACGCCTATATAATAATAAAATGATGTTAGTGCAATTAAATAGTAATGACTAACAAAAAAAAATAAATATGAAAGGAATACCTTGTCCCGTCTGAAATACTCATCCATTACTCTTGCGAGGACTTTTGATTTCTTTGTAACTTGTTCTGAATCCAAATCATTAATTGACTTGGTCTTTCCCCTAGCCCTACCCAACATAAATTTGGGGAACCACGTTGTTGATATGAAACGGTCAGATAAATCACGGTGTTGTAGGTGTTTACAATATGCATTGATTATCTGCATACATAAACAAAAAATTTCTATCAACTTGTGAAGTACAAATGAGAGTTTTGTTAAAACCAAACTCATACTTACAACGCCATTCAACCATTTAAACGTCAGGACATCGTGAAGCATAGCTGGCGTGCATATGTCCCCATCTGGTGGCGGCATATCGACCACGGTTCGGTGTGCATGCTTCTTTGTCGATGCGAGAGTCTCAACAAAAAATCTGGCTGCCTCTATGTGATCCGGAGTCATATTAAGGGAACTAGCCAGAATTGAATGAGGTGACGATGCAAACAGATCTAAAACAATGCAGGTACAGTCGTTAAAAATAATAAAAAATTTACATAACGCGTGAATGAATTATAAAGTAGTACTTGACTTACTTTTTTTAACACGTTTCTTGCGGGTAATGAGAAGGTCGTACGGGGATTGACAATATTTCGACGGATTTCGTTTGCGTTTACCTTCATTGTCCTGACTGCCTTCACCATTACCTATGTTGCTCTTTGCCGGGAAACTCTCAGACATGTCTTCAGACTTTGTTGGTGACAAACCACCCATAGACTCACCAGAAATATCAGCATTCTGCGGGGTTCGGGACATGGACGGAAACTCTTTTGTACGTACAGTTGATGATGAACAAGGAGACTTTGCATTATCGTCTATAATTAAAGGATTAGTAGCGTCACCTCTACCCGGTGTCGTCGCCGGAGCACCCGTGTCATCAACGGGCACGTAGGTATCATTGAAACCCGTGAAAGATGTTACTAGCTCCACGTCGGTAGGTGAATCAATATCTGGCCAATATTTTGATGACTTGTACTGGCCATTCTCCATCCCAACTCCCTCACCTACATTATCAAATTCGTCATTGGTGTCCCTCTTATTGGGTTTGTACAGCACACCTTCCGTGTTCAACTTTTCCATTACCATCTACAAACACAAATGAAACACGATAAGTACTTCAAGAACTAAAACATGTTTAGTATAACTTCTAAATTACATGTGCACATCTTTCGGGTATATTGAGAACCTCCTTGTGAAGCAGCTTAATGTATGTCATCACACGGTCCATACTGTTAGTCGTGTTCGATGAAACCCCTGACGTGCTTGGCTTTCTACTCCTGCCACCACCTTTCTGTTTAGGTTTCTTCGTTTCTTCATCTGTGACAGTCCCTTCACGTGCTACCTTAGCACGTCTGTACTCTTCGCTAACGCAGTTTTCAAGCTATACAACATAAAAATAAATAAATTATATAACAACTACAGTTAATTACTATGTGCAACCAATAAGAACTATACTTATTGACTTACATTGCCGGTGCCACGCCCGTGCATGTTGTCATAGTCCTCTCTCTTTTTCCCTTCCGTTTCTGGCCAGTTAACCATTAGTGGGTATTCACGAGACAAAGGATCAAATGTATCCCACCAATTGGCACAACTTTTTCCCAGTATATATACTGAATGATAGTACACACAACTAGTCAGACACATAAATCACATAAAAATTATATGTACATACAACTATTACGAAATGACTTGTACCTGAAGAAGAGCCAAGCTCCCGATAGGCCACTTGAATTTTTCAAGATCTTCGACCGATTTTTTAATAGCATCCATGCACACCCGCAACGTGAAATCGTTCCAATTGTATGACTTGATAGCATTCACGTCCTCCACCATTTTATAATAACGATAAGGAACAAACTTGGTGGATTGTGGTGCTAACATTATTGTACCCATAAGAACCAGTATGGCCCTTCTAACAAAATCATCAACATATGACTGAGTATCAACAATATTTTTTATCAACTCATCGATGAGGATTAGGCCTGTTCTTTTGTCTAGAAACCGATTCGGAACACATTTTTTGCATCTAGTTGTACTGTTGCTATCATGCTACTGACATCATCACCCTCGTTACGTAGCCCGAATATGTCGTAAACATCTTCATTAAGCACACTGATGCCGTCAGTATTTGGCTGAATAATAAATCACTTTCTAGTACTGTCATACGATGTAATCATAAATTCCAATAAATTTTTCCTCATTTTCACGGAAGGAATTCTCGGCATACAGTCCAAATTTGTGCCACGTAACATCATGCGCTGTCTGGGTGTGAATTTTCCCACCAATTCGCACCACTTCTCAACCGAGCAGTACACATCTCCCAATTCTTGCATTCTAAATAAGATGCCAGTGATCTAACTAGTTACGAGATTGAAAAAAGATTACCTATAGTTTAATGAGATACCATACCTTCCGGCGTCTCGATGAGCACCGGCAGCCCTCGTTGCCAAACCCCACCCGGGGTCGGTTAGTCGTGGCAGCCGCGCGCCCTCTGCCCACACGAGCGCGATGGCCGACTGCCCGTCCTAGGGTTTAGGGTGCCGTCGAATTTTCCCAGACGGCACGGCCGGGCCAGAGATCCAAGTCGCGCGCGCAGATGACGGATTGTATGGCCGCCGTCAGGCCGGCAGGGAAGGGAGTTTGGACGGCCACGTCGGTGCAACCGTCGGATCGAGGACGGGTGAGGACGTGCGTGGAGGCGGCGGGGCTAGGCGGGCCTGGGGCAAGCTAATGGCGGATTGGTTTCCATGCCATGAACGCACGTACGGCGTCATCGACGTGGTCACGCCATAGTGGGCCAGTTGGCCCGTCCCGTAAAACCACCGCCGGCTGGCCCATGATGCATTTATTACAAACATGCATTGTAGTTTAATACCACATCGCTGAGCCGGCGCGTCGTTGACTCCCTTATATAATTTTCTTTCGGTCAATGCACAAACATCTCGGTTTGTGGGACTCTATTTGGTGGATATGCAGGATCGATGTGAGTCTTCACCTGCTGAGAGCTTGTGAAGGTTCACATGGATCATGCATATTCATCAAAAAGAAAGCCATTATCCTCGATGTTTTTTTAACGTCAGAAATTATTAATGCAATTTTTTAGTACAACCATTTTAACGTTACCCGATGGAACCCAAACTTAGTATTGTTATAGTAACTAATTATAAAGAACTTACTATTTTTTTCCATAAAGTGATAAAAAAATACTCATGCAAAAAAAATAGTGATGCGCCCCTCCGACCTCCCCCCTCGCCGTGACTCATAGAAGGCAAAAAAAATAGTGATGCAAGAAAAAAAGCCCATCCGTGGTTGCAGGCCGCAGCTACACGTAATCGGTCCGGCCCGATCAAGCCGGGCGGCGAAAGGACCGGCCTTTCGGCCCAGCTACGGCCTGCAGCACAGACCAACGGGGCAGAGACGAGGCGGGGCGGGAATCAGAGGAGTTCGAAACGGTAGTGGGAGGCAGGTATATAAGGCAGTGCCGGCGTCGTTCGGCGGGCGAGGTGGGACTAAACTTTAGTCCTCACCCCCGCCGACCCTGCCCCCGCACCGCGCGCAGAGTCAATGGGCCGGCCCACGCGCGCCGTCGCGCACTCTCATTGTGCCAGCCAGTGCACGCAGTCCAGGTCATAGATTTGGTCGGGTCCCGCGTCGCTTCTGTCTGGCGTGCGGCAGCCATTCTAATTTAGTCCCGCCTCGGCGGCCGAAGCATGTCCACACCAGTTTATTTAGCCGCCTCTGGTAGTCCATGCATGGTCATATCTTATATTGTGATATCACTTTACTTAACTGCCTGGCAGTACACTGTCTGGAAGTGAACTGCCCGGCAGTGGGTAAAGTCACATTACAGTATGAAATATGTTTATTTTGTCATTTTGTTTATTTTTTTAACTTCAAACGGAAAACAAATTTTTTTAAATATGGTTCCCAACTATGGTTTTTTTTCTATGGACCCCACACTTTTTCCGCACGCACTCATCGGCAAGGCCATCATGCCTGCAAGTTTTCATAATTTTCCGGCACCGTATGAATTTCCTATGGTTTTCTCCGTGAAACGCACCGAAAACACTAACCAGGCGTGACGCAACGTGCGTTTGGTGTCCGAATTCGTTCAACTTTTGCGTGGGGCCCTAAGATGGGCATGCCCACTGCATCCCCAATTTGGGTGACCTTTCGTGGGTGCCACCTCGTACCTCCCATGCAACCGGCACCGATCGGATATGAACGATGTCAGCCCCGAACTGCGTTCTTTTTTCTTACTCAGCCGGTGGACCCCACACTTTTTCCACACGCACTCA
>NC_041391.1:713396835-713436694 GCF_002162155.2 Triticum dicoccoides
GGTTTTCTCCGTGAAACGTACCGAAAACTCTGACCGGGCATGACGCAACGTGCGTTTGGTGTCCGAATTCGTTCAACTTTTGCGTAGGGCCCTAAGATGGGCATGCCCACTGCATCCCAAATTTGGGTGACCTTTCGTGGGTGCCACCTCGTACCTCCCATGCAACTGGCACTGATCGGATATGAACGATGTCAGCCCCGAACTGCGTTCTCTTTTCTTACTCAGCCGGTGGACCCCACACTTTTTCCACACGCACTCATCGGCAGGGCCATCATGCCTGCAACTTTTCATAAATTTCCGGCACCGTATGAATTTCCTATGGTTTTCTCCGTGAAACGCACCGAAAACACATTACAAAAAACTCATTATTCTTACTTATAAATTAAAAAAATAACGCATTATTATTATGTAAACACATTTAGCCGTTAATGCAACACATTACAGTACTAAACTTTGCATATATTTTTAATATATTTTAGACATTAATTAACATTACATAAATATTAAACATGTAATTACTAATCTACACAAATAACTTATTTCAAAATTCTATACAAAAAAACTCATTATCATTTTATTATCAAAAAACTCATTATTATTTTAGCAATTACTTATAAAATACTCATTAGTTTCTCGTATAAATTTAAATAAACAACTCGTTATTATTATAAGTAATATAGTTAACAATTCTATATTACGTATGATTTTTTATTAATTATAGAATTTCTGTATACTATAAGACAGGCATAAATAACTAAAAAACTTAATACTATTTAAAAAAACAAAACAAAAGTCTTGACTGTGCGTGATGGCCCAGTGACAGTGCGCGACGGCGCGCGTGGGCCGGCCCATTGACTCTGCGCGCGGTGCGGGGGCAGGGTCGGCGGGGTGAGGACTAAAGTTTAGTCCCACCTCGCCCGCCGAACCACGCCGCGACCTGCTTATATACCAAGCTGGTACCACCGTTTCAAACTCCTCTGATTCCCGCCCCGCCCCGCCTCTGCCCCGTTGGTCTGTGCTGCAGGCCGTAGCTGGGCCGAAAGGCCGGCCCTTTCGCTTCCCGGCTTGATCGGGCCGGACCGATTAAGCGCAGTTGCAGCGTGCAAGCACAGGTGGGCTTTTTTTTGGCATCAATTTTTTTTATTCTACGATTCATGGCGCGGGGAGAGGTGGAAGGGGCGCTTTTTTGTCCCACCTCGCGCGCCCAGGGACGCCAGGACTGGCTTATATAGCCGCCTTTCAGATATTTATTGAAATAGGTAGTAATAATGTCATGTGACTTTAACTAAAGTCAACTGACATTATTACTATCTTATTTTTAAATATAAGCTTGTCAATTCGCGCAGAAATAACAATAGTAAATTTTTCATATGTATATTTTCAACACGAAATAAATTCCCTATTAAGTACTCTTTTTAATATAATTACTTAATAAATTATGTATTAAGTACTATTTTTAATTTAACTACTTAAAAAATTCTATGTCAAGTACAGTTTTTTATGAACGGTCCTTTCCAAATTATTTGTTATATCAATAAACTAATTAATAAGTTTTAATAAGCTGCAAAATGTTAGGCATTTACAGAAAACTCATAAAATATTAAAAAAATACTGATTATTTTTACCTATAAATTGTAATAAATATAGTTAACAATTCTATATTACGTATGGAGTTTTATTAATATTATTTTTAAAACAAAAAACAAAAAAAAGTCTTCGACAGCGTGCATTGGCCGGCACAGTGAGAGTGCGCGACGGCGCGCGTGGGCCGGCCCATTGACTCTGCGTGCGGTGCGAGGGCAGGGTCGGCGGGGGTGAGGACTAAAGTTTAGTCCCACCTCGCCCGCCGAACGACGCCGCGACCGCCTTATATACCTGCCTCCCACCTCCCTTTCGAACTCCTCTGATTCCCGCCCCGCCCCGCCACTGCCCCGATTGACTGTGCTGCAGACCATAGCTGGGCTGAAAGGCCGGCCGTTTCGCCGCCCGGCTTGATCGGGCCGGACCGAATAAGCGCAGTTGTGGCCTGCAAGCACAGTAGGCAATTTTTTTACCATTGTTTTTATTTCCTTCTATAAATTTTTCTTATAATTGTTTTTTGTCCTTCTAGAAATTTTTCTTATAGTGTTCTACCAGTATCAGTAGGATGCATGCCAGGTTTTTTGTATTTTTCATCGCTTTATGAATGTTCTATAATTTTTCCGAATATGTCGACAAGTTGGCCTCCTTCTCCAGACCCCGTTTGGGCAGGACCGAAGGCCCCGTCTGAAAGGAGTTTTTTCCGACAGCCTTCAAATGTACCCACATTTTTTTATACTGTTCCACCATCATCACTAGGATGCATGAAAAGTTTTCTGACTTTTTTATGGCTTTAAGAATTTTTCAGAGACCGTTCGAGTATGAGTGAGGGCCCCATGCATGCGTAACCGAGCACTGATTTTTCTCGTAACGTTGAAATGCATGTTATTTTTTGAAGTTGCACGACTAACATCAAATTAAACATACGTTTTTTTCCAGATAAGCCATTCCGAGTTCATTCATAATTCAAACTACCTTACATAACACTAAACATAACCGAGCACTGCTCTTACATAACTTAGACCGAAATTTAAATAAAAACCCTAAAACTAGACTACTCGTCGTCGCTGCCGCCGGTGAGGTCGACGACCGGCGCCATACTGCCGGCCTCTCCTTCGCCGCCGTCACCATCGTCGTCGTCGTCGTCGTTGCTGTTGAAATCCCACCAGTTGTCTTCCCGCGCCTGTTGCTCCTGCACCGCCGCTATGGCCGCCAGCCGCTCTCGTTCGTCACGAGTGGCCGCCGCCGCTGCCTCCTCTGCCGACTGGGCCAGCACCGCAAGTAGCCCTGGCGTGTCGTCGGGGTCTCCGTCTTGCGCGAGGGCGGCCTGCGCCGGCGGGATCGACCAGCGCCGGGTCAGGGGCGCCTGCTGTGCCGGGGCAGTGGGGGCGGCTGGAGGTGGGCCGTGGCGGCGGCGACCATGGGGAGTGCGGGCCTTGCCGGTAATGTCCCCGACGATGCGGCCGGCCGCCGCATACCTGAACGCGCCGAGGACAATGTCGAAGTTCTTCCCGCGCCACCACCTGCGCCGGGCCCTCCGGTTGTAGAGGCCGCCAGGGAACGCGTGGAGCTGCTGCCTCGTCGGCGTCGGTCCCATGGTGGGGATGCCGTCCGCCCCGATCCGCCACGGCCGCGGCACTTTGGCTGCCGGGGGCACCATCAGGCCGAACCGGGCCAGATCCTTCGTGTCGCCGACGGTGAGGCTCAGCGGCCAGACGCCGGTCGGCCACGCGCCCTCGTCGGAGTCGCTGGAAGACATTGCCGGCGAGGAGAGGGAGATGGGCGGGCGAGGAGAGGAAGGTAGATGGGCGGGGCGAGGGAGATGGCACGGCGTGGTGAGGGCTGGCGC
The DNA here is from genome assembly GCF_002162155.2 of Triticum dicoccoides. Classification (NCBI taxonomy): domain Eukaryota; kingdom Viridiplantae; phylum Streptophyta; class Magnoliopsida; order Poales; family Poaceae; genus Triticum; species Triticum dicoccoides. The sequence continues at coordinate 713,400,263 of NC_041391.1, forward strand.
GGCCTTTTATAGACGGCAGGGGAGGGAGGTGGGCGAGCGAGCCGTCGGTGGCGTGCGCCCCGAGGGAGAGGCGGGCGGTTGGCGGCACGCGCGACCGCGGTGGCGTGTGAAAGCGAGGCAGCGGTGGCGTGTGAAGGCGCGGCGCGGCAGGCGAGGGATCGGTGGCGTGGGAAGGCGCGAGGACGGCAGGCACGACAGTGGAAGCGTCGGTGCCGTGCGGCCGGTCGCCGCAGCGGCGGCAGCCGACCCGTCGCGTCAACTACCGGCCCGAGGCGGAAGGCTGGCGGCAGGCGCCCGGTCGCCGCACGCGCGGCAGTGGACGGCGCGGACTACGAGGCTACCATGCTGGCGGCAGGCGCCCGGTCGCCCGCACGCGCGGCAGTGGAGGGCGCGGGCGGCACGAGATCTGCCGCGAGCAGTCGGCGCCTGCATGCACGCCGCCAAAACTGCAAAGCAGTTAATGCACGACGGTACGGCCGTCCGCGCCACGTCCACACGTACGCCCCACCGGTCAGCGCGGACTTTTTTTAAAAAAACACGCCCTCACGGCTGCCAACTGCTCGGCTCGGCTCGCGCCCTCACGATTGCCAAGCAGCTCGGCTCGTCCCGCAGCCGCGTATAGACGGGCGCGTGGGGGTATCGCCGCGGACGCGCGGGTGCAATTTTTTTTACTTAAGACGATCGTGCCCCTGGCAGCGAAAGGGTATGGGTGAATCTCAGCCCTTAATGTGTTTAAGGGGGGTGTACCGAAGCAGAAGTGTACAAGTAATACAATCCCTCAAAAATACAAGTAATACAAGTTTTACAGAGATTTAATCTCTGCCACTTACAAAGCAAACACCGACCGATATCATGGTCATCATCCTTTAGTAGATTAACCAGTGATATTGAGTCCATCTCCAGAAGAGAAAGAGTTCTGCAGAACGAGAAAATTATATTTCCTGTGACATCTCGAAGTATTATCCCCGCTCCCGCACTTCCATCAGCCGACCAGGATCCATACATATTCAGTTTGGCTCAATTCTGAGGCGGAGCAATCCACTTACAAGCATTCTGATCCTTCTTCAGAGAAGTTTTTAGAGTTTCAATAGAAGTCAACACAGCAGGCCCGTTTCCTTTGATTAGATCGAAGATAAAATCCAATTTCATGCTCATCATAGAATTTAAGTAGCTTGACAGGAAACTTTTAGAAACTTCAAGGGGCAGGACTGGTTTGAAGTGGACTGCTTCATTCCTAACATGCCAACAACATCATAGTGTAAACAGTGGCATGCAACGTACATTTTCAGACAAAGGTTGCAACGCATGCAGCAGCCATTCTGGACCATTGTGATGTACATCTCCCAGATTTTGCAATGGCCAAATAGTACTCATAGAGCTCCACAAATTAACTGAATTTTGGCATCTACACAACGCATGGAAGGTGTGCTCCGGCTCTCTCTGGCAGATCGGACACAGATCTGATTCCTCCAAACATCTCTTCTTCTTATTAGGTCATGTTGGGAGTGAGTTAGTGGCCACACACTATGCAAAAAATTTAACAATCGGGGGTACATTTGTTTTCCATATAAAATCGCAACACCTCCTTGTACCATCAGGAGAAGAACTTGATGTTGATTCAGACGACCTAACAGACTATCAAAAGCAAACTTATAGGCCGATCATACCGAGAAAGATCCTAGACGCCCCGGACCCCAAGCAATAGTATCATCCTGCTGCCTTGGTGAAGCCCGAACTTTCAAGATCTCCTCAACGTCACAAGGGTAGACGTAGGTCTCTAGCAGATTTACCTTCCAATAACCATTAGGGTTTAACAAGTCAGAAACAAAACGGAACCTGCACACACCTTGCGGAGATATAGGTTTATATGAATGCGGCCTTGGTATCCAGCTGTCACGCCATATTTGAATGCTCCTCCCATTGCCAACTCTCCATATCAACCCCTTCATTGGAAATCTTGGTTTGTTCTCTCGATGATGGTTAGCTAACAATTATAGCAATTCTATTTTTTGTCAACCGATATTTTCATTGGTTAACTAGATAGAAAAATATATCAAATCATGAATATTGAAACAAATACTAGCAACAAAGACCAACTATACTTACCATGCTCACTGAAACAAGGGATGAACTGGAAAAGAAATTACATATACAGCAATCTTCAAACACTAGAAGATCTAAAATCCAACTAATAAAAAGACCTAAAATCATTTTAACTGGACACGGCTGATCTGGCGCGAGGGGAACAACTACTCGAGCATTGTATTCCAACGAACTGAATTTAGTCCAAGCATAAATGCCATGCTGTGGACCTAGTTACTGGATCCAACACGCCTATACCCCCACACGATGACCACCATGTCATTGCCGTAATTGCCACCGGCGAACAAGCTTACAATCACTTGGGATAAATTCAAATACTTTTAAATATTATTCATATATTTTAACCCCTAACTCCAATTTTGTCATGTAATTAATTAGAAAAATGTGTAGAATATGAATATATTGTTGTTTCACATATTGATAAATTTTTAAATGTTGTCATGTTGAAATAAAGGACGTGGACTTATTGGGGTCTTGAGTCATGGTTACTGTGTTAGGGGCATGTGGTATTTTTCTGTGCCGTTGCAACGCACAGTCTCTTTTACTAGTAAATTCTACTTCAGCCGTTCATAAATGTAAGTCCTTGTAGAGATTTCACAAACTACATACGGATGTATATAGACATATTTTAGAGTGTAGATTCACTCATTTTGATCCATATATAGTCCATAGTGAAACATCTAAAAAAATTATATTTAGAAACGGAGGGAGTATATCTCTACGAATGTTGGCTGTGGGTCGTCTTTATTTGTCCGAACGCACCGACCCTACAACCAAAGTTTGTGCCGCGCACGAGCTGGTCGGTAGTCTAGCTATAGTACACGTACTCTGTCATTGGATTGGACTCTGGTGGCAGCCAGCTAATTTCCATTCGGAGACCTGCGTACGTGTACATATACAATTCCGGAGTCACGATGGGTACTAGCTAGCGATTCAATTTAAACTATCCAAACTAATTTCATATGGAGACGTGCCTATCGTAGAGATATCCAAACTATCTTCGGCTACGCCAAACTCAAGCTGATCCAAAAACCCCAACGAAAACAAGCAGATGGACGACGTCGAGAGCCAGGCACCCCATGGAGACCAGGAGATCAAGGTCGCCAGACACTGCCCGTTTTGGCTCGTCATGGTGGTCGTGCTGGTCGTTGTCGGCACCGTGATGGCTTTAGGCGGTTTCCTCCAATACAGGTACTATGGTATCAATGCCCGTTACACCGTCGCGGTAGATTCTGTCTCCAGCACCGACCCCAAGATAGGCCTCTCGTTCAATCTCATCCTCGGCATCGCCTCCAAAAGTTACGGGTCAGAGGCGTGCATTAACCCTGGCGCATACATGGAGGTGACCTACCGGGGCGCCCACCTCGCCGCCAGTGCACCCGAAACACGACCGCTCTGCGCTAAGCCGCGGAAGGCGGTTGAGCAGCATGTCCTCGCAATGGCCACCACGGTTCCCGTAGGGAACGTGTTGGACGGTCTTGTGGCCGACATGAAGAGAGGGGTGGCAGTGTTCGACGTCACATTGCACCTACCAGTCGGATCTTATGGCAGGGCGAACGCATGGGTGCCAGGCTGCAAGGGTATGCGGGTCGGGCAGGGCGCTGTGACGTGTGAATCCCCCGACCAATAGTTGTCTGCTTAGCTAGAATAGTTGGTAGTTGATACAAGAATTTTGTTTTACCGTATACTTAGTCTGACTAGTATATATGGACGATCTAGTTATCAACTCATCGATCAGTATGTTGTCCAAAAAGTGTAAACCTCTTTGCTTTCTTTCTTGGAACAATCCGTTGCATGAAGTACATCTTCGACCGTGGTTAGCAGGGTTTGTAAGATCTATTTGCTCTCTTGTTTGTTCTATCGATCAGACGATTATCACAATTCTAGTTTTTGTCAAGCGATATTTTTATTGGTTATAACTAAATAGTAAAATACATCAAAGCATGTATATTGAAACAAATACTAGCAACAAAGACCTATGATATATACTTACCATACTCACTGAAACAATGGATGAACCGGAAAAAAGTTATGTATATGACAATGTTTAAATACTAGAAGACCTAAAATCCAACTAAAAAAGACCTAAAATCCTTTTAACTGGACACTGCTGATCTGGTGCGAGGGGAACAACAACTCGAGCATTGTATTCTGACCAACTGAATTTAGTCCAAGCATAAATGCCACGTGGTACAACTAGTACGGAGATCGTCGGTAGTGGCTCCAACGCGCCTATGCTCCCACAAGATGACCACCATGTCATCGATGTAATTGCTATCGGACAGCCTTACAGTCACTTCGAACATGCGTGTCGGGCTACGCACGTGCTAGTATGACGGCTCGTGGAGACAATGCGGAGGGTAAGGTTGAACGATGGGTCTAGAGCCGGTAGCCCAAGGTCTGTGGTAGGGTCCAGGCCGGAGATGGAATCGATCCCAAGTTCCCAATCGAGTGTGAACTGAGTGTGGCTCTTATGTTTAGGTTTTTTGTGGGGCAACCAACCAGGGTTCAAGTCTTAGACTTGGCATTGGTGGGTTTTTTTTGGACTTATTTCAGGCCTTCTGTGATGACTTCGTTAATCTCAAGATCATGTGTTGGCTCGGTATCTCGAAGGTGCTCATAGGTTATTGTGTGTGCGTGCATGTATAAGGATGAGTGTATGCTTATATGTATGAGCGTCTGCGTCTATACTGTGTTAAAAAAATATCTCAACCGAGTACTCTGGGTTCGTCTGGTTTGTTAGTTGCTACTTGCTAACTAAAATCGTATAACCGTAGGATTGCCTAAGTAGTACACAAGTCTCCGGCCAAAAAGATTTTATTTTCCGGGTGAACAGAGGAATTAGTTGACTAGTTAATATCCTTTCCTATAACAACACCATCTGCTATATAAATTCCAGCCCGAGACCCCAACTCAAACACAAACACAAACACAAACACAATCCATCGATCTAACAACAACGGCGAACGTCCATGGCTGCCACCGTCAACCGCGGCGGCGCTCCAGACTATGACAGCCCAGGCTTCATCTTATGCACACTATTGGCCGTTGCCGCTGCGATCCTACTCGTCGCCGGTATAGGCTGTTTGCTCTACTACGGGCCTGCCTATCCTTACTACTACGTCGCCATCGACTCCGCCTCGGGCCTCCTCGACGTCCGGGCGCCGGACCTCACCCTGAATCCGGAGTTCAACCTCACTGTCCGCATCACCTCGGCGAGCCCTGGTCAGGGCGTATGCATCGAGGCCGGCACGTACGTGGAGGTGTCCTACCGCTGCATCATGCTGGCCGCTAGCACCGCCACATCGGAGACTCTCTGCACCGAGCCGGCCAAGTCAAGGGAGGTGCCCTTCATCGCCAGGGGCGTCGGCGTGCGCGTGCCGGGGTACATGATCGACAACCTCGCCGGCGATGTGCGCAATGGGGTGCATGTGTTCGACGTGGCGATCAAACAGTCAGACGCCTTCTACGTCAATCGTAAGGTGAAGTCGTGCGGGGGCAGGCGGGTCGGCGGGCACACTGCCGCTGAGTTGGAGATCGCATGCGATGGGGTGTGGTTGTGCCCTGACCCGGACCACAGAAGGATCCCTTCGCTCAACTCGCCCACAAAACACGTCTCTGCTCAATCGATTCTTATGTAAATCAAGACCAAGGATGTCATGTCCTGAGTCCTGACTCCAAAGTCAAAATCCCTTTGCTCAAGATCAGCCGTCAAGATGCGTTACAGATTCACTAGAGTTAGATTAAATGGTGTTATACATATATTTGTAATTTCGGTTGTCAAGTGTGGGACGCGCCTCACATCTTTTGCTTAAACAAATCTAATTTTAATTTTAGTTACTCCTACTTAGCTTGTTTGATTCCTCGCATACGTTAGATTGATGCGCCACGTACTTTCTGTTTCAAAATGAGTGTCGTGGTTTTCATATAAATACGACATTTATTTTTGAACATAAGAGGTAGTTTTTAACAACACATGAGTTCTGGAACTATAGGAACAAGAAGATTCCCTGCGCGTTACTGCAGCACTTCATGTCTTTTATAAAAAGCTTTGAACAAACACTTTCCAATAAAAAAGAAGGAAAAAAAAGAAAGGGTTTTTATCACTTATGCCACTAGTTATGTCTCACTACCCAGTTTTGTCACTATAAGTTACGACTGCCAAAAAATGTCATCGTTATGTGAGATGCTTGCTCAAAATGCCATTAGATACTTTAAAATGTCATCGTTTCATTAGATGTTTGCTCGAAAATGTCATTACAAATTGTTATTGTCAGGTCAAACCCGTTGACCATGTTATATGAACAAAATACCCCTAGACCCACATGTCAGATCTATCTATCTCACAGTGGTAAGTGTGGACCTCACTTGTTAGCAGTAAGCAAGCGATCAATTTTAGAGAAAAATAAGAACGTTGTTGGGGGTCGAGTGGGACCCACACCTATCAGTGAGATAGAGGAAGATCTGACATGCTCCGTGGGTATTTTGGCCATTATAACATGGTAAACAGGCTTTGAGCTGAGAGTAACTAATGGTCTCTAGTGGCATTTTTTAGTATGTGTCTAATGCGTCAATGACATTACTGTAACGCCCTCGATGCGGCTATATCTCCCACGTGTCGAAGCACGACTTAAAGGCATAACCGCATTGAAAGCAATATCGCAAGTGAGGTAATCTTCACACAACCCGTGTAATACATAAGGGAAAGAGATACATAGTTGGCTTACAATCGCCACTTCACACAATTACATGAATAAAGCATTACATCATCCAGATACAATCAAAGGTCCGACTACGGAACCAAAATAAAAGAAGAACCCCAAATGCGACAAAGGTCCCCGATCGACCTCAACTGGGCTCCACTACTGAACAACTAGAACGAAACAACACAAAGGGCAAGATCTTCATCGAGCTCCTCCTTGAGCTTGGTTGCGTCACCTGCTCGGTAATATAGGCACCTGCAAACTGGTTTTGGAAGTATCTGGTGAGTCACGAGGACTCAGCAATCCCATTACCATGGGTATCAAGACTAGCAAAGCTTAATGGGAAAGGAAGGGGTAAAGTGGTGAGGTTGCAGCAGTGACTAAGCAAGTATGGTGGCTAACATACGCAAAGAAGAGCGAGAAGAGAACAAGCGGAACGGTCGTGAAGCTAGCAATGATCAAGAGGTGATCCTGAACACCTACTTACGTCAAACATAACCCAGAAACCGTGTTCACTTCCCGGACTCCGCCGAGAAGAGACCATCACGGCTACACACTCGGTTGATGCGTTTTAATTCGGATCTGGTGTCAAGTTATCTACAACCGGACATTAACAAATTCCCATCTGCCACATAACCGCGGGCACGGCTCTCAAAAGTTTATACCCTGCAGGGGTGTCCCAACTTAGCCCATGACAAGCTCTCGCAATCAACGAAGGAATAGACCTTCTCCCAGGAAGACCCGATCAGTCTCGGAATCCCGGTTTACAAGACATTTCGACAATGGTAAAACAAGACCAGCAAAGCCGCCCGATGCGCCGACAATTCCGATAGGAGCTGCACATATCTCGTTCTCAGGGCAACACCGGATGAGACATCCTACGAGTAAAACTAGACCTCGAGTTGCCCCGAGGGGGCCCCGCAGTCTACTCGGTTCGAACCAGCACTTAGACAAGCACTGGACCGGGGGGGCTAAAATAAAGATGACCCTCGGGTTGGCCGACCCAAGGGAAAGGGATAGGTGGTGGTGAGGCAAATGGTAAAACCAAGGTTGGGCCTTGCTGGACAAGTTTTATTCAAAGCGAACTGTCAGGGGGGTCCCATAAATCACCCGACCGCGTTAGGAACGCAAAATCCGGGAACATAACATCGGTATGACGGAAACTAGGGCGGCAAGAGTGGAACAAAACACCAGGCATAAGGCCGAGCCTTCCACCCTTTAGCAAATATATAGATGCATTAATAATATAAGAGATATTGTGATATCCCAACATAACCCTGTCCACCATGGAGCAATCTTCAACTTCACCTGCAACTAACAATGCTATAAGAGGGGCTGAGCAAAGCGGTAACATAGCCAAACAACGGTTTGCTAGGAATGGTGTCAAGGTTAGAGGTTCACGGCAATTTAGGAGGCTTGAAGGGCAAATGATAGGTAAGGCAGCATAGCGATAGAGCGAAGCAACTAGCATAGCAATGATAGTAGTGAGATCCAGGGTAGCGGTCATCTTGCCTGAAATCCCGCTAGGAAGAAGAACGAGTTCATGAAGAAGATGAACGGGCGTAGTCGAACGAATCCTCACAATCGCAACATTACCGGAACTAAGAAGCAACACCAGAAAGAAACAAACAACATGGTAAACACACAAGCATAAACATGGCATGATGCACAAACAAGTATGATGCATGTCCGGTTTAATGAAGCATGGCATGGCAAGGTGCAACAAACAACCCTACAAATTAAGTGGAGCTCAATATGCAACAAGTTGCATATTGACGAAACACCACAAGCAATTATTTAGTTTGATCTCGTTATAAGCTACTCAACAATATTAAATGTTGTTAAACATGGCAAGGGGTGAAGCATAATTGAACTACCTACCTAGGCAAATTTAAATGAGGCCGGAACAACAAACAACATTTCCGGAAAAACCTCATATGCAATTTATGAATTTGCTACTGTTCTGCCCTAAAACATATTTTAAAGTTGTTAAACAGGAAAATAAAGTGAACCATGTTAATCTAGGCATTTTTCCACCCCATTTGCATATAAGGAACATTTAAAATGGAGCTACGGTTATTTAGTTATGAATTAAAGCATTTTAGCATGGCATTTGAGCAAATTTAAACAAACAGCATTTTAAAAATTTTAAACATGGATGAAAATGGCATATTATTAAACTACACAAAATTCTAAGCATTTTACATGTTTAAAACATTTTAATCCGATGCACGGTTAATGAGTTATTATATGCATGATGTCTAGGGGGTTTTCTGCAAATCTGCTAAATCACTGGATAATTAGCAAAATCGTTGGACTGAAAAAAAAACAGAAGCGGGCCGAAACTGTCCGACCCAGCAGTGCTCAGGAGGGGGTGGGGGTTTTCTCACCATGGGCCAAGGCCCAGTTGAGGAAGAGGAGGCCGGGCAGGCCGGCTCGGCCTTGCAGACTGCTGCGGAACTTGATGCTCTCGAGGCCACCCGGCTGCGACGCGCTGCGGGCGCAGTCAACGCAGGCAGGGCCCGGTCGAGCGAGGCGCTCGCCACTGGAACTCGATGCAGGGAAGCAGGGGATGCAGCGACAGGTTCACGGAGATGCAGAAGACGGCGCCGGAGAGGAGGAAGGCGGGGATCAGCGCAGGGGAGGTCATCCATGGCGTCTGCCTCCTGTGAAGGTGAGAGAGAGAGATAGTGAGACAAGAGGGAGAAGGAGAGGAAAAAGGGAAGGGCGGAAGGGAGCAGAGGGGCGGCCTGGTGTTGGAGACGAGCGGGACGAGGGCCTCGGGCCAGGAGGCAGAGGCGCACGGGGCTGCTGCTGCTGGTCTCAGGCGCGAGGAGAAGCAGAGGAGACCGAGGGCGCTCCTGCGGGGACGGGGCTGCTCTGGTTGGCCGGGCTTGCGAAGCAGGGAGGAGCAGTGAGGAGCGCTGGTTGGTGAGGAGGGGATCTGGGAGGATCCCAAGGAAGAAGGGGACTAGCGGCGATGGGACAAGCTCCCGAGGAATAAGGGAATGTGGGTGGCGGCGGCTGCGGGATGTAATGGATGGATGGGGCAGCCTAGGTCTAGGGTTGGACAGATATTTATATCAGATGAATTTAGGTTAGGGGATATATGTCCCTACAATTTCGATCGGACGGTCGGGAAAAATAGACTAGGGAAGCTCAAATAAGAAAACGGTGATATTTTGTAGATGTTTGGGGATGATCCGAATCCAATGGTAATGACTGCCCGGGTCGGGTTCAGGGGATTTTTCGGACGCACGCAAGAGGGGTTTGACGAAACGCCATGGAGACAAAGGGTTTTGATGGGCTCAGAAAAGAGAGAGAAGAGAGCGGTCCAGTTGATCTGAGAGGAGTCAACAGGGACAAGGAAGAAGCGACAACTACGAGCGAATGCAAGTTTTATGAAAAACGATGCCGATGCAATGCGAATGATGCGATGATGAAATGCATGACATGAACAAAATGCAAAACGAAAGACAAAAACCCAACCACGGAGAAAATAATATATCGCATCTCCGGAAAAGGCAGGAGTTGGAGTTACGAATATGGAAAGCTACATCCGGGGCGTTACAACACTCCACCACTACGAGAGGATCTCGTCCCGAGATCTAGGATGGCACCGGAGGGAAAACGGAAGAGGAAGAGAAGAGGTAAAACTAAGTTTCTTCTTTGACCAATGAGTGAAACCAAAAAACCTTGAGAGGTTGAACAAATTGAAAGAAACAAAACAACGGAGATGACCAAGATTGCAAACAATTCGTTGGACAAGAGGAACAAGGAATATGATGAGAACCAAGAGGTTAAGTGATAAGATAGATATTGAAACCACTCCGGTTAAAACTAGATAGAGGAGGAATAAGATTGATATAATTTGGGCAGCACTCCGACTGTAAATGGAAGGAATTGAACATGAACTTGGCAAGATGAGAAGATACATGATGAAATCAACAACACACTACCTCCGGGATTGAAAGAATGGCACAAGGGGTAAGAAACATTACAAACCGCACTCCGGTTGAGAAGGGAGGCAAAACTTGATAAGATGAGAGAACTCTAATGAAACACGACACTCCGGCTAAACGGATAAGCAAGGAAAATTACATGATATTTACAAAATGAGATGATGGGTCGAAGAGAGTAACATCACAATGCCTCTGGAACAAAAGAATAGAAGATAGATCACTGGAATAACAGAATGTAGGAGAAAATGCAAACTTCTGCCACAAATGGGCTCGGAAAGCACCCTTCCAAGAAGGTTATAACGGAGTTGTTGGAAAATCAACAAAAAGAAGCACAAGCTTGTTGTGGGCTTATGGAAAACATCTCGAGACTATCAGGTGACAACCGACCACTAAAGGAAACAAATAATATAATTGATAACACCGACGAGATGAAAAATTTCTTCCACCAAGATGATAGAGAGATAACTTGGAACATAGATATGCACCACAAATAGCAACATTCCTTCGGGAAGGCTTTAGGTGAAATCTATATCAAGATACTCCAACGAAGAGATTGGTGGATTTAAAATACCTCATTCTTGACAACATATGAATCACGAAACATGAAAGGAAATTGTCAAGAATGATATAACACCATCTCAAAAGATAAGGTAGGAGAATTGCACTTTGAAATGCAAGAAGAAGAATATTTGAACGCCTCAAAACAAAACATGTGTTGAGCATCATGTTTATTTTAGAGTATAGCTTGGCGGATCATAACTCCAAGAAAAATCTTGAAGAACAAACTCCAAAGGAAACAATTAATCACTTGGATGAAACAATAATAAGAATTACGTTATGCCTATCCTTCACCAATTTAAATTGATGACAAGCAACGGATTTGGCATACTACTTATTCTCGTGGAAAGGATTAAGAGAGATATAGCGCAAACTTGAGAAGGTATTGATGGAACCACCGGTGGGATTTGGAAACAACGAATGAATTAATATGATAACGAAGGAAGTGAAATCTTGAACGAACCACCGTAAGAATTGAAAATGAACGTAGCAAAGGCACAATTCACCGGGAAGAATTGGAAAACGAATGAAGATATTTGAGGGGATTTAGATACATGAGAACGAAGAGAACATGAACTGATTAGAGGATATTTGAACGATGCACCGGAAGAATTTGAGAACGAGAGCTGATAGCTGAGAATGAATGATTCTGAGATGATTGGCTCCGGAGAATGAAACTGAAAAGACTCCTAAAATGCTCCGGATGGGTGAAAAAGATTCTCACAATCGAAAACAATTATGAGAGGATGGCAACAAGCTAGGACCATGAATATTCAAGAGAATGGACCAAGATTTAAGAGAAATCCTTCTTCGGTCTTCAAATGATGAGAATGACAACGAGAAACCCCACCATGAATTGTTGAGATACTCCGGGAGAATGAAAAAAAACAAGGTTGTTGAGCGAACAATGAAAAATAATTTAAAAGATCTTGGAGAAGGAATGTGACTGATGAAAATTCATTCTTACATCAAACTTGGAAAAGAATTTGGGATAGCTCCGGAATAATTAGAAGAGTCAGGTAAGATCCTGGGAAAAGACCTGTGGGTTAGGGCCCACTCAAAAGAACACCGTTGAAAAGATTTAAAAGAGATGTTGCACCGGTTGAATTAAATGACTTGAATGAGATACCAATCTCGAAAGAGCTTGAACGAATGCAGAGTGGAAACACGAATCTTCGAGATATCTTGAGCACTCCGGAATAACAAATAGCGAGAAGTAGAATGATTAATAGATACACCGGCATAAGAAAGCACTTGAAATGAGAAAAAAAATATGATCAACACCGAAAGCTTGAGTTAAATCCACCGGAGAAGAATACGAGAATTAAGAATGATGAACTAGTAGAACATCTTCTTGAGAACCACCAGGTAAGAACATTGACGGAAAAGAATGGAGAAACTTCACAAAAATAAAAGGATACTTGGTAAAGAAATCTTAGTCCTTGAGGAAAAAGGGTGGGTGGGCGGGAAAAAACAAAGGCAACTTGGAGACGCATGAAACAAACACCGTTGAGAAGAAATGATAATTGGTCTTGCTGATGTTGAAGTGATCGGATCCACTTGAAGAGAAACACGCTGGTTGAAAAAGGATTGACATGACAATCTCGATTGTCGAGAAGGATTGGTATTCACATCGGAGTATGAGAACACCATTTCGGAAAGGTATGGAATCAACACTTGACATTGAAGCAACTCGAATACCAAAACTCAAAACAAAAACAAAGGACTGGCTTGCAGAATAAGCCGAAACAAACATATGATAGAAATTTCGTCCGAAGTTTTCGTGGTGGGGCCTACACGGGCTCGATCATACAGTACCATCATGTACAAGGTAGTGCACATGACATACGAAGCGTCCCCGAGTCGGCATAGCCAAGGACTCTTTAAGACACCACGAGACCACTGTAAAACCAACCGTGAATAGGCGGACCACTAGACGTTGAACCCCAATTTCATATCATACATCCGTCGGAAAGATATCCTAAGAGCTACTTGAATTCCCACCTATGAAACTCCCGAAATTTTCCGGTTATGCAATCAGGTGTTGGGGATACAGGGGAAGTATAATATCTCACCCAAAACTAGCAAATCCTACATCCAGCTGTATCCATCCTTCAACACATAACCAAGAAACCTTCGGAAATCGTCTACCTCAACCTTCAAAAAGCATCCGTTATACAAGTTATGGCAATACTCCCGTACTCACCTCAGTACTGGGTTATCGGGGTTATCTCACCAACAACTGCATAAAAGAGATTTTCGATGTCGGCGTACTAAACTCAGGTATTCCAGAACTGCAACGATAAAATTATGATGACAACACCTCAGAGCTCTACTCCCCGGGACACTTCCACTAAACCCCTGACAGGAGGCACCAAGACAATGTTCTCATCATAAAACCATCGGAACGATTCCAAGATACCCGCGTGATCCTAAAAAAAAAATTAGTGAAATTTGAGAAGAGAAGAGTCAAAACTCTACGTCAGGATGCCTTACCAGAGCGATGAAGAGACTGAGGAGTAAAAAGAATTCCTAACTCTCCGATATATATAATCCTAAATGACTCAAAATATTTTTCTAGACACAACTTGGCCGCTAAAAACGATCAAGCAGTGGGGCTCCTAAGATCGGGGAAGGCTCTGATTACCAACTTGTAACGCCCTCGATGCGGCTATATCTCCCACGTGTCGAAGCACGACTTAGAGGCATAACCGCATTGAAAGCAATGTCGCAAGTGAGGTAATCTTCACACAACCCGTGTAATACATAAGGGAAAGAGATACATAGTTGGCTTACAATCGCCACTTCACACAATTACATGAATAAAGCATTACATCATCCAGATACAATCAAAGGTCCGACTACGGAACCAAAATAAAAGAAGAACCCCAAATGCGACAAAGGTCCCCGATCGACCCCAACTGGGCTCCACTACTGAACAACTAGAACGAAACAACACAAAGGGCAAGATCTTCATCGAGCTCCTCCTTGAGCTTGGTTGCGTCACCTGCTCGGTAATATAGGCACCTGCAAACTGGTTTTGGAAGTATATGGTGAGTCATGAGGACTCAGCAATCCCATTACCATGGGTATCAAGACTAGCAAAGCTTAATGGGAAAGGAAGGGGTAAAGTGGTGAGGTTGCAGCAGCGACTAAGCAAGTATGGTGGCTAACATACGCAAAGAAGAGCGAGAAGAGAACAAGCGGAACGGTCGTGAAGCTAGCAATGATCAAGAGGTGATCCTGAACACCTACTTACGTCAAACATAACCCAGAAACCGTGTTCACTTCCCGGACTCCGCCGAGAAGAGACCATCACGGCTACACACTCGGTTGATGCGTTTTAATTCGGATCTGGTGTCAAGTTATCTACAACCGGACATTAACAAATTCCCATCTGCCACATAACCGCGGGCACGGCTCTCGAAAGTTTATACCCTGCAGGGGTGTCCCAACTTAGCCCATGACAAGCTCTCGCGATCAACGAAGGAATAGACCTTCTCCCAGGAAGACCCGATCAGTCTCGGAATCCCGGTTTACAAGACATTTCGACAATGGTAAAACAAGACCAGCAAAGCCGCCCGATGCGCCGACAATCCCGATAGGAGCTGCACATATCTCGTTCTCAGGGCAACACCGAATGAGACATCCTACGAGTAAAACCAGACCTCGAGTTGCCCCGAGGGGGCCCCGCAGTCTACTCGGTTCGAACCAGCACTTAGACAAGCACTGGCCCGGGGGGGCTAAAATAAAGATGACCCTCGGGTTGGCCGACCCAAGGGAAAGGGATAGGTGGTGGTGAGGCAAATGGTAAAACCAAGGTTGGGCCTTGCTGGACAAGTTTCATTCAAAGCGAACTGTCAGGGGGGTCCCATAAATCACCCGACCGCGTTAGGAACGCAAAATCCGGGAACATAACACCGGTATGACGGAAACTAGGGCGGCAAGAGTGGAACAAAACACGAGGCATAAGGCCGAGCCATCCACCCTTTACCAAATATATAGATGCATTAATAATATAAGAGATATTGTGATATCCCAACATAACCCTATCCACCATGGAGCAATCTTCAACTTCACCTGCAACTAACAACGCTATAAGAGGGGCTGAGCAAAGCGGTAACATAGCCAAACAACGGTTTGCTAGGAATGGTGTCAAGGTTAGAGGTTCATGGCAATTTAGGAGGCTTGAAGGGCAAATGATAGGTAAGGCAGCATAGCGATAGAGCGAAGCAACTAGCATAGCAATGATAGTAGTGAGATCCAGGGTAGCGGTCATCTTGCCTGAAATCCCGCTAGGAAGAAGAACGAGTCCATGAAGAAGATGAACGGGCGTAGTCGAACGAATCCTCACAATCGCAACATTACCGGAACTAGGAAAGCAACACCGGAAAGAAACAAACAACATGGTAAATACACAAGCATAAACATGGCATGATGCACAAACAAGTATGATGCATGTCCGGTTTAATGAAGCATGGCATGGCAAGGTGTAACAAACAACCCTACAAATTAAGTGGGGCTCAATATGCAACGAGTTGCATATTGACGAAACACCACAAGCAATTATAGTTTGATCTCGTTATAAGCTACTCAACAATATTAAATGTTGTTAAACATGGCAAGGGGTGAAGCATAATTGAACTACCTACCTAGGCAAATTTAAATGAGGCCGGAACAACAAACAACATTTCCGGAAAAACCTCATATGCAATTTATGAATTTGCTACTGTTCTGCCCTAAAACATATTTTAAAGTTGTTAAACAGGAAAATAAAGTGGACCATGTTAATCTAGGCATTTTTCCACCCCATTTGCATTAAATAAAGGAACATTTAAAATGGAGCTACGGTTATTTAGTTATGAATTAAAGCATTTTAGCATGGCATTTGAGCAAATTTAAACAAACAGCATTTTAAACATTTTAAACATGGATGAAAATGGCATATTATTAAACTACACAAAATTCTAAGCATTTTACATGTTTAAAACATTTTAATCCGATGCACGGTTAATGAGTTATTATATGCATGATGTCTAGGGGGTTTTCTGCAAATCTGCTAAATCACTGGATAATTAGCAAAATCGCAGGACTGAAACAAAACAGAAGCGGGCCGAAACTGTCTGACCCAGCAGTGCTCAGGAGGGGGTGGGGGTTTTCTCACCATGGGCCAAGGCCCAGTTGAGGAAGAGGAGGCCGGGCAGGCCGGCTCGGCCTTGCGGGCTGCTGCGGAACTTGGTGCTCTCGAGGCCACCCGGCTGCGACGCGCTGCGGGCGCAGTCAACGCAAGCAGGGCCCGGTCGAGCGAGGCGCTCGCCGCTGGAACTCGATGCAGGGAAGCAGGGGATGCAGCGACAGGTTCACGGAGATGCAGAAGACGGCGCCGGAGAGGAGGAAGGCGGGGATCAGCGCAGGGGAGGTCGTCCATGGCGTCTGCCTCCTGTGAAGGTGAGAGAGAGAGATAGTGAGACAAGAGGGAGAAGGAGAGGAAAAAGGGAAGGGCGAAGGGGAGCAGAGGGGCAGCCTGGTGTTGGAGACGAGCGGGACGAGGGCCGAGGGCCAGGAGGCAGAGGCGCACGGGGCTGCTGCTGCTGGTCTCAGGCGCGAGGAGAAGCAGAGGAGACCGAGCGTGCTCCTGCGGGGACGGGGCTACTCTGGTTGGCCGGGCTTGCGAAGCAGGGAGGAGCAGTGAGGAGCGCTGGTTGGTGAGGAGGGGATCTGGGAGGATCCCAAGGAAGAAGGGGACTAGCGGTGATGGGACAAGCTCCCGAGGAATAAGGGAATGTGGGTGGCGGCGGCTGCGGGATGTAATGGATGGATGGGGCAGCCTAGGTCTAGGGTTGGACAGATATTTATATCAGATGAATTTAGGTTAGGGGATATCTGTCCCTACAATTTCGATCGGACGGTCGGGAAAAATAGACTAGGGAAGCTCAAATAAGAAAACGGTGATATTTTGTAGATGTTTGGGGATGATCCGAATCCAATGGTAATGACTGCCCGGGTCGGGTTCAGGGGAGTTTTCGGACGCACGCAAGAGGGGTTTGACGAAACGCCATGGAGACAAAGGGTTTTGATGGGCTCAGAAAAGAGAGAGAAGAGAGATGTCCGGTTGATCTGAGAGGAGTCAACAGGGACAAGGAAGAAGCGACAACTACGAGCGAATGCAAGTTTTATGAAAAATGATGCCGATGCAATGCGAATGATGCGATGATGAAATGCATGACATGAACAAAATGCAAAACGAAAGACAAAAACCCAACCACGGAGAAAATAATATATCGCATCTCCGGAAAAGGCAGGAGTTGGAGTTACGAATATGGAAAGCTACATCCGGGGCGTTACAATTACCTAATGGCAAAATTAAGTAGTGGGACGCAATGGATAGCATATATGATAAAAAACCCCAAAAAAAAGTGGCATTGACTGGAAGTAAAGTTCGCTACATTCTTACAAAGAATTAGTATCTCGGCCTGTGATAGCTAATTGGTTACTTCACTAGTAGAAAACAGGGCTATCGTTCGAGCCTAGCCAGCCCATGAACCGGGACTCATGGGGGGTATTAGACCCGGTTCGTGAGCCAGGGGGCTGGCCGGGGCCTCGTGGGCATTGGTCCCGGTTCGTGTGGAACCATTTTTGTCCCGGTTCAAGCCACGAACCGGGGCCAATGGTCCTCGCTCCTGGCCCACAACTATTGGTCCCGGTTCATGCTGAATATCCATCAATAATAACATTGGCTTGGATTTGAGAAAGTAAGGAATTCAGGATTAGGGAATTAAGATAAACCATGGATTATGAAACCCTATGTACCTTGCCAACGTGAACATGATATAGCAGTCCAGCTTACAAAATGATGAGTTCCAACATGCTTTCAGCAGCGAGTGATGGCTCGATCTGGTTAATAGCATTGAAGGACATGAGTAAACTAATGAGAAGTTGTCTGCTCAGTTTGGTGGAGGAAAACAAAAGGGTTATTTTAAGGGAACAACAAACACATGAAACTAGTAACTGACCATTAGGTGCAGCTCAAGACAAAACGGACAGTTGATGAATAGTTTACTACACGTCTACGCATGTGCAGTTTTATGGAAGTTGTGCACCTGAATATGAGCAAACAATGATTAATGTAGAAAAAAGGTACAGCTGAAAACTCTGAAATAGAACCTGGATGAAATATGTTCTTTTTTGCACTATGTGCATGGTAGTATGGGATGAGGATTTTGGGGACACAAGTGTTGGGGCACTCAGGTCCATGGTGTCGGCTTTTTATTTTGGCTTCTGTTTTTCAAAGTTCTATATTTCTTAAACAAAAAAATTCAAATTAAGTTATGTTTTCATATTCCTGTGTCTCGTGACCAACCCTTTCAAATAAGATTGAATTTTAATATATTTTGATGACTTTTAAAAAATGTGTTAAGTTTCAATATTGAGACTTAGTACGTGAGCGATAAAAATCAATTATTTTGTGTCTATGACGGACAGAAAACGTTGCTTAAAATTATATCTTTGAAACTGGTTGAAACATTGCAGTTTTAGATGCAAAAATTATAAGTTTCATCACTGAAACTTAAAACTTATTGTGCCCTCATGCGGGATCCAGCTATTGCGCGAATCGCAAGGCAAATCAAGGGGTGCACGGTAACAACAGAAGGGATGTGGACTCCCTAATTATCCTCACCCCACGGGAGATTTGGCTAGAGAGGAACAGACGTGTGTTCGACAAGGCAGTGATGATTCCCACACTTGTAATCGGTAGGATTAAGGCAAACTTCGAGAGGTTGAGAAAAGCGAGAGAGATAGCATGTGCACGTGAGTCTTTCAGCCATTATTGCGTGTGATCAGAACCATTGTGGGTAACAACACCCCTCCATCTTAATACATAAAACACAAAAAACTCATAAAACATGCAAAACACTTGCAGTGTTCTTGAATATGAAGTTAATTTATTCGATTGGAGATATAGAAGACCCTAAAAGGTGTATGTTCCCTTCACCGACCTACCGACAACTCTGATTGACTCAGCCTTGACCATCTCCATCATTGATTCGCATTAGCTCCTAATCACATGCTACCTCAGTATCTTCATCTCCATCGGCCACGAGCTCATCAATCATGCACTATTTAGGGCTACTATTTCCGGTCATCGTCCTCGGACTACCTGGGACAAACAAACCGGCAATGGAATTAAATATTAGCATCACCAGAATTTAATAATGTACATTTTTTTATGAACCTAGTGCATGTGAGTATTTTAATAATGAGTAACACCTGGTTTATACTAAAATGTTTTAACATTTTAATTATATAATAACAGTGATGTAATGATTTTATTGTCTGATTTTACCATTTACAGTGGAAAATACACTTGCATTAAATTTATAACATATATAAAAAGGAAGTAAAAATATTGTTTAATGTCTGAGACACCTTTTTTTTTACAATTTTAGGTTAATAATCATAACGTGAGAACTTAGCCCTAGCTCTTGATCCATTTTTTGTAATGTTATATTTTTCTTTGTATCTACTAATATTTACCAACCTCAATTGTGTGATAAATTTAGAATAGGGATTTGTCATATCGATATTAATTGGTTGGAGGTTCAACCAAAAGTTATTGAAGATCAACGAAAAAAATCGCAGGCCTTTATAATTAATTGTGCCGGTTAGATGAATGTCAAATATATACATGTGTTCACATTTATTTTACTTTCCTAAATATCATGGTAGAGAGCTCTATGACTAGTAGAGATTTCTATCACGCGTCTTTATCTATGTTATTTAAGGGCAATAGACGATATATCACCAATGGGATTGCCCTCGAACCACCACGTCGCTCCGGATAGATTTTTCATGACCAACTTCTTTTTTTTTATTTTTTTCCAAGACAAACTCAGAAGTTTTATTACGTCATCACAATGTTTACGAGGACAAAGAGAATATTTCTAAATTGACCTAACCAAATATTGTCAGCCAACCCCCATAGTAAGACCATGCTTTTGTGAGATTGTGAGCCTCAATATTTGAGTTTGTAAACTTGTGACTAAAAATACATGAAAGAAAACTGATGAATTTCCCCAATTTCACTAACCACTGCTCAATGGCTATAATGTCTTCCTCTAGGGCCATCGCCTTCCTGGTTGCTAGAACCTCGAGGATAGCATGATCATCAACGTGCGGGGAAAACACAGTTGACATGCCCAAAAAAGTACCACCATGGTTAAGGAAAATGACTCCCACAACTCCGAATCCACCATTCCTCAACACTGTTGCATCAATATTTATCTTCACGTGGTCCGCCGGAGGAAGGATCCATTGACTTGTTCTAGATACTAGGGCTGGCGGTCTAGACGTCGCATGCTTTTGCAAAATTTGTATATCTGACGGGAATGATAACACAAAGCTATCACATGAACACGTCATTGTGTACCCTCGGCGTCGAGCGCGATACGCAAGACACGTCGTCGAAGGAGGCTCAGCGGAAGCGCGATACGCAAGACAATCCAGCGAGCGTTTTTGAAGACCCGAAACCCAACATGGTCGGGAGAGATCCCGTCTGGACGCACGTTGGTGATGGGTTGTCCTGGGTCGGATCACCCGCCCCTAGGACTTCGTAGATTGAAGCTCTCCGAAGCAAAGAACACCAATGAACGAGAAGCAGAAAAGTAGGGTAGGAGATGAAAGTTTGTAGATCGGTTTTGCGATTGTGTGTTGTCCAATCGGCCGTCGCCTCTCATCTATTTATGAGGCGGCTGGACTTCCCGTACAAGAAAAGGACTCCAAATCACGTCCAAATCTTTCCAAAATTAACCGAACTCAGATTTAGGTAAGTCTGGGACATTAGTTCGGTTTCTGACTCTCACAGGCCACAAACTACCTCAGATGAAGATTCGCCCAAAAGCAAATTTAATCGTTTTGATGAGACGAACAACTTTCATGTTGAACTTTTTTCGATCCGAGGCCATCTTCAGGGCCAAATTCCTCGCGCAAAACAGACTATTACTCGCGCTACCCATCATACACCGTGTCTGATGGGGCGCGCCACTTTTGCCCCGTGACAGGGCTGCACTTTGGTGGCTGTAACTTTTACGTACAATCTCGGATTGAGGCGATTTTTATATCCAAATCGACCGTTTCGATGAGACGAAGACAATTTCTGTACAAAGTTTTCTCATTTGAGGCCGTCTTGGAGTCTTAATTGGCCGAATAATACTCTGGACACCAAATCTTAGTACTTTGAGCATAGTTTCGGCCTCGAGATGAGATCGGATGGCGATGGCCCAAACTTCAAAGGTGTTCACGTAAAAATATGGAACTTTTTCACGTGGATTATTTCTTCATTTGAAGTCATCTTAATTAAGTTGTTGACCTTGCCAAAATCTGGTGTCAACAGGTAGATAAGTGCCTCTGGAAAATATCCCCGTGAATGTCCGTTTTGGGGGTTTGCATTGGAGATGCCCTAAGAAATCCCCATTGCATAGCACGCCCTTGAGGTAAAGTTTAATTGACAACATTACATTTAACATTGTATATAGAACTAGTTTATACTGATCATTTTAACTTCTATAATTATATATTCCATTTATGTACTTTGTGACTAGTATAATATATATACTTAATTAAAAATCAACCATATAATACTAATATGACTTTAAGAAATAATGAGCCCGTTATACTGTTTTAATGTTAATGGTGGAAAATTCACTTGCATTAATAAATATAAAACATATATTCAAAAGTAATTGTTCCATGTCTGAGAAAACACATCTATTTTGTTTTTACAATAATGAGTCAACAATAGTAAGTCGAGCACTTAGCACTGATAGAGATCCCTACTCCCAGTAGAGATTTATAGAATGCACTTTTATCTGTCTTAGGTGCAATAGACGATATAGTTAGCAGCGGAGTTAAATTGAACCTTCTAGAACACATAAGATATATCACCAATGGGTTCGGCCTCGAATTGTTGCATTGCTCACCTCATGAGTTTTTTCATGACCAAATATATTTTTCTTTTTTAAGAGTATGCCAAAGGCATACCGTATTTTTATAGAAGAGAGAAATAATGTTTATAAGAGTCCGTGCAAGACAAGAGTGCCTACACGGGAGCTCCGAAAATACAAAACCTACTCTCTCACAAATATAGCTAGTCCCTCGACTCCTACTCCCGCCATCTTCCAAAGTTTGATCTCCTCCTGGATTTGTTGCACTAGGCTTGGGCCCGATCTAACATGATCATTCCGATTGAACACTCTTGCATTCCTTTGCTTCCACAAGTGCCACGCGGTTGCGATGACGAAGGAGTCGAACCCTCTTTTGACCTTGCCTTGGAAGGGCTCTCGTGTCTTCTCCCACCACTCCATAAAAGTGTCCTCAAGATTTGGAATTTGTACGTTGACTTGTAAGAACTCGAAGCAGCTACTCCATACTTGCCTCGCATAAACGCACCAAGCTAGAATGTGATCAACTGTGTCCACTTCTTGACAGCATGTGTAGCATGCCGATGTTGTCTCTTGGAGCCCGTGTCTCGCTCTTCGGTCCGATGTCCAAAGCCGATACTGGGAGGCCAGCCAAGCGAAGATTTTGCACTTGAGGGGCGCCCAGCTGCTCCAGATGCAATTAGCAGCGGCAAAACGGGTCATGCCCTGGCACAACATCTTGTAAGTGGACTTTGCGGTATAGGTTGCCGCCGCATTGCAAGGCCAACTGAAAGCATCGGCCTTCGACTCATTCTTGGCTACCGTAGCCACTGCCTACTGCAGATGGATGAGCTGTAAATGCACAGTAAAGGAGAGGTCACCCGTGATGTCATGAACCCATGCGCTGATACGTCTCCAACGTATCTATAATTTTTGATTGTTCCATGCTATTATATTACCCGTTTTGGATGTTTATGGGCTTTACTTTACACTTTTATATCATTTTTGGACTAACCTACTAACTGGAGGCCTAGCCCGAATTGCTGGTTTTTTTTGCCTATTTCAGTGTTTCGAAGAAAAGGAATATCAGACGGAGTCCAAACGGAATGAAACCTTTGGGAGCGAACTTTTTGGAACAAACGCAATCCAGGAGACTTGGAGTGGGCGTCAAGAAGCAGCCGAGGCGGCCACGAGGGTGCAAGGCGCGCCCCCCACCCTCGTGGGCCCCTCGTGGCTCCACCGACCTACTTCTTCCTCCTATATATATCTATGTACCCCGAAAACATCCAGGAGCACCACGAAAACCTATTTCCACCGCCGCAACCTTCTGTATCCGCGAGATCCCATCTTGGAGCCTTCGCCGGCGCTTCGCGGGAGGGGGAATCGATCACGGAGGGCTTCTACATCAACACCATAGCCTCTCTGATGAGTTGTGAGTAGTTTACCACAGACCTTCAGGTCCATAGTTATTAGCTAGATGGCTTCTTCTCTCTCTTTGAATCTCAATACAAAGTTCTCCTTGATCTTCTTGGAGATCTATTTGATGTAACTCTTTTTGCGGTGTGTTTGTCGAGATCCGGCGAATTGTGGGTTTATGATCAAGTTTATCTATGAGAAATATTGAATCTCCTCTGAATTCTTTTATGTATGATTGGTTATCTTTGCAAGTCTCTTTGAATTATCAGTTTGGTTTGGCCTACTAGATTGATCTTTCTTGCAACGGGAGAAGTGTTGAGCTTTGGGTTCAATCTTGCGGTGTCCTTTCCGGGGCAGCAAGGCAAGTATTGTATTGTTGCCATCGAGGGTAAAAAGATGGGGTTTATATCATATTGTTTGAGTTTATCCCTCTACATCATGTCATCTTGCCTAATGCGTTACTCTGTTCTTATGAACTTAATACTGTAGATGCATGCTGGATAGCGGTCGATGTGTGGAGTAATAGTAGTAGATGCAGGCAGGAGTCGGTCTACTTGTTGCGGACGTGATGCCTATATACATGATCATGCCTAGATAATCTCGTAACTATGCACTTTTCTATCAATTGCTCGACAGTAATTTGTTCACCCATCATAATACTTATGCTATCTTGAGAGAAGCCACTAGTGAAACCTATGGCCCCCGGGTCTATCTTTTATCATATAAGTTTTCGATCTACTTTATTTTGCAATCTTTACTTTCCAATCTATATCATAAAAATATCAAAATATTTATCTTATCTTATTATCTCTATCAGATCTCACTTCGCAAGTTACCGTGAAGGGATTGACAACCCCTTTATCGCGTTGGTTGTGAGGTTCTTGTTTGTTTGGGTAGGTACGAGGGACTTGTGAGGAGCCTCCTACTGGATTGATACCTTGGTTCTCAAAAACTGAGGGAAATACTTACGTTACTTTGCTGCATCACCCTTTCCTCTTCAAGGGAAAACCAACGCAGTGCTCAAGAGGTAGCATGCGCCCTCAAGCAGAGCCTCCTGGACAGTTCTCTTGCCCTTGACGTGTTTGTCGACCATTCCGGCAATCAGGGGGCGATATACTTGGTCGTGAAGCCGTGTATCCATCTATCCATCCAGAACATAACCTTGCTACCCTCTCCAACTTTGATGAGCACCATGCTATCAAAAACTGCCTTTGCCTCCTTGTCCACCATGAGGTGTAACCCTTGCCAAGGGCGGGTGGGGTCTGTCCTTCTTAGCCATTCCGACCGAACACTCATGGCCAGGCCTTGGATCTTCAGGTCCTTGACTCCCAGACCGCCAAAACATATAGGCCAGCAAATGGTGTGCCATGCCATCAAGCACTGCCCTCCATTGATGGTCTCTTTCCCAGCCCAGAAAAAAGTTCTCATCCATTTGTCCACCTCTTCGAACACCCATTGCAGCGCGTTCATGACGAGCAGATGGTGAATAGGCCTCACCGTTATTACACTTTTAACTAGCACAAGTCTTCCCGGTCTTTGAATTAGGTCGTGCTGCTAAACCGTAATGAAGTGTTTGACCTGATCTAGCATGGATTGCCATTGCACTTTGGTGAGCTTGTGAATGCTTAGTTGCAGGCCTAGGTATTTGCACGGGAACTCTCCCATTTGGCAGCTGAAGAACTGTTGCATCCTCTCTGCATCTCCTTGCTATCCTTGGATTAAGGTAGCAGAAGTTTTGCGATAGTTCACGCGAAGACCCGAA
Source organism: Triticum dicoccoides (assembly GCF_002162155.2). Classification (NCBI taxonomy): domain Eukaryota; kingdom Viridiplantae; phylum Streptophyta; class Magnoliopsida; order Poales; family Poaceae; genus Triticum; species Triticum dicoccoides. The sequence goes on from NC_041391.1 coordinate 713,425,683, forward strand.
GCATGACCGAAAGCTTGGAGCACCTCTCTTGTGCAGGAAAGATCCTGCTCTATGGGACGCACAGAAAGTGCTACATCATCGGCAAGTAGAGAGAGCCTTTGATTAGCCAGGACGACGTTGAATGAGGACAGGACACCAACTGTGGATGCTCTACATATCAAAGCCGAGAGGGCATCCATCGCAATGACAAAGAGCACCGGGGAGCTGGGATCTCCTGACGCAATCCGCGCGCGTGATCAAACCTCTTCCCTTGATTTCCATTAACAATGACTCGAGTAGATCAAGTTGGAGAAGCAACAAGCGGCGATCAAATGGGAACTCGAGAAGGCCAAGACATTTGGTGACATTGAGCTTGAGAAGGAGAGGTTGCAACTTGCACGGGACGCGGAGGATGCGAGGATCATGTTGGCGGACAAAACCCGCTTGGATGAGCACGCAAAGAAGTGGCTTGCGGACAAGAGGAAGGTGATCAATGACTGTAGGGAGTAAGAGGCGGCGTGGGCAGCTGTGGCCAGGATGTAGGCGGAGGAGGCAGCCCGGATGCAGGCGGAGCAGGCAGCCTGGATGCAGGTGGAGAAGGACGAGCAGGACACATTCCGTTCGGAGCAGGCGCCCAGCCAGTGATCCGAAGCCATCCGTCACGCTCGGGCACTAATTTCATTTTGGCTTGTCCAGTTTGTTGAACTATGATTTATTTATTTATTTCGAAAAGGGGGACTTCCCGGCCTCTGCATCAGAACGATGCATACGGCCACATTTATTGATAAATTGTTGAACTATGATTTGCTTTCCTTTGTTTTGAATTGTTGAATTTGGACAATTTGTATCGTATGATCGACGTGCACGGGTTGCATAGATTTGAAGATCCGAATTTGAAGTATGTGAATGTGGGGCGCAACATATGAGGAGCCGGCGGGCATGCCCGGACGCGCTCACGGATGTATAGGGGGGCCGATTTGTCAAGTCCGGCTGTAGATGCCCTGAGATGATATAGCGACATGATCTGGGTGGCGAGGGTGTCGACGTACGTAGTCTTTGAGAAGGTCCAGAACGCATTGCTGCGCGGGGCACAGCACCCCTGGTGAACCGCTGGCGACTCACTTAACCCTGGCTCGATTTCGATCCCCTAGTACTCTCTTTTTTCTGATATATAAATTCGATATATCTACTAAAGTCGGCTGTGGTTGTCCTTATTGGTCCGACGCACGAGCAGGTTGGTAGTCTAGCTAGTAAAAAAATTTTAGGGGCGTCTAGCAAATATTCTGTGAATGGACTCTGGTGGCAGAGAGATAGTTTCCTTTGGGAGACCTGCGTACGCACGTACTAATTGGGTACATATACAATTCTGGGTTCCCAAAGGATAGTCGCTAGCGATACAATTAAAACTAATCCAAACTAGTTTCCGAACTAATAATGATTTACTCCAATTTAAACTAATCCAAACTAATTTGCTTCCCAAGACGTATCCTTTTCTCCATATATAGTAGAAACCTCTTCTGCGGCTACGCCAAACTCAAATTGATCGAAAACCCCAACGATAACCGCAGGTACAAGCAGATGGATGACGCCGAGAGCCAGACACCCCATGGAGATCGGGAGATCAAGGCCGCCAGACACTGCCCATGTTGGCTCATCATGGTGGTCGCGATGGTCGTCGGTACCTTCATCACCGCAGCCGTTTTCATCCTCTACTGCATGATCCTAGCCCATTACACCGTCGCGGTAGATTCTGTCTCCGCCACCGACCCGAAGAAGGGCCTCTCGTTCAACCTCACCCTCAGCGTCGCCTCCCAAAGTTACGGGTCAGAGGCGTGCATTATCCCCGGCACATACATGGAGGTGACCTACCGTGGCGTCCAGATCGCCGCCAGCGCGCCCGAAACACGGCGGATTTGCGCTAAGCCACGGAAGGCGGTGGAGCAGCATGTCCTCACAATAGCCACCACAGTTCCCGTAGGGAAAGTGTTGGACAATCTTGCGACGGAAATGAAGGGAGGGGTGGCGGTGTTCGACATCACATTGCACCTACCAGCAGGGTCGTATGACATGATGAATGCATGGGTGTCAGGCTGCACCGGTATGCGGGTTGGTCAGGGCGCTGTGGCGTGTGAATCCCTCTTCAAAAAATAGTTGTCTTTTTAGCTAGAATAGTAAGTTGATACTAGGTTTTTTTTTAAGTATAGTTAAACTGAGTAGTATACATGGATGATCTAGTTATCAACTCATCGATCAGTGCATCGCCAAAAGAGTGTACACCTGTCTGCTTTCTTTCTTGGAGCTATCTGTTGCATGTCGTACATCTTTCGATCGTGGGCCTGTTTGTTCTCTCGATCGTGGTTAGCAAACAACTATCATAATTCTATTTTTCGTCAAGCGATATTTTCATTGGTTTACTAAAAACAAAAATATATCAAATCATGAATATTGAAACAAATGCTAGCAACAAAGACGCACTATACTTGCCATGCTCACTCAAACAAGGGATGTACTGGAAGAAAAATTAAATATACAACAATGTTTAAACACTAAAAGACCTAAAATCCGACTAAAAAAGACCTAAAATCATTTTAACTAACACAGCTGATCTGGCGCGAGGGGAACAACAGCATGAGCATTATATTCCAAACAACTGAATTTAGTCCAAGCATAAATGCCATGCGGTGCACCTAGTTCGGAGATTGTCGGCAGTGACTCCAACACGCCTATACCCCCACACGATGACCACCATGTTATCCACATAATTGCCACCGGACAACCTTATAGTCGACATACATGTTGGTTAGACCTTTTTTATGGAGGAATTCAAGGTCTAGATTTGGCTTGGTGGTTGCATTTTCTGAATTTATTTCAGGCCTTCCGATAACGTGTTTTCAGTGTGAGGAGACATTCTTGTCGACTATGAAGACGTCTATGACGACTTTATCAATCTCAAGATGATGTGGCCACTCTGTCTCTCAAAGATGCTCATAGGGGTAGGTTGATTGTGCATGCGTTCATAGGGATGTGTTTATGCTCGTATATATGAGCATCAGCGTATGTACTGTGTTACAAAAATCCCAACTGTCTGGTTTGTAAATTTTCTTTTTGACATCAAAGTACTCTTTATTGCAAGGTGATCATCATAGTATCTCTACAAATGTATCAACAATCTCTACAAGTGAATCTTCTATTCATCCCACACACACCTTACAGCCTCTCTGGTTTGTAAGTTGCTAACACCAAGATGATGGAGATGGGCCTTTGGAGCCACTAGCAAATGAGCCCGTGCGTTGCAATGGGAGCAAAAAATTATACACGCTCTGAATCCAATAATCATGACTCAAGACCTCAATAGATTCACGTTTTTTATTTGAATATGACATTAATGCCCACGCAATCACAACGTGTTTGAATGTGTCAATCCTAATGCATCTCTCCTCTCGGCATAAGATCGGAAATTTGCTTTCTTTGCCCACTGCGAGAATTTGCCGTCGCGTGTATGTGCAGTTATAGATGGTTTCTTTCGTCTCCAATTTGGTTTCACTGAGTTGTTCAATTTTTTATCTGTATGTACCCCGATACGAAATAAAGACGGATCATGCACTATGTATTAAGGTTGCACTCAAAAAAACATTTTGAAAATGTTTAACAGGTGAAATAACAAAATATTCAGTCACTCCAAAGAGGAATTGCCGATTGAATCGGGTTTCTGACTTCGTGCATGACGATGGAACTTGTAATGTACAGTTACTTAACACACAATTTTGGCCTATGGATGTGCTGCACATTCGAAAAATCCGTACGTCGCCAAGACAGTGTGATGATTTTTTAGCCTGACAACCAGAGAAAAGTGGTCGTTTTACTGCGAGAAGTGTTTATCATTTAGCTATGCAAAATCATGAGGAAGCCTTCTCCAACGGTGCGTCTAGCGCTCATCCTGATGGTGCAAGCAAAGTTTGGGACCTGATCTGGCAAGCCAATGTTCCGCAGAAGATGAAGGTAATGGCATGGAAGGCTGCTACAGGTGCCCTTGCAACATTTAAATGCATGCAATATAGACATCTGTGTACACGTGCAACTTGTCCGCTGTGCGGTGTTGAGGATGAGAGCTCTTTTCATGCCTTGGTGACCTACACATCAGCAGTACAACTCTGGGAAGTTATGAGGAGAATCTAGCCACTTCCAAGGAATGAACAATTAGTACATACTGGGAAGGAATGGCTTCTGAATGTGCTCTCAAACTGCACAAAAAAAGTACGATGTATGGTCATTATTTTACTATGGAGGATTTGGAACTTGCGGACAGATGTTGTGCATGGGAAAGAGAATGCTCCAGTACAATTTTCAGTTGACTATCTAGATAGCTACCTAAATTCTATCTGAAATGCTAAAAAAGTATAACACAGAGGAGATGTTAAAAGGTAAGATGGCTTTGGGTGATGGTTGGTCTGAAGCCAGAAATAAGGGGACTGCACCGTCTCCATCGTGGCCTGCTCCGGCTGTGGGACGGGTCGCCTTGTTGGTTGACGGGTCATTTGCCTCGGACGGGTCAGCGGGTGCAGGAATGATTCTCAAAGACTCGGATGGACATATGACTTTTGCTGCTTACCGATATCTCTTTTTCTGCAATGATGCTTTGGAAGCGGAACTACATGCAATAAGAGAGGGCCTCGCGTTGCCTTTGGAACGATCAAACCTTCCGGTGATTATCCAATCAGATTTTTCGATGACGCTTTCTTCCTTATCCATATAGTCTTGATAAATCAACATATGGTCATTTAGTTTTGGAGATTAAGCATCTACTTGTTGGTAGAGAGTTTGTTCTTTTAAAAATTTCTAGAGCTCAAAACAGAGTAGTTGATCGCCTGGTGAACTATGGTAGAATAGAGTGTAGTACGGCTTGTTGGCTACAGGTTTGTCCACCTTGTATCGCCGAGTTTTTGCCAGCTGACTGTAACTCTGCATCTATGGAATAAAACTCTTTATCCTCGCAAAAGAAATCAGATTCTACACAATTTCTTAATCAAAATATTAAAAAATGAGGGAAAGCCTTCATGGCGCACTTTATTTCAATTTAATACATCGTTTATTACAGCTGGAACAATAAATCTAGGAAGATTATCATCCCAAAATACAGAAGAATTTGAATCTAAAACATGTCTAGCTAAAGTGTGCGCCACCTTGTTTGCTTCCCTATTGCAATGCTGAACAGAAATAGTACCAATCCTGGATGCTATCTGAAAACAATCTGCAAGAATAGCCGAGTATAGACTCCACACCTAGATGACCCCATTAAAGCTTGGACAAGTTCCAGAGAATCCGATTCAACAATCACCAGAACACTGCCCAAATTTTCCAACGTATAAAGGCCTTTTTGAAGTGTTCTTGCCTCTGCTGTTGCAGCATCAAGTAAATGGTGAAGAGGCCAACAAGCCCGAGACCCCAACTCAAACACAAACACAATCAATCAATCGATCTAACAACAACGACGTAAGTCCATGGCTGCCGCCATCAACCGCGGCGGCGCTCCAGACTACGACAGCCCAGGCTTCATCTTATGCACACTATTGGCCGTTACCGCTGCGATTCTACTCGTCGCCGGTCTGGGCTCTTTGCTCTACTACGGGCCTGCCTCTCCATACTACTACGTCACCATCGACTCCACCTCGATCCTCCTTGACGTCCCGGCGCCGGACCTCACCATTAATCCAGAGTTCAATCTCACCGTCCGCATCACCTCGGCAAGTCCCGGTAGTGGCGTGTGCATGGAGACCTGCACGTACGTGGAGGGTCCTACCGCTGTGTCATGCTTGCGGCCAACACCAGAGACTCTCTGCGCTGAGGCGGCCATATCAAGGGAGGTGCCCTTCATCGCCAGGTGCGTTGGCGTGCGCGTGCTGGGGTACATGATCCCCAATGACAATTTTTATTTGCATCTTGATGTTTTCGTATGCATTCGATGAAAATAATTGTCAAAAGCAAACAAACTATTGAGACAAGCTTTTGTTTCGCTTTATATATAAAGCAAACCACCATGTGCACAAAACAAGTCCAAGTACATGAACAGATTAATAGACTAGTAGAAGCAAGGCGAACCCGCTAAAGGACAAGAACCATGGCCCATGCACTTGTGTCTAGGGTTTTGAGACAGCGTCATTTCCGTTGCCATGCATATTGTTATGACAATGCCAGAATTATTACATTTTTCCCTTTCTCATAATTTATAATATTACAGTGGTGCTTAGTTCTTCTGATTTTACGCGGCTCTGGAGTTCAACTGCATGCTCTAAGCACGAAAATAGTGTTTGCACTGTATTTATTTATATTGCGCTCGTTCTTGCGAAGCTCTATGGATAGATAGATAGATGGTCGACCAATCGAAGTCCAGATTAACCAACACATATGCACATAGCCCGATCTAGGTATGTGTGCATGTGTACATTTTTTTTGCGGGTTGTGCATGTATGCATTAGAGCATGGTTAACAATATAACTAGTTGCTGGCTGTATGTTGTTGTCATGTCATTTATAGTCAATCTTAATGCCAACACATATTTAGTTAGCTATAGTATATACTCACCTCTCACTATCTCGAAGATTTTTCGAGCATGCGTTAGAGTTGGTTGTTAATCTACATGCCGCTTCTCTTCTCTGCCCTCTTTTCTTTCCCCCTACTCAACAAAAATATATTATTTAAATCATTATAGTCAACTTACATCACCTTATTATACTTGCTCTTAGGGTTCTATAAGAGAGCTAGGCTCGAGCAAATAATGCTAGGCTTGGCTAGAGAGCGGGGTGTTTTGGAGCTCAGCCTTCAGGGAGGCCAATTTTTTGAAAAATAAAATATTTAAACTTCTCAGTTTCAAAAAATGTGAAAACATTGTACATGTAAATAAGTATGTGATGTGTATGTGCAAAATTTCAGGATGAAAATCCTTGAAATACAATCTGTGCAAAAAAATCATGAACTTTGAGGATGAATAGTTTGCTTACTAAAAAGCCTCAGATTTATTTTTAGTGTAGCACTCATTTTACCGTATATCATCTTGAAAATTTACGCACTTGTGCATTATTTCTATAAGTATATGTGTATTTTTTAAATGTTTTGAACATGCAAATTTAAATTTTGATCATTTCAAATTAGTCCTCCATGGTGGCCAAGCTCCATTGAGTATTTTCGTTAGCTAGAGCTTGTTAGAACCTTCGCACGAGACGAAGTTGTTCTTCGAACATGATTTTAATTAGGTTTGTGCTCGTGTCACAGAAAACTTGTGAAGGCTTGAGCTCAGCTCGGCAAAGCTTCATAACTAGGTAAAATCAAATTTCACTCATGATAAAGCTTGATAAATCTTCGGCATCGGGCGCTGGATGCGCAGGTGCCGCCGAGGTAGGCCTCGGCCATAGCGTAGGCCTCGATGCGGCCGAAGAAGTCGGGTTCGTGCTCGTCCATGGTCAAGGCGTCATAAGGGGATATGGCGTTCATGATCTGACCGGCGAGGGTGTCGATATAGTCATTGAGAAGGTTCGGAACGCGTTGCTGCGTCATGGACCACATGAGGAGGAAGCTTGTCAACGACGACAACACCCCAGTGAACCAGCCGCTAGCGACCAACATATCCATGGCTTGATCTTGATCTCTCCTAGTTTCTTTTTTCAAATGATAAGTGTCACAAGCGTGGCACTAAGCAATTCGGTCCTGGCATTTCTTACAACGAAAGTTGTCATCCGAAAAGAGAAAAGAACCAAAAAAATTAAACTTGTCATCCGAAAGAAACTTGCTATGCTCTGCAATGGCATCCTAGCGTCACTACACTTGTCATAAAATGTCATAAAAATGTTCGGGGTTGTCATGTGTTCGTGACACACGTGTGGCACTTACCAATGTCTTCTTTTTAATACAAATTCGATGTCTACTAGTGTCGGTCGCGGTCGCCTTTATTTGTCCAAACGCACCGACCTTGCAACCGAAGATGACCACGTGTTGCAACCAAGAGCAGGTTGGTAGTCTATCTAGTACGTGCTCTGTCAATGGACTCTGGTGGCAGCCAGCTAATTTCCTTTCGGAGACCAAAAGATATTAGCTACCGATACAATTTATTGTCAAAAGAAAAGCTACCGATACAATTTAAACTAATTCAAACTAGTTTCCTATCGGAGACGTGCCTATCCATCCCTTTCTTCTCCTTATATAAGTAGGCAAGGAGAAACGAGCCCCAACCCCAACCCCATCCCCCAAATGGATTGCTCCCCCGCCGAATACCATTAAGATTAACGTAGATGCGGCGTTCCAGCCTGACAAAGGAGAGGGAGGATGGGGTCTAGTAGCTCGGGACAACTCTGGAGAGTTTATTTTGGCAGCAGCAGGCAGGCTTCTGAACCTGAGTAGCGCGCTACATGGGGAGGCTGAAGCGTTATTGAAGGCCATCCAGACTACTGAATCGCTTGGGATGGGACGTGTGCACTATGAGACTGACTGCCAGACTCTCCAGCTTGCCATGAATGCCACATCTCAGGACCGGAGTGCTCTTGGTGTGCTCTTCCGTGAAGCCAAGTACCTCCTGCAGTTGGGCTTTATTGATCACAAAGTCTTGTTCTGTCCTAGGGCATGTAATCTCCCGGCTCATTTGCTTGCTGCTGTAGGTTCGAAAGCAGAGCCAGGGAGCCAGCTTGTGTGGCAGTCAGACCGACCGTTTGATGTAACTCGTGCTATGGCCGCTGATTTGGTCGGTCCAGTGTAACCTGGGAATGCAAGGCGTTCCTTATCAAAAAAAAAAGTAGGCTACGCCAAACTCAAACTGATCCAAACCACAAGGAAAACCGCAAGTACAAAGAGATGGACGACGCGGAGAGCCAGACACCCCATGGAGATCCGGAGACCAATGCCGCAAGACGCTACCCGTGTTGGCTCATCGTGGTGATGGGGGTACTCGCCGGTGCCTTCATCACCTTATGCTTTTTCATGCCCTACCTTAGGATCCACGCCCGTTACACCGTGGCGGCAGATTCTGTCTCCAGCACCGACCCCAACACAGGCCTCTCGTTCAACCTCACCCTCGGCGTCGCCTCCCAAATTTACGGGTCAGACGCGTGCATTAAGCCAAACACATACATGGAGGTGACCTACCGTGGCGTCCAGAACGCGGCCAGCGCGCCCGAAACACGGTTCATCTGTGTTAAGCCATGGAAGAAGAAGGAGAAGAAGGTCCTCGCAATGGCCACCACGGTTCCTGGAGGGAACGTGTTGGATAGTCTTGCGGCAGAGATGAAAAGAGGCGTGGCGGTGTTCGACGTCAGATTGCACCTACCAGCAGGGTCGTATGACATGATGCCTGCGTGGGTGTCAGGCTGCAAGGGTATGCGGGTTGGTCAGGGCGCTGTGGCGTGTGAATTCCCCTTCTAATAGTTGTCTGCTTAGCTAGAATAATATTAGTTGATACAAGATTCGTTTTTACCCGTATACTTCATTTTTTTAGGGGAACTGTATACTTAATCTGAGTAGTATATATTGATGCTCTAGTTATCAACTCATCCATCAATGCGTTGCCAGAAAAGTGTAAACCTCTTTGCTTTGTTTTTGGAACTATCCATTGCATGTCGTACATCTTTCGATCGTGGTTTTTAGAGTTTCTAAATCCATTTTGTTCCCTCGATCGTGGTTAGCTTAGTTTCTTAGCCTGTTTGTTTCTTTTTGTTCATGTAAAAACTTGTATTACTCAACCAATATCAGGATTACAATCAACTCTGCTAAGATCAAGCGCTCCCGGTGGACCAGATCCCAACCACACTACAATTCTCTTTTCGGTTCTAGCAAAGTTTGCCAAATAATCTGCTACAACATTTTGGCTACGATTAATACAAGTAATACAATCCCTCAAAAAAAATACAAGTAATACAAGTTTTACGGTTCTAGCAAAGTTTGGCCCAATTCTGAGGCAGAGCAATCCACTTACAAGCATTCTCATCATTCTTCAAAGTTTTTAGAGTTTCAATAGAAGTCAACACAGCAGGCCCGTTTCCTTTGATTGAATCGAAGATAAAATCCAATTTAATGTTCATCATAGAATTTAAGTAGCTTGACAGGAAACTTTTAGAAACTTCAAGGGGCGGGACTGGTTTGAAGTGGACTGCTTCATTCCTAACATGCCAACAACATCATAGTGTAAACACTGGCATGCGACGTACATTTTCAGACAAAGGTTGCAACGCATGCAGCAGCCATTCTGGACCATTGTGATGTACATCTCCCAGATTTTGCAATGGCCAAATAGTACTCATACAGCTCCACAAATTAACTGAATTTTGGCATCTACGCAACGCATGGAAGGTGTGCTCCGGCTCTCTCTGGCAGATCGGACACAGATCTGATTCCTCCAAACATCTCTTCTTCTTATTAGGCCATGTTGGGAGTGAGTTAGTGGCCACACACTATGCAAAAAATTTAACAATCGGGGGTACATTTGTTTTCCATATAAAATCGCAACACCTCCTTGTACCATCAGGAGAAGAACTTGATGTTGATTCAGACGACCTAACAGACTATCAAGAGCAAACTTATAGGCCGATCATACCGAGAAAGATCCTAGACGTCCCGGACCCCAAGCAATAGTATCATCTTGCTGCCTTGGTGAAGCCCGAACTTTCAAGATCTCCTCAACGTCACAAGGGTAGAAGTAGGTCTCCAGCAGATTTACCTTCCAATAACCATTAGGATTTAACAAGTCAGAAACAAAACGGAACCTGCACATGCCTTGCGGAGATATAGGTTTATATGAATGCGGCCTTGGTATCCAGCTGCCACGCCATATTTGAATGCTCCTGCCATTGCCAACTCTCCATATCAACCCCTTCTTCAACAGTTCTAGACCATAGCTAATAGCTTGACAAGACGAAGAAGGATTACCCAAAAAAAATGTGTCCTCTAGTTTCCCGTTGGAATAGTGCCTAGCTTTCGAAATCTGAGCACATAAACTGTCAGCCTTGTCTAGAAGTCTCCACGCTTGCCTAGCTAATAAAGCTTGGTTGAAGAAACGA